>NC_134407.1:8191760-8508635 GCF_038048845.1 Mixophyes fleayi | reverse complement strand
AGACAATTAACATGTATCAAAAAATGTCACAGGTCTATAACCTTATACAAAGAGATTAGAGTCCCTCTGGAACCCCTACTTCCTAGATTGCACAGTTGTGTGTGCGCAGTGCACTTGTGCAAACAGTGCTGTTGCGTGGCCTGTGCCAACTATCTGTTCCATTTGTCTTCCATCCTTCCTACCATACAGTGACTGCAGCAAAACACAATAGTTTTATGCATCCTCACCACTATTGATTTAGGTGTACACAGGCGATGGGAAGGAACAGATTAAGACAAAAAATAAAAGGATGGATCAAACCTCAAAGTACATTGGCCATCTTTCAGCTGAATCAGAGACCAGTGACTTCTTTTAGCTGGGCCAGAAGGAGAGTCAGATGAGTCAGATGAGTCAGCCCTGGGTGAGCCACACTAGGCCAAGCCACAGACAGTAATTTTACGTGATGGGTTACAAGTGTTCAGCATTAATTGGATAAAACAAAGTTTGAGGATCAGATGATCTGTCTGATTATTGGTGTTGATTGTTCAAGCCTTCAAGTACTTTAAGTGGCCTACCATTGCCTGTGGCCTGGTTCCCATCTGTGTACCACCACCTCCTGTGACTGTGTATATTAGGAATATCACAACTGTTGCTAAAATCGGTAGTAGTCATCATATTGATGCTGACTACACCGACAAGACTTACCCCAACATCATCAGTCCGGACGGCTGCTTCCCAACGAGGATCCATGATGACTCAACTGTGAACCGACTTCAACCAATCCCGAAGAAGGAAGACGCTGGCGCGACTTCATGATGTCGCTGACAAAGGCGACGCTGTTAACGCCGCTCTTACGGGGGTAATGTAAGTATGCGGCCATGTACAATGTAGAACCCTTTGCAAACTACATTGTACATAGCTGCATACTTACATTACTCCCTTAAGAGCGGCGTTAACAGCTTCGCCTTTGTCAGCGACGTCTTGCTTCTTCGGGATAGGTTGAAGTCGCTTCACAGAAGAGTCGTCATGGATCCTCGTTGGAAAGCAGCCGTCCGGACTGAAGATGTCAGGGTAAGTCTTGGAGGTGTAGTCAGCACTGTTATGATGTACCCCACCCGCTACAATTCCCTGGGTCACACCCCTCCAAGCCCCCCCAATCCCTTAGGATGCCAGAGCACACACCAATGCCCCCTCTCTGCTCTGAAAACAGCAATGCGATGTCCTCATCTGTGATGCGCAGTGGAAGTTGGCAACAGACTGTGCCTGCTCAGAAAAGGTACCCTCTCTGCCCATGGGAGGCCCAGCAGGCTACAACTGCGATGTTCGCTCTCTACTCAAATTTTGCTATGGGACCCAGATATGTACTGTTTTGCCTCTACCTAAGAATATAGTTTATCAGATGGCTTTACAGATCGGGGGCATGGTCAATATAATGGCAGTCAGTAGTGATATTTTCATCTCTCAGTAAGAAAATTACAGAGGTCAGTAACAATTTGCCAGCATCTGAACATTACTATAGTATAAGTGTATGTTCTAGTCTAATCATTGTATTACACTATTAGGTTTGTAAACCCCTTTTATACTGTAATGCTGTCAGAAATGATAGTGTAACGTTGCAAAACTTTTTTTAAAACTCTCAGCACAAAATATTTACAAAGGTTGGCAACACTGAACTGGGATATCCTGGGACATCACTTTGGAATAACTGCGACTACATATATAATCCCATCCCCAAATATAAGGACAGAAAGGTTTCTTAACAACACACCCTGATTTCAGCAATCTCCAGCAGGCAGCCAGATGGCAGAATAGTGACAGTCGATTTAATGGAGTGTCGGCCAATTCCCATGTGCAGACGTACCATGAACTGTCTCATAGATAGATGCACTGACCCATGTAAGTCTTGCTCTATGTAAATATGTCAATGATCCCATTGTCTGTATAAGCGTTTGTGAAGATACCGGGTTTTCTGGTCCAATTCTACCCACTTTACTCTGTCTGGTGCCTTCCTAGGCCAGGAATGTCTACCCAGTACCTTCTAAGTTTATTAGTCACTCAGGCGAATGCAGTTAGAAAGTAAAGCAATACATTTATTGCAATGAAAACAACACTAGAATATTATGTACACACAGTAAATAAATGCCAGGCAGGTTTACCACATCATCTGTCCCTTACCCCACTAGTTTAAGAAGCTACAGTTACCTGGATGTCCTGACTTAAAAACCCATGGAGTTCTTTTCTTAGCTGCAGCTGTAGTCCATTGGTAGTGAATGCAAACTCAAAACCAACTACACAGCACCTTCCATGAATCAAATCCCAGAATGAATATCACCTCGCCCTATGCAGTGCCTCCTTATATCTAGGGTCAAATTTCCACAGTGTTTTCCCCTCCCTGGGTCTCTCCTTGTTAAACATTGGTGAGTCCTGGTCTAGGGGGGGTTGAAAAGGGGAGTGAAGATGCGCTTTACTTCCATAGAAGCTCCCCTGCCAGATTGTAGACCAAATGTCTTGAGTAGTCTTGTGAGGACAGTGGATACTAATTAGCCTTTGCCCTCACCAGTATCTTGCAACCTGATTCTTACCCATAACCCCCTGGCTTCACTTTAAGGACAATGAATAGCAACCTCACTGCCACATTAACAATATAAATATTTACAATGAGCTGTAATGTCCCCTTATCAGCATGTAATTGGACACTGCAGTTGTACTCTGTCGAGCTGGGGAATAAAAGCAAGGGCTATAAAAAGTACTTGCTATAATCCACATTATGTGAGTATAATATAAACATTGTTACGTTTCTCAATATGGAAGATCACATCTCTGAACACCTAATGTAGCAGAAAGAAATATTCATGATATAGAAACACCCAAGAAGTAGGAAACTCACATCACAGCATCAAGTTTCTTTACCTAAAGGATACAATGTTATGATATCATCTGGGGGGTTTCCTGCAATGGTGAAATCAGTTTTCCAAGAGTGGATGAAGGACAACGCAAGAGGACATACATCAAAGGAGACAAAAGGACAAGACTGACGGATGAAATTAAACCAGTGTAGGATTTTCAGAGAGAAATATACAAAACACAGGGGTGCTTAAGCCTGGAGATAAGAAGCAGCATTATAGATAACAAAAATTGAAACTTGCATTTGGACATCACAAAGATAATTATCATATTTCATAAATGTAGTAATAACAATAACATGTATTCAGTGGCCTTGTATAGAAAATGTGTCTGAGTACACTCTATCTTACTCTCTCTTTCTTCTGTCCTCTCTCTCTCATTCTGTCTCTATCTCTCTTTCTCTCTCTTCTGTCCTCTCTCCCATTCCCTCTCTGTCTTTCTCTCTCTTTCTCTCTCTCTCCCTTCCTCTGCCCCCCCCCCCCCCACTGACTCTTTCTCTCTCACTCTCTCTGTCTCTTTCTCTCTCCCTTTGTCATTCTCTCTTTTACTCTCTCTCACATTCCACCATTCTCTCTCTCTCTTTCTCTCGCTCTCTCCCTTTCTCTCTTTCTCTTTCTCGCTCTTTCTCATTCCTCCCTTATCTCTCTCTCTCTTTCTTTCTCCCCCTCTCTCATTCCTCCCTTCCCTCCTTCTCTCTCTTTCTCTCTCTCTGTCTCTTTCTTTCTCTCCCTCTCTCTCCCTCCTCTCTCTCTCTCTCTCTTTCTCTGTTTTACTCTCCGTCTCATTCCCCCATTCTCCCTCTCTCTCTCTCTCCCCCCCTCTCTCTCTATACCTTTCTCTTTCTCTCTTTTACTCTCTCTCATTCCCCCTCTTCTCTCTCTCTCTCTCTCTTTCTCCCATTGTATTTTCAATGATAGCAGTACAGAGCTAATTACAAATGATACTGCAGAAAGAATCATGTGTATGTTCATAGTGTGGTTATACTATTACAAGACAATGGGTAATTGTTTGTGTCCCTGGCATACTCTCCAAAAATCCATAACATATAAAATTATTTATAACTACATAGTCTTTTTAAGAGGTGTAATAGTAGTAATCACTCAACAGTAGAGAACACACAGAAGAGACAAAAGTGACTGAGGATACAGACTTCTCCATACTGTGAAATGTTATTCTGCGCAGTGGGGCCAATGCGTCGCTGACTGTAATTGCACCTGAAATCACAGTTGTAAATTGCATTCACTAAAAAAGCTGCAATTGCAGGAATATGCAAAGCTGCAAGATATGTGCAGGCCTGCAACAGTAACAAATGCGCTCTGATTACACCAGGCATACATCATATACACTTAGGCCCATGTTTATAACCATTTGGTGCATGTTTCGCAAAATGGCACTTGTTTTGGTGAGGTTGGCAATAAATAGACAGGCAGCCAATTAGGAGCAGTCTCTTACAACACTCGGTCAAACATAGCTGCTCTGTGATTGGTTGAGCTCAGCCAATAATGGATAACATCTATGTGATTGGCTGAGCTCAAGCCACCCTTCAAAAATCATAAAAACCTACATTTATGCTAAACTGCACTTCCTCCCCCCTCTTTCCTCTCCCATCTCCCTTCCTTTAAATCTTAAGGCGGTTTTTTGCCACGCCACCCCCTCATGCCCATCTTTTCCTCTACTATCCTCTTCTTTCCCTCTCTTTTCTGTTACGGCTGATCTCATCTCTCCCTTCTTCCCCTTGTCTCTATCTTTCACTCTGATCCTTTCTTACAACACAATTAAACTCACGGCCTTCCTGCTGTTATACCCACGTTGTCCCTTAATACTGCTGTCACCTTTGTAGTGAGATTCTTTTTTTTTTTTTTGCTCTTTTGCATTTCAAATTTATGTACCTCTGTATTCAGATTTTGTGGTGTTCTGTTTTTTTCTTTTTGACCGTTAATAGAGACTTGTTTAAAAGAAAACAAAATAAAAAACATACTTCAGTGGACTAATGAATTCTCGGTGATTTGCATACACCATAAAGGCCGTGCTGACCGTGGAGATAATGACTTGTTTTCCCTTGTACTGAGCAGTTTTACCAAGGTCCCTCAACCTCACAATCTTATACTTAATACTCATTCAAACCCAATGCAAATTTTGAAAATATATATATTCCTCATAGAACATACTTTTTATTAGTGTCGCAAAGGTCAGAGGTCACTGCCTCATTAAGAGGATAATTCATTATAAAGCTCCGTAGTAACATTCACCTCTGCAATGTCATGTTTAACTTTTTGGCCTTACAAATAATAGTGCAAATGGTCCCCTCTCTGCAAGCTGGTGTGATGCTTAGATGGTTGTCAAGCTATACCGGGACTGAGTATGCTGAGGGTATTGCACACAGGCTTTTTTAATCCACCTGTGCTGCATTCTATTGTGAAAAAAATCAAGAATGTTTGGAATTGTTTAGAATGTTTAGAATGTTTAGATTGTTTAGAATTGTTTAGAATGTTTAGAATTGTTTAGAATGTTTAGAACTGTTTAGAATGTTTAGAAATGTTAAGAACTGTTTAGAATGTTTAGAATTGCTTAGAATGTTTAGAACTGTTTAGAATGTTTAGAATTGCTTAGAATGTTTAGAATTGCTTAGAATGTTTAGAACTGTTTAGAATGTTTAGAATTGTTTAGAATGTATAGAACTGTTTAGAATGTTTAGAACTGTTTAGAATGTTTAGAATGTTTAGAATTGTTTAGAATTGTTTAGAATGTTTAGAATTGTTCAGAATTTTTAGAATTAGTCCTGCTAGTTAGTGAAAGAAGTAAAGGGACACCTTAGTTTACTCATTTTATATTTGCCAGCCTGTCTTTTCCCTCTTCCACCTCAACAGGAGTCTCGTCTTTGGTGCGTACGGCCAGCACAGAAATCTATATTTTATAATTAAAGTAGACATATATCCAAGTCTACATTAGGCCCTAAATGCAAGCAGTCTACGTTCTAGAAATACAACTGAGATCTCCTTACATAAATAGATGTAGACACAGAACCGAAGGTCTCAATGGTTTCAGGGATTATGGCTCTTTAAATATTGAATATGAGATGAATGCTGGAATCAAAGAAAAATAAATGAAAGTTTTCATTCCATAAAAGTAAAATAGGAGATCGAGGGCTATTGCTGTATAACAAAGGATGGAGATGTGGGAATTGAAACCACATTTCCCCTAAAGCATCCTGATAAGAATGTTCTTTTCTTTGTACATTTATTCAAAATGAATTAAACGCACAGTGAAATGATATCACTTACATGAGTCTGTTACAAAAATACATACAGAATAATAATTTACCCTGTACTTATCAAGGCAAAATAATGGCAAAGTCTTTGTTCCAATAGTATCAGAATCAATGTCATTAAATTTGTTTCATTATAATAAGGAAGAATTAATTAGATGTCTTTGACTTAGTACAAAGCTCCATCTATAATCATTCTTCAAAACTGGTTAGACATGGATGTATAGGAGAAGTAGTGGGAGGAGCTACAACAAACCGTTGCCAATTGTAGCTTTAGAATGTTAGCAGCAACACAGAGTATTTCAGCGTAGGCATGCATGCAAAAAAAATGTGAGTTAAAAAGGGCTTGACCATCAAGTAGCCAGCACAGAATAGTTATGTGAGGTTACACTGGAGCGGGGAAGTTCAAATATTCCATACATTATCATGACCCTGCCCCCCTGTGCAATTATGCTAATTATTAATTGTGTAGAGGTTGAAATTGAGGCCTTGATGAAGCAAATCTTGTCGTTATGCCACTGCAGTTGCCCTTTAGACCTCCCCTCTGTAATCTCCTGGCAAGGAGTTGGGAGTCCAAAAAGTTGGCAAATATGGGGGGGATTCAGTTCGCTGCAAAGTGTCTCGCAGATGTTCCGGAGACATTTCATGGCGGAGATTTGACAGAAATCTCTGCTCATTTTTTCTCGTGCCCCACAGAGGAGTGAGGAAAAGTGATCAGAGATTTGTACCGCAATTGCCGCCAACGTGCACGTTGGGATGACCGCGCTCCACATCACCGGCAATTGAATTATCGTCTATGTTTCACATACTGTTGCTTGTTTTGGATATTAGAAACAAACCAGCTCAACATAGTTTCCTAGTTATTCAACGACTAATTTTCTTGTCATTTGATGTTTCCTTGTAGTGCTATTTCATCAGCTACTCACTGGCAGTTATATAAGTTTATCCGTCACATGGACGGAGGTAGCCATTTTGTGGGCTGAGCTAACATTCAGCCAATTATTTCTCTAGGCACTAGTGATATGACATCACTGGGTCATGTGTCATGGGCGCATTCTCACGAAAATTGATGAATGCTTTTGCTGTGTATAGAAGGCAGGTCCACTTATTTTTGACATAGTTCAAAAGCGCAGCTCTGCGCTAACCCAAAAGAACCAGTCAGCTTTCAACGTCCAACTTGCATCAGATTGATCAAAGCTTATTGTCGATTGGCTTTGATGGGTAATTGCACATTTTCACTCGTCATCATCATCACCATTTATTTATATAGCGCCACTAATTCCGCAGCTCTGTACAGAGAACTCACTCACATCAGTCCTTGCCCCATTGGAGCTTACAGTCTAAATTCCCTAACATACACACACAGACTAGGGTCAATTTGTTAGCAGCCAATTAACCTACTAGTATGTTTTTGGAGTGTGGGAGGAAACCGGAGCACCCAGAGGAAACCCACGCAAACTCGGGGAGAACATACAAACTTCTCTCAGATAAGGCCATGGTCGGGAATTGAACTCATGACCCCAGTGCTGTGATGCAGAAGTGCTAAACACTATGCCACCGTGTTAGTAAACTGTTTCCATAGAATCCTATTTGTATTTTACACGTCATAGTCCTGACAACATCCTCATGCATTCACATATATTTATGATATAAAAAAAAATTGTCAAGAGCAACCTGTATTTTTGGTTGATTGCTCCTTTAAGCAGTCCAGCGTATTGTGCTAAGAGCTGAAATCTGCATTTTTAGATAACTTACAGACAATACAGTGCGAGAAGCCGTAATACAGTTATCAAACCAAATTATAAAGCTGCATATTACTGAATCAGCCAATGCTTTTTTCCCCGGCAATTGTAGAACCTTCTTTTCTTTAGAAAGCCAAAATTACTATATGGTGCAGCTCTCCTGACAAATCTTACCAATTATTCCGCTACATTAACTCAATCTCCATGCAGCCGTATGTGGAAGAAATAAAGAGATCTAGCAATATAGCCGGCCTAACGGAGGAAACACAATAACATTCATTTATTTTATAATGAAGACTTTGCAAAACACAAAGGCAAAATGGATTAAGCCAGACGTATGATGAAATGTAAGTAATTTTTTCTGCAAAAACATCATTCTTCAAGTTGCTCACGGATACAGTACTTATAGCATAGTAACAAATGAACAGGCTGGATAAGTGAATAGAATTTTGCAGAGAGTACATCTATCATCTATGCATATAATACAAGAATGGGCTTCTGTGTTACTGAAAATGATACAAGTCTTCTATCTGAGTATGATAAGTGGGAAAGACTGATGAGAGTTACTTCATTTGCATTAACAACTAATATATAATCAGATGCATTACAATGTGCTAAAGTGCTTGTGGGATTATGGGTGCTCATGTTAACCCAGAAAACTAACTCAAAAAATATAGTATTTTGGGATAATATTGGCTGTGTCTTTAAATAATGTAGTTGAAGACAAAGGGGTAGATTTACTAAAACTTCTAAGAAGGAAAAGTGGAGGTGTTGCCCATAGCAACCAATCAGATTCTAGCTATCATATATCTAGTACTGTCTAGAGAAATGATAGCTAGAAACTGATTGGTTGCTATAGGCAACACCTCCAATTTTCCTTTTTAGAAAGTTTGATGAATCTACCCTAAAGTATTTGCTTTTGGGATAATATTGGCTCTGTCTATATATAGAAGTCAAATGATATGAATTTAGGTAAAAGTAACCCGTAAAAGGAATATGATTAGCCTATAAACTTAATAAAATAAAATAAAAATCCAACCGAACTAAGCAATTCACTATCCCCTTATTTATCAATTGAATATTAGGTATATCAGGGGCGCACGCAGGATTTCCCCCCCCACCAAAAAAACATAGAGAGCTGCTGCGTATGCGGCCGCACAGTGAACAGCAGCCGCAGCGCTGTCAAAGTAGCGCCCGCCGCAGTGCTGTATTGTACTACAATACAGCAACGCCGCGGACGCTTCTTTGACAGCGCTACGGCTGCTGTATAGTACAGTGCCGCTATGTAGGGACACTGTTCTTTGCGGAGGGGAGGGGTTTCTGGAGAACCAGAAACCCCCCCTACCTGCATGCGCCCCTGTATATTCAGTTTGGAGGGGGTACTCACACATAACAAATTGTATATTTTCATATGACAAAAGAAGAAAGAAGAAAATGTGTCTTTTGGGGCACTCTGTCATTGGATTATAATAAAAGTTCAACTTTTATTGGTATTTATTAAAAAGATGACTTGATCTGTTGCTAAATCATCGTCACGGGTAGCGAAATATTTAAAACCACATTTGGATTAAAGTGACTGCAATAAAGTGCTATGGAAATAACACTTGTAAATTGCTAAGCCTCACTTCTTTGTCTGTGTATTTAAGAATAAACGTATATATATTTTTCAAATATTTAATCTCCTGTATTTAATCATAGTTCCCCTACTCTCCTCGGAATGTCTGGGAGACTCCTGGAATTCTGGGAGTCCTCCCAGACTCCTGATTCCAGTCCCCCTCATTAATTAAGTGTCAGGGGACGGGGCTTATGAAACGACGTACGCACCATTGTGGGTTCGCCCCCTTTTGTAAAAGGCCAGAAAAATATGACCGTTTAGGGGGCAGGGCATAATTATGCGATTCACCGAGCCCCTCACCCACACCTCCTCCCAGCTGGCTAATGTTTTCAAGTATGTTTTTAATTATATATATTTTTTACAATAGATTTGCACTTTCAATGCTTATTCAATTATTATTCTCTATTTCTTTCATATAGATAGATTTTATTTCCAATTGGCTATATAGTGAAAACATATATCTTATCTACTATTGTAGGCCAGATCTATATAATCTCTTCATCTAGTCTCACTATATATTATATTTAGGGATATTGTTTGTTCCCTGTGTCACTGCACCACTCTTCGATCCCTGAATAATTGATAATATACTAATCTTGGATGACTGCAATCCACTCTACAGTACAGAGATGTCCTTTGATATCATGTGCTTTTCATTAAGATTTTTCACTCGTACACAGGGTCATTCATTCATTCCATTCAAATGGCCGTGCCAAAGAAAATTGTTTAGCTGGAAATGTCTATCCTATAGAGTGTTCATTTTAACGAGAGATGTAACAATTAGTTTATAAATAGTATTAGGAGCAAAAACATAGCGAGGCGAAGGGCAGAGCTCGCTTCGGTAGATAAGCTTTTTCAAGGAAAACCGAGGGAGCCCATTGATTGGCATTTTATACAATGTTCACGCCCTACTATGACATTCGGATAGCAAACTTAATGTTCCTTAATATGATATAAATATCTTTTACAGCTGTAAAAATGCAGGACTGCACTACTTATTTATTAAGCAGGTGCAATTAATTGTCTGATTATTATCATTTATTTATAGGGCACTAAAATGGTCCACAGCGCCAGACAGAGGACAAATAACGAAACAGTATATGGTATATATTACAAGACAATACAGTAAACAAACAAATATAACTCTCAACACAGCTAAAACAGCCTAAATGGGAACTGAGGTGCAAGGGGTATATTCAGAGCGAGCTGATATCTGCGCCTATGACCATTGGCACATTAACAGGATCAGAACCGCTGATGTACTGAAGTAAAATTACAAGCATTTCATAAGTGTCAAAGGCCGTCATTGACAATTACATTAAGTTTATGCAAATAGTCAATATTTACAGTTGACCCTTTTTTTTGAAGACCTCTGCAATTCGCCCTGGCATTGTGTCAATCAACTTCGGGCCACCTACTGACTAATGGCCGCCCATTCTTGCCTAATCAATGCTTAGATTTTGTCAGAATTTGTAGGTTTTTGTTTGCCCACACTCCTCATGAGGATTGACCACAAGTTCTCAATGGAATTAAGGTCTGGGGAGTTTCCTGGCCATGGACCTAAAATTTAAATGTTTTGATCCCAAGCCACTTATACCACTTTCATACTGCCACCCCGGCAATATTGCCGGGGCACAGGGCAGTATAGATAACAAGATTCCCGGGTCGGGCGGGTTCATACTGCACCTGCCCGACCCGGGTTTTAGAAAAAAAAAAGTGTTAAAAAAGGTTTTAATTAAAAAAAAATACATAAGAAATGTTTACTTAACTTATTTACAGCCAGCGGTGTCTCCGGTGCGTTGCCGGCTGTCAGGGGAACCTCTGGGTAGTAAAATGACGTAATTTCTAGTCCATTAGAAATGACGTCATGTGACAGGGGCAGTGACATGATGTGAGGAGGGGAATGGAGACAGCAGGAAGCCAGACAGCAGGAAGCCACAGACTGAGAGTTATATAGTGGAAGGAGCAGGGTCCCCAGCAACACAGATTATATCAGGAGATGAGTGATGTGTTGGTGAGGACAGGGCTGCATGTGACAGGGACAGTGACATGATATGAGGAGGGGATTAGAGGCAGCAGGAAGCCACAGACTGAGAGTTATATAGTGGAAGGAGCAGGGTCCCCCAGCAGCACAGAGTAGAACAGAAGATGATTGATGTGTTTGTGAGCACAGGGTTGCAGGTAACAGAGACAATCTTATGATGTGAGGAAGGGAATGGAGGCTATCACAGACTGGTTACTAATGCAAGTAGCAGGGTCCTCTAAAAGAACAAAGTAGTGATATGAGTCCAACTGATGTCTCTCTATAAAATGAAGTTCACACATCCAACAAGTTTTTTTATTGGAGCAGCTAAGAAACTTGCTAAGCATTGACCAAACTTTGAGGACACATGCATTATTTGTCTTCTAATGAATACAGGGCCTGATTCATAAAGGAACGGAAATACCGATATATATATATTGTGTAAAAATTGCCCTGCGCATGCCCAGAACCGGACTATACGCCAGTGTATGCAATTCAGAATACTTCCAGTAAGCTACTATCTGAAGGGCGGAATGGGGGAGGGAAGGGGCGTATGCACGTAGGCAATTTACAGTAAGGGCGCGCCAAGCTCGAGCGCACACATCGTCGTCTGATTCAAGATTTTCCGTCGTATTATTGCACCAGCTACAGGTCAGGTGTAAGTGCTGATTACTAGTGATGACGGCTGTGTATACAGCTAGAACATGTGTTTGCAATCAGGAGCAACTGTAACAATGTATTTTATGTACAGGAGACATTAATAACATCATGATTCATGTATTTTGTGGCGGAATTTTTTTTATAAATGTTTGGTTTAAATGATTTTTTTTATTAATGACTATAATTTTAATGTATTTGATAATTATTATTTTTTTCTGTGTATTCTGCTTAGACTATATTTCACATTTTTTAATTGTGCACATCCCGCAGTATATTGTGTTGTCCGCATACGGCAGGTGTTGTATATCCAGAGCGTGATTATACCTCTATTCAGCTGGGAGCGGTTCTTCAGATCCTTTTGTACTTGAATACAGCAATACTTCAACCTCCTCCTGATTACTGCAACCTCCTCCTCACTGGCCTCCCCCACTCACATCTCTCCCCCCTCCGCTCTGTACTCAATGCGGCCGCAAGACTCATCTTCCTCTCACGCCGCTCCTCATCCGCCTCCCCTCTCTGCCTTGCCTTACACTGGCTCCCTTTCCCCTACAGAATCCTTTTCAAACTCCTCACCACCACTTACAAGGCTCTCTCCCAGTCTACTGCCCCTTATATCTCTAACCTCCTCTCCATTCACACTCCTGCCCGCTCCCTGCGCTCGGCCAACGATCGACACCTCTCCTCCACTCTTATCACCTCTTCCCACTCCAGAATCCAAGATTATTCCCGTGCGTCCCCCCTTCACTGGAATGACCTCCCTCGTTCCATCCGCATCTCTCCTACTCTGTGCTCCTTCAAACGGGCACTGAAAACCCACCTCTTCCTTAAAGCCTACCAACCATCCGCATAACCCCTTCATCTCCTCCACTCGCTCTCTCCCTCGCCTCATCTGGCTCCTCTTGTGCCTGTTCTGTTTTCCCTCCCTTAGGATGTAAGCTCACTTGAGCAGGGCCCTCTTCCCTCCTGTCTCCTCACCTGTTCTTCTGCTCCGTGTTTATTGCTTTAACCTGCCTGGAGTTCCTGAAGTACTGGGATTTCTGTTTATTGTTTTGTACTGTTTCACCCTGTATAGTGTACTGTTTGTATAGTGTACGGCGCTGCGGAAATCTTGTGGCGCCTAACAAATAAAGGATAATAATAATAATAATACTTGCGTGCAATTAATTAAAAAAAAAGAACAAATTGCGTTACTTTTTGTTCCTCGATAAATCAGTCCCACAATCTTTCATGGATTTTTGCTGTTGTGACTAACGCCACCTGTTATATTTAGAACAGAAGAAAGCTGAGAGCATTTACCCAATCTGCTGATTTCCATGTATACACTTTCAAATAATAAAACAACTGTAAAAACTAGGCCTTGCAATATACAGTCCTTTGCGCCCTTCTTGGTAAACAACTCTGTAAAACGTTAGTGCTGATACTTTAATGTGTTCCTACTAACTGCCTGCACAATTCCAAAACTAGCACGTGTGTCTCCATTTTATAGCTTTATATAATACTCATTGCAGCTGCGACCCAACTATTATATTAAGTCATGTCAAGGGGAACCTGGAAGCAATATGAAAAGGGCAGAGAGTCCTCTGCAGAGTGAGCCAGTTAATAAGAATTGGTAGTTTAAAATAACCCCAACTGATTAAAAGGACAATGATCCCTAGAACAAACGTCCTTTACCACAGGGAAACCTAAGAAAATCTACAGAAGAAGCAAAAGTTGTATTCTTACGGTATTATGCTTCGTAGAGCACAATACAGAACATAATGGGGTTGATACATAAAGAGATGCAGTAGTGGAACTACCATTTTTGCGGCAGATAACATGCACAGGGGCCCATGGAGATAATGGGGCCCACTGCATGGCAGACGCAGAGGACCGTGGGCCCTGGCTCCCTCTTCCCCGCACCGGTGCCAGTGCTAGTTCCGCCTCTGAAGGGACGTAAAATCTGCAAAATCTCTCTGTGCACGCCCAGAACTGGACCAAACTCCACAGAACACAGCCACGTATAAGTCAGCTTCAAGCTCAAAGAACACATACTACAGCGTCCGATTACAGGGGTGGGACAGGCAGAGGAAGAGGCGTTTGCCCGTAGTCAATGTACATTAAGGACGTGCCAATCTCAAGCGCACGCAGCAGCGTCTGATCCAGGCTCCGGACATTATTATTGTTATTATCGTAGATTTGTAAGGCGCCACAGTGCTCCGCAGCACCGTACAGTAGGGAAAACAGGACATACATAAAACAGGGACATACAAGGCAGACAAAATAAATACAGACATCAAAGCAAAGGGTATGAAGGACCCTACTCATTAGAGAGCTTACATTGTAAATGGAAGAGGGCACAGCTGTGGCTCAGAGTGGAGATTAAGATAGTTGTGAGGGTTTTATTAGTGTGAATAGTGTTATCGAGGATAAGGTCACCTCTAAAAAAAAGAGAAGGGTTTTCAAAGAGCTTCTAAAGATTTGTAGGATGTGGGAAAGTCTTTGAGCGTGGTAGGGAATTCCATAAGTGGGGAGCAGCATGGGAGAAGTTTTGTAGGCGGGAGTGAGAGGTGGTTACCAGAGATAAGACAAGGTGCAGGTCAGAGGTAGATCTAAGAGGGCTGGAGGGTGAGTATTTTCATATGAGATGTGAGATGTATACAGGGGTGTTGTTGAGGGCTTTGTAGGTAAGGGTGAGTAATTTTAATTTGATTCTGGAGGACACAGGGAGCCAGTGTAGGGATTTGCAAAGTGGTGCAGCAGATGTGGAGCCGTGAGAGAGGAAGATCAGTCTTGCAGCAGCATTTAGAATGGATTGAAATGTGGATATATGGGTGTCAGAAATGCCAGATAGCAGGAGGTTGCAATAGTCAAGACGGGAGATGATGAGAGAATGGATAAGAGTTTTGGTAGCATATTGAGTAAGAAAAGGGTGTATTCTGGCAATGTTTTTAAGGTGGAGTTGACAGCACTGGGAGAGAATCTGGATGTGAGGGAAAAAGCAGAGGGTGGAGTGAATTGTGACACCAAGGCAGGGGGCTTGGGAGACTGAGGAAATGGTGGTGTTATTGACAGAGAGGGATATCTGAGGGCAGGTGGTGACTCTGGCAGGAGGGAAGATAATAAGCTCTGTTCTGGACATGTTGAGCTTTAGCTTTGGACATCCCTCTGGTACTTGTTTTACAGCTGTATCTCTGGCTCCAGCTACAGGTCTAGTCTAAGTCCTGATCACTAGTGATGATGGCTGAGTATGTATGCTATAACGTATGCTATAACGTATGCTATAACGTCTGCTATAAAGTGTTTACAATCAGTAGCAACTTTAAAAAATATTCTTTGTGTACAGTAGACATTCATAACAAAGTAATAAATGTACTTTGTTGAAAATAAATAAATAAATAAAAACCCCTATTTTATTAACATGTGACATTAATTGATGAACCGGCCCCAATGTGTCTATATTGTATCTATCTTTGTGCTCTTCCGGTAGACATAACACTATTTGTGCTATTGGCTGGGAAACAACAGTAGCGATCTTAGGTGTCAGCAGACACAGTAAGGGCAATAATGTAAGGCTGATTAAAGCAAACTTAGAACATGAGTAGCCTCCCCCCATTTCATACTTGATTTTATGTTAATATTCTAAAATATTAATAATTAAATATTTCATTGGAAAATTATTATTATTACTATTATTATTATTGTTATTATTGTTATTATTATTATTATTATTAAATTGTAAGGAGTCACAGTGCTCTATAATGCCGACAGTGTGGGAAATTCTCCTGATTGCCGAACTCTAAACACTTCCATATCTTTGACAAAAGAGGAGCTGGAGAAACGGTCATGATGGTAGTTGCACCCCTTAAAAATAACAGTATCAACCGGACATCATAGGATTGGTGATCCTTGTCACAAATCTAGATATATATTCAGCACAATACAAATATGAGTCATTGGTTCATATTTTGATCAAAACATTTAAGCTCACAACCCAACATCAAATGTCACCATTTGTCCCTACACTCACATCTATGACATCTCTGAAAGGCAATTAAAATGATGTGCGCTTACTTTATTACGTAGGAGGCAAAAATGTAACAAGGAGGTTGTTTTTTTAAAATGCACTTCAATAACCCTTTATAAGCTGGCAGAACAGCAGCCAGGACAATTTTAGGCATAATTAGTTAGTTATCAAGTTAGTTATAAGTTATTCTGCTTACTAATAAAAATGCCTAATGTTATCCTGTCTGAAGCATAGATGCTAGTGTAGGGACATAGAAAATGAGGACTCTTGAGGTTGTGAGATTAAAATGTACTGGAAACCATCAACAGTAGGTTGATATGTCAAAAGTCCAATAAAAGGTTTGTATTACACGCAAGGAATCTGAGGTCACATGAATAATACAGTGAACAACATACAATATATACACATGCAAATTTATTGTACAAAGTTAATGACAAACTAACTATTTCTTCTTCTTCTCCTTTTTTTCCTGGTCTTCTACTTCTTGTTCTTTTTCTTTGACTTCTACGTCTTCTGCTTGGTCTTCTTCTTCTTCTTGTTCTTATTTTTCATATTCTACATATTCTTTTTTGTCTTCTTTGACTTCTTCTTGCTCTTCTTATTTATCTTCATGTTCTTCTTCTTCTTGGTCTTTTTCTTCATCTTTGTCTTCTTTCTGTTCTTTTTCATCTTCTTCTTCTACTACTTCTTCTTTTTGGCCTTCTACTTTTTCTTCTCCTTGTTCTTCTTTTTATTCTTCTTATTCTTCTTCTTCTATTTTGTCTTCTTCTTTGACTTCTTGTTCTTTTTTTATCTTCTTGTTCCTCTTCTTCTTGTTATTTTTCTTCTTGGTATTTTTCTTTTTCACATTCTTCTACTTATTCTTCTTTGTCTACTTCTCCTTCTTCATCTTCTCCTTCTCTTTGTCTTCTTCTTTTTGTTCTTCTCTTTTTCATCTTCTTCTACTTCTTCTTCTTGGTGTTTTTTTTCTTTATCTTCTTCCGCTTGTTCTTCTTTTTCATCTTCTTCTACTTTTTCTTCTTTGTCTTCTTCTTCTTGTTCTTTTTCATCTTCTACTTCTTCTATTTTGTCTTCTTCTTTGACTTCTTCTTGTTCTTCTTTTTTATCTTCTTGTTCTTCTTCATAGACTTTTTCTTATTATTATTCTTCTTGTCCTTTTTCATCTTCTTCTTCTATTTCTTCTTCTTGGTCTTCTTCATTTTGTTCTTCTCTTTTTCATTTTCTTCTACTTCTTCTTCTTCTTGGTGTTCTTCTTCTTTGTCTACTTCTCCTTGTTTTTTTTTTCATCTTCTTGTTTTTCTTCTTCTTCATCATCATCTTATTCCCCGTTGACTGAAAACAGCATTACCCAGAAGTCTATTTCCATTTTGGGATAGCATATATCAACATTACTACTAGTGTGTGTAGCTTGGAAAACTTTGTAACGCTTATTATTGTTTTAGTGGGGCCAACTTATATATTGGAACTTTATGAATATAATGACAAGACTAATAGTACTTTTTCCTTGTGACCTCTGGTTTCTTGTGTGTAATGCACAATACTACCATTGGACACATTAATTTGATATCACCCTATAGCTGATGTATTATTACATTCATAGTTTCACTTCTACCTGTGCGTTGAAGATGATTACTTTAATTTACATAATTACTTTTCAAAATATTAATTTGAAAACAAATCACTGCGGGAGCTGAGATTTGCAGACAACAATGTCTTTGGATAAAAGAGAACAACGCTTCATTATCATTAATTCCTTGGAAATCCTCTTGTAGCTACAAAGGTGTTAATTAGCCCAGGTAACTGGTAAAATACGGTATAACACAGTGTGGCCTTGCTAATTACATTCCTGTCTTGCTCGATGCTTCCCTGCTCCGTAGGAAGAGCCACCTCAGCGATCTGTGTGTATGTTTTATTTATTAAGTGTCCTAATATCTGAATATTCAGCGAGAGGAGAGCAGTCTCTCCTCTGCATGAGCATTGAATAATAATGTATTTTACTTCCAGATTGAAATGTGAAGGTGAAAGGCTGTATGTGTTTCATCAGCTCGCTGATCTATACTCTTCTAATAAATCTTCTTATTGACCGTGCCATATAATTGATTTGGGAGCTATGCATTACAGATGGCGCGCGCTGCGTGTGCTCGAACTGTTTAGGGCGCTGTTCATTTATCTGAAATGATGAGAATACATTCTAGTCGCGCAGACACTTAATACGGTAAATTGGATACAGTGCAGTTTCTTGTACTACATAGTTTTATATTATATAAGAGCTTTTAATACAGTCATAGGTGCATAATGTGTGAGTGATGTTATAGATGTACAAAGTCGAACACATAATGTCTGTACTTTTGCAAGTCCTGATGTCATCACTTATAATCGGTAAGTTCTGATGTCATCATTTGTGTTCTTGTATACTTGGGACCCAAAAATTACTTACATTGCTTCTAACTGATGCTGAGTTGTACTCACAGGCGTTTCAAAAAAAATAAGCAGTTAAAAATATCTTAGTGACATCCACGTCTCAAGATGCTTCCAGCACTGCACCAGTAACATCAGGCTTACGTCAGATACATTTACACCCAACAAGAATTTTTGCTTTTGAATCTGTCTTTGATAGGTAAAAACACATTCCATATTGTGCTTGAATTAAATGTGAAAAGTCCATAATATTGCAGGTATAAATGTTCTACTTGTGTACAAAAGAAAGTAGCAGAAAATTATTTCTAATGTGCGTCCCCCCCCAAATTCACATAATATAGGCACAATTAATAAAGAAATCAGCTTCAGAGGACAATCAGCCAATCAGAAGCGGCTAGTTAGCACAGACACCTGTCGTCATCAACATGTACATGTACCAGCCCTCAGACACCCGCAGGTAATATGGATACTGCAAGTGACAGGTGTATCTGACTCTACTCGGACTTTCGTTTCCCTCCCCGGTTCTGCCTCTCGGATTGTAAATAGATGCAAGTATCATACTGACAAACACAAACACTTTTTGGTGGCATATGAAGTACAAATTTTCATATTTGACTAAACAAATATTGTTATGCTCAGGAGCAGGAGCGTCATATATATTTTGTGACATTATATGGCAATTTTGCTCGACTATAGCAAGTTATATGGGTAAGGACATGGCCAACTGTGCTAGCATGACAGCAAATGTGGGTGTTCGCTGTTTCTCTGCTGCTGGCATCCTAAGTCTCATTAATTTATAAAGAAATATAGCTTTGGCCGCAGTGTAATTCCAAAAGGAAATAAAATATTCTAGATTATTAGCACAGTTGCAAAGCCTGGTCATGGCTGCTCTTATCGCGTCTGACTTCCAGTTTAATTCAGTTCAAGGTATATGTCTACTCTCTGCTTTCAGTAAATGTCTCCACACACTAGAAGTCTCTCTGTGAGTGGGGAGATAGCATAATCTGAAGAGCTGCCCTATAGAAAAGTAGAAAAAGCTCATCTCCTGCGACTCTAGAACCTCAGCTTTCATCAAAAGATACACTTTCCATTTTTCTCCTGAAATATTGCTCTGTTTAGTCTTAATTATGGCTTTCATTGCTCAAGACAGTAAGGACATCAGCAATGGTTTTATGTAGAGATGCTCACTGACCCCCGTGAAGTGGTTTTGGATCTGGATTAGATTCGTGTTTTGGTTTCGGTTTTGGCAAAACCGCCCTCGTGTGGTTTGGTTTTAGTTTTGTATTTTTTAGAAAAAATCCTAAAATATGCTAAAATCACCTAATTTTGCTCTTTTTTTTGTTCCTACATTAGTATTAACTTCAATAACACTAATTTAAAGACTTTTGCAGTCAATTTAGACCACCTCACAGGTCACAATATTATTTTCATACACTTTCGGACAAATACTGCAGCGACCTGGCTGGATGGTAAGCGACAGAGCAATGACACAAACACATTTCAGTTCCTAGCACATCTAGGACACATTAGCACACAGCAGTGGCAGAAAAGAAAAATGGGGGTCTGCCCTCCCTTCCACCCCCCGCTATGTTGGATCTAAAAAAGGAATTCAAAACTTGCGAGATCCGAGATCTGGCGATGTCACAATGACGTTTTGCCTCGTTTTCAATTCCGAGGGCCTGCGACAGTACTGAGCCGACTCGACTCGGTACTCGGATACCCTAAGTTTGGGTGTGTTCGGTTCTCGAGAAACCGGACCTGAGCATCTCTAGTTTTATGTCATGTGGCTCTTTTGTATGCGTGAGCCTTTTTACTTTCACATTGCTCATAACGGGCTTAGAAATTAGCTTCTATGTTGGCTTGCACTTGGAAGGTTCATGATGCATACTATTAAAACTGTAAGCCGAGACTGGCCGGACAACAGCTCTGAGCTTGTACAAATTGAGATCCTCAGTGCATAAGACTGATTCTCTGTAAAAGCTACCATCTTTCTCCTAAAATTCATGCACTTTTGTGGAAACCTAGTTGCACGCTGCTGCCGCTAAAGAAGATTTTACACGTTTTGAATTTCCTAAACTATTTCCATTGTGTACATTTTCTAGCACCATATAAATTAACATCTATGTACGCCCAAAATTCCTCTTTGAAATCATCACAACGAGAGAAGTGTGAATCATCCAGGTTGTGTCAAAGAGCTTTCCCAGCATCAGTTCTCCAATCATATTTATCTCTCAACCCACAATGAAGCTTTGCAGACACAGAAAGAGTTAATCTCACCATCCACATTTTATCCGATCATCTATCCATTGATCTGGAATGTAATATTTTATGTCAGGGAACTGGGGGTCTTTGTCTCACTTTAGACTCAGCAAAACCCAGACACTAAGTACATAAGAAAATCCTTTTAGCTGTTCCCTGCATTTGTGCTGACATGCATTCAGTGCATCCAATCGACTTGTCATTTAAACATGCACCTTTCTTTCCACAAAGCAGGGAGTTCTGCAGAAAAGCAATTTCAGGCTGGAATCGGGGCATTTCAGAGTAGGATAAAATGCTTTCAATAAGGATTTCTGGGGGGCTTCACTCTTTTCTTGCACAATGTGGAGTTTTAATAAGAGTTTTTTTTAAGCCATTCAATTGTCCTTTTTATGTTACAAGAGTGCAGACAATTATTTTCAGCTCATGCAAAGATTTCAGCACCATGGAGAGCAATATATTTGTTCTGGTTGGATCATTCCTGGCTCTACGTTTTTGTAAGAAGTAAAGTGTTTTTTTTTTATTCCGTTTCATGTAAACCTCTTTCCATCCCCATTCTACCTAAACTCATGTATATTTGCCTCTCTTCTATACCTTTCTGTAATGAAAGTAAGAAATTACATTTTAAAGCCGAGTCCTTTTAGTATGGAACTAAACCTGAAAATAAAATTAAACATATGCTGCTGGATTGGCTTACTTTTTGGCAAATGTTGGACTATTGTTTTAAATTTACAATGTTTAGTTTGGTTTACTCTTTAATGATGTCAGCCAAATAGGAGCCCTCTCATAGACTTTGAAGATAGTCTGATGCAGCTGTCTTGGCAACAGGGGGTTTTGGTCTACTGTATCCTTCTAAAGTTAGGTAGTCTCCAGGCAGGTTGCTGCACCCATAGGCTTGCTGTACCCCAGCCACATTGCAATTTTCGATATCTTGACGTCCCCGTCCGCTTGGCCAAAGCCATCTACATGGTCGGGACCTGCACCCAAGTCATCCTACTCCAGTTGGCACACCAGGTGAACAGATCTACGAGCAGCTCCATTTGGAGCAGAGTTTATTCTAGGAAACAGATTCCGACCTTGTTGCAAATAAGACGCTAATTTGGAGTCACTCTTCAGAACCAGTAGGAGACAGAACTCCAACACCAGGCCCAGATGGATCCCAAACACTCTTGTGTGCTCTTGAAAAGCCTTCTTATACATTTAATTTTTCCTACGGATGAAACCTCACCTTATAGAGTTACCACAAGTTCATCCAGGATAGCAATGGTTCACAAATCATAAGGAGATGGAGATTGGCGGAGAGAGATGGCATCCCCTCGTGGTTTTCCGTCACGCTCTTTTTGGAGCCTAGGGGGTAAAAGTATAAAGCTGAGAGTTTTCCGGTGGGTTTGATCAGATTCTAGCTATCATTTATTTAGTACATTCTACAAAATGATAGCTGGAATCTGATTGGTTGCTATAGGCAACATCTCCACTTTTCAAACCCGTGGAAAACTCTCAGCTTGATACATTAACCCCTAGGAGTCTGGTGTAGTCCCACTGAGAACATTAGCTGCTCAAACCACTTTTTGATAGACTTAGTGCTAGTCGAGTAAAAGAGTCTTCCCTCTTGTAACCCCTTCCACGTCCGAATTCACCAAGGAGCATATTTGAAGATACGTCTGGAGATGAATACGGATCTAGCTGTACTAGACAATACACTGCAGGATACGTCCAATACATATGTGGAATATAAATTCACAAAAGAACGCACAGAAAACAAAATCTCTTCAATTAATGTCACCTGTTAATAATATAGGGCCTGATTCATTAAGGATAGTTAAGCAAAAGTAAATAAGTAAGGCAAAACCATGTTGCATTGGAGGGGGAGGTAAATTTAAAATGAGATGGCAGATTTATATTTGGGCTAGGGCATGTCCTAGATCAACTTTAAATTTCAGTGTACAAATAAGCTATCAGGTATCTGTGTGCTACATGAACAAACAGCTAATATTTTTCTTATGTGCAAAACAATAAACTCATTTGCACCCCTTGCATTGTAACATGGTTTTGTCCAGAAAACTTGAGTAAGAAAACTTACTAAATGTTTTGCTTAACTTTCCTTAATGAATCAGGCCCATAGTTATTAATAATAGACCATTAAAAAAAAGTGTTTTTTGTTTTACATTTTTTCCCCAATGAAATACATTTAATAAGATGCTATGAATATCTATTGTACATACAATATATTTATACATTTGCTCCTGATGGCAGACACATGTTCTACCATACATACTCAGCCAACATCACTAGTAATCAGCACTTAGACTAGACCTGCAGCTGGAGCCAGAGATACGGCTGAAAAACACGTACCTGAGAGATGTCCAGAGCTTGAATTGGACACTGCTGTGTGCGCTTGAGCTTGGCACGCCTTTACTGTACATTGTACTAGGTGCATACGCCCTTTCCCTCCCCGTTACCCCCCGTACCCTCCCTGGAATCGCAGCCAGTATTAAGGGTTGTTTGCGCTTTGAAGATTAATTGAACGTTGCTGCCTTCTGTGGCGTATGGTCTGGTTCTTGGAGTGATAGTAATTGTGATTATACCCACAAAATCACCGATTACGTTCCTTAATATATCAGGCCGCCAATGTTCAACTAAGCAGTTCACACGCGCATCCTTCCATCTTAATTGATCAAAGGGACAGATGAGGAAAATGATGTCTCTCAGGCACATTTTCTCACACCTTATGAAAACAAAAACTTACTCATGTTCCTTAACTACTTCCAATTTAGGGTCTTTCATTAGAAAACCAGAGAACAATGATAGTCACCTTCTTACTGGAGCAATGGTAACATTACTATTTAACTATAGGAAATATGATTTTTTTAGTCCCAAGGTACAAGCAAAAAAATACTTGTTTGACTGCACATTTATAGAAAATGTGGTACAGTGGCCTAGTGGTTAGCACTTCTGCCTCACAGCACTGGGGTCATGAGTTTGATTCTCGACCATGGCCTTATCTGTGTGGAGTTTGTATGTTCTCCCTGTGTTTGCGTGGGTTTCCTCCAGGTGCTCCGGTTTCCTCCCACACTCCAAAAACATACATGGTAGGTTAATTGGTTGCTATCAAAATTGACCCTAGTCTCTACCTCTCTGTCTGTCTGACTGTCTGTGTCTGTGTGTGATTGTGTGTCTATATTATGGAATTTAGACTGTAAGCTCCAATGGGGCAGGGACTGGTGTGAATGAGTTCTCTGTACAGCGCTGAGGAATTAGTGGCGCTATATAAATAAATAAATGATGATGATGATACAAATATGCAGCAACCCATAGCAACTGGATATTGTCTTTTATTGTGTAACTTGCAGTAGTTCAATTCATGCTATTTACTGATTAGTCGCTCCAGGATACTGCAGTAAGTTAGAAAATTTCATACATTTCAAAATAATTATGTTACAGAAACAATGACCAGTGGTATGAGTATGGGTCAATTGGATAATGTACTTGTTAAGTGAGGACACGGAAGTCTTCCATGGCTAAAGACGGAACATTACGTCTTCATACCTTTCCATATCTATGGGACTTTGTTAGAAGTTGTTTTATTTGCTAATAATAATAAAATTATTCTCTATCCTATCACTTGGGCAACACAAAATAAAGGAACATGTGCGATACTCAGCAATTGTCACATCCACCAGCTGTAATACGGCGAGAAGAGGTTGGGCTGACAACAGCAGCATGAAGACGGTTGTCAGAGACCGCTGAGTGAAGGTAAGACAAGTAGTGCCTATGATTCTGCTAAATAGTATTATTGTATAATGTTATATTTACCAATGCCTTGGCTGGGGAGATAAAGCTTTAGGTAAAGGGTGGAAATCCCCATGGAATTATACAGTAAATTAACATTAACCTCCAAGTCACTGACACCAGGGAATCCCGGCTGGGGAATAACACAGTTGACGTCTGCTTTTTACCATCCAACCTGGCAACTAGAATATAATGTGCTCGGACTCACCACACCGAGGGTGAATTATTAAGGAGTCGGGAGTAATACGGCAGTATAGTCTCATGTCACAAATCAGTCTGTAAGGGGGATGAATTAAGGATTAGAAGACGGTGACCCGCTTGCTGCTCCTTTCACAGAGAGCCAACTCTCTACTCCGTGTAAGATAATGCTTCCCATTTTGTTATATTGCTTTTAAATTGAAATAGATTGCGAGCCATTACAATTCAATTTACTGGACTAGCTCCTTTTCAAGGAGATGGAGAAGGATAAAGGATGCTCTGGGATTACTGAGAGATACACTGCGCTGGGATAAGCAGTATGTTCTGAGAGTGTATCCTTTGTGCATATGAGGGCTGTCTCCATACATTACATAGAAAGCAGTGACGTTATGGTTTCATTCCTCTCCGTGATTCCCCAACAGAAACGCGTCTTTATCTGCATATGTGTAACAGGTTCAGGAATTTGGCGGAACTGAAGATATGTCAGATATATTGAGATGTTCACAAACGCACGCTACACGTTTCTTGCTCGTTGTGTTATTAAAGGGACAATGACACTGGGTTCTAGAGGACAAGGGGGCCCGGGCATTGAACGGCCTATATTTCCACAATCTGATGTTCTAGAAGAGAACCATTGTTGTCTCCACTGTTACATGGAATGTAAAGTTAATAAAGATTAATAGATTCCTCATAACCTCATAATCTAAATACTAACACTAATACTGTCCTACTATTAAATCCTAATTATTAACCTATATTGACATTTCATTTCCACGATTCTGGCAGTGGATGTATGATAAAAATGGCAAAAAGAGAAAATCATTAAGAGTGGCTTTCAATTCATTTAATATTTTCTAATGTCAGAATCCATCAAGTTCCTAAGGGAAATGAATTCAGCGTTAGTTGTGTTTATCTGTTTATTATTTCCATTTTTGTTTGAACAGCTGTATTAAATCAGAAAATAAAAACTAAAATTGCTTTCTGCATGTTGTCATATTTCTGTGAAAGCCGACTCCAACACACTAATAACTGAATAACAAACCTTCTAGCAAAAAAAAAAGATAACGTTCCTCAGAAGTAACAAACAGCATTGTACTGCACACATCATCGTGGCAAGAGTCATTCAGCAAATGCTGAGATTATACAGAGATATATCTTTCTATATATTAATAGCACAAGTATGACTCTTATGATTGACTTATTTCTATGATGCCGCTGTCTGAGCAGGGCACATCATATACCAAATTAAAGCTTTTGGGTTGAGGATTTGCAGAAATATATTGGCATTGTAATCTGTTGCATCGTTTCTGAGTTATTTCACAAATCGCCTGCCCGCTAATGCATTAAAATTTTCCTCTGAAAAAATGTGACAGCTGGCAGTACACATTTGTGCACCTGCTGGGTGACCTGGAACATGTGACCTGCTGGGTGGCCTGGAAATTGTGACATTTATTTGCAGCCACATATATCAGTGCATTTTGTGGGGACCATGCTCAGCACTGTAACGTCAATGGAAGAAGTTATACATATATTGTAGTGTATAAAGAAATTATTTAGCTCCTGTAAAATAGTGATTGATAATATAGTTATTTATTCATTATACTCCGTTGTTAAAATTTCTACATGTAATGTAGTGTATAAAAAAGTTATTAAATTCAGTTAAAAAAGTAATTTAGTCATTGCATTTCAGTTTAATTTAAGGCAGTTACCACCAGGTTTCGGTAATTATATATTCATTTATTGCTATGACTATTGGTAGATGCCTTAGACAACACTAGGTCCAAGCGATAAACACAGTGAGAGACACAGTCAGAGTCATTTACGAACCACAACATTTGCAGCAACACAATGTGCTTAAGTGAACCTATTTGGCCACTAAGTACTTTTTGAAATGCGCAGCCACTTAACAGCTTTTGGAAGCACCCACCTGCAAAAGCTGTCTGTGTCTAGTTTTGGGGGTTGCCGGATACTCTGTAAAATGCTGGAAGCTGTAAAAATGTTGCATCTAAAGTCCAACCTATTCCTATTTCATTATTCACTTCAGCATTTATGATTGTTTTCTAAAATACAGTTCAGCCTCATGAATATCAGCTCATGAGCGTAAGAAGACATCTCTAGGTAAATGTATCAAGCTGCAAGTTTCCTGAGGGTTTGAAAAGTGGAGGTGTTGCCTATAGCAACCAATCAGATTCTATCTGTCATATTGTAGAATGTACTAAATAAATTATAGCTAGAATCTGATTGGTTGCTATAGGCAACATCTCCACTTTTTAAACGCTCCAGAAACTCACATCTTGATACATTTACCCCCTGGACTGTTTATTACACGTGTCATGTTACATGTGCCATATTGCATGTGTCACTGTTCTGTGTTTGAACCTTTTTAATTAAGATGGTGAAAATGTGTATAAAAATAAGTTTTTCT
Source organism: Mixophyes fleayi (assembly GCF_038048845.1). Lineage (NCBI taxonomy): Eukaryota > Metazoa > Chordata > Amphibia > Anura > Limnodynastidae > Mixophyes > Mixophyes fleayi. Next base: position 8,481,358 of record NC_134407.1, on the reverse strand, counting down.
CCAGAAGTACAACTGGAAAGTGCACACTGTGTAACATTGCAAGAAATCAGAAGTAACGGAGAACTCAGGGACTTTTGCAGCGAGTAAATGGCTGTGCGCCCTTATGCAAAGCAAAGAAAGTTCCCATGAATGCGCCTTCACCACCTCTTTATCTTATTTATATAATACTTTCCCCCAAGATGAAATCTGGCTTCTGCACTTCAGTGCAATACTATGCACTCTAGGTCCACCTAATTCCTTCCATCAGTTGGTGGAAACGTCTGAGCTCAAAAGACTCTTCCGCCTTTGTTGGCCCCACGCGTTTCACTATAAACCATCAAAGTCATTTGTCACAAAAGAGCATTTGCTATGTTTTTTTTCCACTTTGGTGCTTCATATATTTTGCTTACCAGGTGCCAGCAATTTTTCATTCGATTGCTTTACTGTTTAAATTGTGCAAATACTGGAGTGGAGATGGGGCTTCCCCAGAGATTATTTCTGTCTCAGGAAGACAACTTATGGAAGACTTCTAGAGCTAAGGTCAAGTATACTTATAAACTGCAAATGATGATTACTGACTGTCAAAAGTCCTTCTTTAGAGGCTGAGCCAGAAATCCCAGACAGTCTCTGTTCTCTCCTCTGCTGCCCATTCCATGTAGGAAAACAAACTATTACGTGCAGTTTAACCAGGCAGGCTGGGGTTTGCAGTTCCACCACAGCTGCCAAGCCAGAGCTTGTCAAAGTCTCTTTTCCTTTATACCACTTTAGAGATCAATGTGTTCATGTAGAAATGTTCTCAAAATCTTGGATGACATTTAGATAACAAAGATGTAATGAAAGAGTTTCAGAACTGTTCATTCCTTCCGTGGCACTGAAAAGGTAAACGGTAGAGCGACGAGCTGGCAGACTCAATGAAGCTCAGACGTAATTTTTTTTTTGCCTATAGAAACCAGACTCATTCCTTCCTCCCAGGTCCTCTTGTCTTCACCCCCAAGGGAATTTCTGCATCTCAAAGATTACTCTGCAGCAAAAGAAATAGATGAGTTTCTGATGTTGTCTGATTTTGTGAGATATATTTAGTCTCCGGTGAAATCCCGGCTGAGGTAGCATTCTTTGTAAGTGCACCTATTTGTCATTTCGGATTTGTGAATTAGGAAACATGACCGCACGCTCTGTCACACATTCTGCTTGGATTAATAATTCAGTTACGGGAATGAACAGTCAGCACTGAGAGCGAACAGCAGAAGGTGCTCCCATTTCAGCAACTTTGTTCCAAAATTTTACTCTCACATCAAAAAAATATTGAAGCTACTTTTCTTCACGCAGCAGCCTTTATGCTGTGCTCCAAAGATGTTATGTTAAAGTGCAGGATTAATGTTTTAAAACTACAATAAAGAAATTGTTGAATTGTGTAGGACTTTTTCAATACTTAATCATAGTTTGCAGCAGAACCATTTTAAAAAAGGTGAAGAAGACGATTAACCTCTTAACAAAGCTTTCATCTTTTCTTTTTTACGCATATAGTCCAATAGAGACTTTATTATGTCAAAGTTCAGGAGCAGCAAACACAGCATCACAGCTTAGCCTGAGAAAGGAGTGAGCTGACAGACTACAAAGTGAGCTGTCAGACTACATTCATTTATCTTACTAAACAACTTTAAACCTAGCCTGAAAGGTATTATAAAGGGCAAATTGTAGAGTTATCCCACTTTTGTTCAGATGTTAACCCCTTCCTCACATGTGGTAGTCTTCAAACCATTTAGAGGGTGATCTTGGCCTAGCCAAGTGAGAAGCCATTCAGTCCTGAGATTATCATGAACATAAAATGGCTGTACCAAGTCATCAAACAAGGATTGATGTCTCACATGGAGTTCAACCACTTTGGAGAGCATGGTCAATGATGACAACAAAATGAATCCCGCAGTGTAGTAAGGGAGGGCCTATAATATCCATTCATGGTGGAGTATAGAGTTTTCCTGAGGATAGAGCTTTAAGCTTAAATATAACAGATGCTCTACTCCTTAAAATCTCTGACATACTACTGCCCTGAGCCCCAGACCCAAGGCATCAGGTTGGAGAACATACAACAGGGGTATCTCACAAAGTATGACTTGGATCTTGCCAAATGAATCGTTCACTCGGAAGACCACTGAATGAGTGCCCCCTCCTTTTTCATTTGGGGCACTAGGGCACCACTTAAAGCCTGGACCTGATTAACTAATGGTTAAAGACAGCTGCTGCCCAAAATGTACCTTAGATACTTGGCTTCAGGTCTCCCCGGGCACATGTCTTCAGGTTGGCACTAAGGTCTGCAGCACAGGTGAATTAGTAATGCACTAAGTGCATTTAGACAAACCTTCAAATAGACACTAATCATGACTAAGTTATCCAGTAAGGCCAGTACATAGTTGATCCATGATACAGTAGGAGGATGTATGAGAGCCAGGTAGTCCATAGGACAGGACTACAAACTGGTTTAGCCCAATGGAGTTATTTTCTTCTGCCTCCACTACCATCTTGATCTACCAATATCCCATTGTGCGATGAAATATACCGGGCAGTCCTGAGACTTCCATCCAGCTTTGGGACACGCACAATGGGTCTACGCCGTTCTTTCATGGTCCCCAAAATGCCTCAGCATATCTTTACCTCCTTATTTACAGCCTCCCTTTTCCCTTGTGGGAGCCTATAGTGTCTTTGGTGGATAACGATTCCCCTTTCCGGTGGTAATCGTTAATATGATTACCACAATTACGACACCCAAAGTGTTAAAAACTAATGCAAATATTAATAAACTTACATTTAAACCGACTGTGCAGATCACCGATGGAGCAGTATGCTGACTGCAAGTGATTCCGAGTGAAGAGCTGTCCGGCACTACAGCTTGCAGTCATCACGACTTCTATTAATCTAAATTTAAAGCGCCAATGTCGGGTTAAGTGGTTAGACACTTAACCTGCGAGGGTCCCACATTGCCGCTTTAAATTCAGATTAATAGAAGTCGCGATGACCGTAAACTGTAGTGCCGGACGACTCTTAATTCGAAATCACTTGCGGTCAGCATACTGCTCCATCGGTGATCTGCACAGTCAGTTTAAAGGTCAGTATATTAATATTTACATTGGTTTTTAACACTTTCGTTTTTTATTTGTAGGTCAAGTGGGTGTCTGGTTTTTCGCAATCGGAAAACCGTACCCAACCCTTCCTGTCAGCCTGATATTATTGTGCCATACCAGGTTGGTTCTATCCGAAGTGTCAGAAAACACATATGGGAACTCCACAAACAAAGCATATAGACCACCATTATTCTCAATATGATGGGAACTACTAATTGCTGAAAGACCTCCCCCATTTATTTATGCTTGTCCTGTCTACACAGAATATAATTTTGCAAAATGAAGCAAAGACCTTTCTCTCTAGGAAACTCTAACAGTTTGATAGACATGCAGGGACCCAACGACATAGCACCTCTTTGATCATGCAAAATGCATCCGTACACGCGGTACTCTGAATGGGATTAAGGACACACATTTAAAGATTTAGAAAAAAGCATAGGGTGTAATATACAATTAGCTATTGTAACGTACAGTGATTTCTATTAGTCAACTGATAAACAAATACAAGTGTAGTTTTTGTGTACTGTAGATAAACAGCATGAAGGGGGGGGTCGTCCATCAGAAATGTGCATACATTTTTGTAGCATTAATCCTATACAGCGTGCCTGACAATTGAACATAGTATTATGTATTATGTTAGCACAATATGAAAAATGAACATAATATTTTGAGAAAAATGCAAACAGAATTTGGATAAAACTGCAACATTTAATACAATGAATTGAGAAAAAATGACAAACAATAATTAAACTATTAAAAAGGAAAAAACAGGCTTTTCACTGTTCTCTCCATCTTAGAATGTATCTCATGGGCAAAAACGTCATCTACAAGGCCGTAATATACATTATTATTATTATTATTATTATTATTATTATTATTATTACCAGTCACATATTTCGTGTAATGTTATATGTCAGTAATTCTGTGTTTATTTTTCTTTTCTTTATATAACATGGTATTAATCTAGAAAATGCAAATGCAGCAACTGTGGACAAATCATTTTGCACTTTTGGTGTAGAAAATGTAAAATGCACATAGACACATATATACACATTGTGTCAGAGGATGAATACAGTGTTATATACGCACCGTGTGAGATTTATGTTAGTTATTACATGTAACATTGAATATTTACATTGATCTCTAGTTTGGAGTTCCTCCTGCTCCACTTCCTGCCCCTGGCCGGCTGCCCATTCTGCCACCTGTTCTGTGAAACATCGTAATCCTCTATTTGGATTGTGCAATTGAAAGAGGTAGCTATTATGGGCCATTTGTCTTACATGTGTCTTTTCATATTTATTATGGGATTATTGTTTCTTTATGCATAAAAATATCTGAACATTAATAGACAAGTTAAACACATATTTATAAATGATACACAAATATCTGAAATTAAATATTTATATCACACACTTATATAAAGTTTTTGCAAATACCTTTGCAAAATAACAAAACACATTATTTTTTTTATGATGTTTAATAAAAAACCGGAGACCAGTAATCATCTCAGTTAATATTGAAGTACGGCTTGGATATCTCTTGCAATTTTGTGCCTAATCTTGTGTATGTCATGTTGCTGCCACCTCTTGAAATCGCTTCTTATCCTCTGGAGCTGTCTAACAGTGCGCTCTATATGGAGGTGTTTTCATTTATGACTTCTGGGGGGGATTATATCAATTCTGCGCATTCTGTAAGTTGCTTGTAAAGACATTGCTGTGTAAAATCTGCACTGCAAAGTGGCCTGAATATCCGCAACTTGCAGAGTGCGCAAATTGATGCATTTACCCCCATGGCCACTTGTTAGCTTTTCTTTTGATTTGTTGTCTGGATTGTCAATGGCCTAATAAAGTTTTTGACCCTCATGATCGCCATTTACAGAACGGAATACTGTGTTTCCTGTTTGAGACTAAGGTCAATTTAATGGCAGCCAATTAACCTACCAGTATGTTTATAGAGTGTGGGAGGAAACCGGAGCACTCGGAGGAAAACCAACGCAAACACGGGGAGAACATACAAACTCCTCACAGGTTATGGTTGGGAATCAAACTCCTGACCCCAGTGCTGTGAGACAGAAGTGCTAAACACTAAGCCACCGCGATGCCCAGCAAATAAGTCTGTTAAGTGCAATAAATGGGAATCAAAAGCTTATCACGCTTGACATTATCAAATAGTAATGTACGGGCTTGTGTGCATTATACACACAGCATACCGTGTTTAGCTAGATAACATACAGTAATACCGTATGAATTGTCCTTAGGTGCCATTCCGTGCAGAACTAGAACGTCTGCATGATGATGTAATGACCCTTGTGACCCTCATGATACATGCCACCCAATCACTTTCTTCGTTTATTCGAAATAATGTAGGAAAGAGTTGCGAGATAACATGAGAGCGATCAAATTCTACAAGTTGGAGCTCCTGATCCATGGCAAATATTTTAACAACTATACACTCCTGGGACTCTAACTGCATCTCATGCATGAAAGTGAAAGGTTGCAGATTTAGCAGGAGGAAAATCCTCCAAAAATGATATATAAATATATATTAATTATATATTCACAGCTCCATCCCCCATCTCCAGCGCCGATGGAATGACCTGATTAGGCAGCAACCGTGGAAAATGAGGAGAAATATTTTATTAAAACAGTGGCCATATTTCTTTACATATCTATTGCAGATACATATCATTTATAAGTATATGTAACTCATTTAATATAGATATTTGCATACAAAATCTAATAATTTGAGGTGTATGAAAATATAATTTAAAAAACGTACTCATCGTTTACAGTTTTTATGGCATACAACACAAACAAACGTGATGCAATGCAATTTGTCTGGTTTCTCATTAGAACAGGGGACAGCCACATAGCTTCTGGTTATTCATTTGAGGGGGAACACGGCCCATTTTATTTATGAATTTATAATGGGGATTTGGATTATAGAATGAATGATTTGTGCGGTAAAAAACCCCCAAGCAGCCGCAACTCGTACTAGAATTAAAGATAATTTAGACAGCTGTTATAGTACCGGAATACAAAGTTGTAAAGCTGAGTATACACCAGTGATGGCTAACCTGTGACACTCCAGGTGTTGTGAGACTACAAGCGCCAGCATGCTTTGCCAGTAGATAACTAGCTGATAGCTGGCAGAGCATGCTGGGACTTGTAGTCTCACAACACCTGGAGTGTCACAGGTTAGCCATCACTGGTATACACCAATCTTACTTCAGATGCGATTTCCAAATAGAGTTCACCAACGACTGAAAGCCCCGATGACCATCCCGATTCATGTGTACACACCTACACGATTTACCTTCAGATCTGTGACCTTCATCTCTCATAACCATCTGCTGATAAGATGGTGACTCTGTACACACTGCAGATATCTGCCTACACTACTGGTGGTGAGTGCGTACACACTGCCACATTACACAGACATCGTTCTATCGCTGATCGTTAGGAAGTCTCTTGCAATATCTGACCAAACGTTTCTGAATCGTGTGATCTGCACGATAAATGCATAGATGTGTGCCCAGCTTAACTCAGGAATAGTGTGATGAACTAAAATCATTACGTACCGAGTGTCAATTTAGTGCTTATTACAATTTTACATTTGTCACTTTTGTGTGCTTGACGCTTTTTATTACATTGGCTGAAGTTCACTTAGAACTGTGCAATTTTATTTTGCATGAGGCAGCCCCATAAATAATGCTATTCCCTCTGTAAATGTATGTATTTGCTCTGCGTTTCTCCACCTTTTCGGTAAGTAGAGTACCGGAAGTTTATATAGCCACCTAATTATAATAGGCAGGGGTTTTGCTTGCAAAAATTATCTGCTGAGACTATTAGGCATAATTAAAAAAATATATATGAATGTGGGCATTGCCTTTAAACATTGTTGGGGTAAAATCAAGTCTACCATAATAATAAGCTATTTATAAATCAAGTGGACAGAATTCTATGGGTATATTAAAGTTTAGTCATTATGATCAATATCAAAATACATAAAATATAATAGATATGTGGTTGACAAAATAAAATTATTGTTTTTTTAAAATATGAAGAAGCATATGTATATTCACTTAACGGTGATTAACTCAAGGTGTCACAATGACAGGAAACAGAAGGTAAAGATGGCCCTACCCTAATGAGCTTACAATCTAAGAGGCGCGGGGAACATGTGATACATCAGGTAGCGGAATAACCGTTCTTTCTGCTGCTGGGGAAAGTGGGTGTGGCTGCTGTAAGCCAGCAGCGTTATCAACCGCTGATGATAAACCAGGCATTGGTGACTGCTATTTCTGTGCAGCTACCGGTGGCGCAGTACGGTTGGAACGAGGAGAGACAGGGGAAGGTGGAGAATCAAAACATGAATCAGATTTTGTACAAATCATAGAACAATCATCTGCTATCAATCACCACTGTCCTCCACCTACTGTCTTAAACAGGCGTACTACCTCTGTTGGTTCCAGTGAAGGCTTTTGCTCTCAGGCTCTTTGGTTCCCCGTCAGCTTGGAGTAACTGTGCATAACCCAGTGTTTTCCTTTAGTGTCACGCTAGCTGCTGGGAACAGAGCCAGGACAGTTTCGTCAGCTGCTGCAGGCATAAAGGAGGAACAGACATGGCAACAGAACAGAGATGGCAACAGCTGGGACAGTTGAGCTCATTGGGTCCAGCAACTTAACGGAGATGGTTTTTAGTAGATCTTCTAAACAACCTTCTCCTTTGTGTGATGAATCCTTGGCGCCACTATGCAATTTACCACTTACTTCATAAATGTTTGCAGCAATTTAAAAAAAAAATGTATATTTAGTACTGAACACAATCATTGTGCCAACTTTGGACCATCAACAGACCTGTGTCTTCAGTGCGAGGTCTTCATCTTACCATCACCTGGAAGGAGATGCTCCCTGGTTTCCCATGGATTGTTACATTGAAGGCCATCAGAACACACAGGGTCTGGTTCATCAAGGAACACAAATCCCAATTTTGTGGGCAAAATCCGTAAATTCAATCTGCATATGCCCAGGACCGTACCCAGGGGCGGGCTGGACCCGGGGGCAGGGGGGCAGCGGGCACCCGGACTGCTTAGTCTAACGGCTGTTCGGGCCGGCCGCCTCCCCCCATCCCCCCTGTGGATGCAATAATTTCTTAATATGCGGCCGCATCGCAGGTCATGTGATGCGGCCGCCTGTGCGCCCCCTGGACTGAAACCTGCCAGCCCGCGCCTGACTGTACCATACACCACTAAATGCAGAAACGTTCAATTCATCCTCATAAGCAAAGGACGGGGCAGGGAAGATACGTTTTGACAGTCAATGTACAGTAAGGGCGTGCCGAACTCGAGCTCACACAGCCTCGTCCGAATCAAGCTTTGGGCATTTCAAAGTCACTTGTTTTTCTGCCGTATCTCTTGCTCCAGCTACAGTCTAAGTCCTGTACTAGTGATGGCAGTCTTGTATGCAAGCTATAACATGTGCAACTGTAAAAATGTATTTTATGTACAGTAGACATTATGAACATCCTAATAAATGTATTTTATGGGGGGAAAATATGTATATAAAAAAACACTTTTTTAATTTGTTTTAACTGTTTTATCATTAATGACTATGGGCCTGATTCATTAAGGATCTTAACTTGAGAAACTTCTTATTTCAGTCTCCTGGACAAAACCATGTTACAACGCAAGGGGTGCAAATTAGTATTCTGTTTTGCAGATAAGTTAAATGCTGCCTGTTTTTTCATGTATCACACAAATACTTGATAGCTTATTTGTACACTGAAATTTAAAGTTGATATTTGTGTGCTACATGAAAAAACAGTCAGTATTTAACGTATGTGCAAAACCGAAATCTAGTTTGCACCCCTTGCATTGTAACATGGTTTTGTCCAGGAGACTGAAATAAGAAGTTTCTCAAGTTAAGATCCTTAATGAATCAGGCCCTATGTTATTATTATTAACAGGTGACATTAATTGAATAGTTGCGTTCAGTATGCCTCCCTTGGTGAACCAGGCCCAGAGTCAGACTATAGCTTTGTATTTTAATATTAGACACTAACCCTGGTTACTGGTAGACGCTGCAAGATCCCACGAGCTGCTGTAAGCGCTGCCGCTTAAGCCAGCACTTGGCGCCTGACCGAGTCTGCCGTGAAAGTGGTTTGAAAGTAAATATGGCTACTGTTTTATATTATGATAATGTGCTCTATTACAGGTGATGGCATAGTAAAAAATATAGGTAAGGGAAAAAAAATACATAATAATTGGTGAGACCTTTAAAGACTCACAGCATTGATGTGTAACAATCATACAATTATATCATATTTAGGGGCACGAGTGAAGCTTAGCTGCGTTGTATCAAATATTAGTTCAACCAACAGTATGACTACCTCCAGTGTGCTCCCTTTTACAGACCTCTCTTGATACATAGCTCACAACATATTTTATAAGTTGCAACGTTTAATGGAAAACCTGCTGTCTGTCAGTGCTTGGTGAATACAATGTAACACTGTAAAATTGTGCAGTAATCAGAACTTACCAGTGATTGCTGACAACCCCCACGGTCAGGTCCCAAAACTGAGGCTTCCTGGAGGTATTGGTCTAATTTTAGCAAGTGACTACTTTTACCTCCCACTGTATTTTAATGTTCTAAGTTTAGTGCAAATGAACAAGTGCATTTATTTTCATGCAACATAAAACTTAATTCTGTGCCATTTAGGCTGCAGAGCTTTTCAGAGGACCCTGCTCATCAGGCAACATTAAATACTTTTCTTAATAATCATTAAGGGCTCTTGTGACATATGTGTTGATTTATCCAACGTAATTAGGACATAATATGACAAGAAATATGCCCACGCTCGGTATATCCCATATTATATATGGTACCAGCTGCGTGGCAAAATAAATGCCCATATATGTGTACAAAACAAAAAGACAGTTGTCAGCACTTATCCTTTACACTGCATCTATGTGTGTGTCTAGCAAAATGATAACATGAGGTATTAGTTCATGTTTTTGATCAAAACATTTAAGCCTGCATCCCAGCGTCAAGAGCACCTCATTATATGCAGGTCCTACACTGACCTATATGCTTTAAACTAGAGATGCTCACTGACCCCCGTGATCTGGTTTTGGTTTTAGATCTGGATTAGCTTCGTGTTTTGGTTTTGGTTTTGGATTTTTTAGAAAAAATCCTAAAATATGCTAAAATCACATAATTTTGCTCTTTTTTTGTTCCTACATTATTATTAATTTTAACCACCTCACAGGTCTCAATATTATTTTCATACACTTTCGGACAAATACTGCAGCGACCCGGCTGGATGGTAAGCGACAGAGCAATGACACAAACACACGGCAGTTCCTACCACATCTAGGACACATTGGCACACAGCAGTGGCAGAAAAGAAAAATGGGGGTCCGCCCTCCCTCCCACCCTTCCGCTATGTTGGATCTTAAAAAGTAATTCAAAACTCGCGAGATCCAACGACGTCACAATGACGTTATGCCTGGTTTTCAAATCCGAAAAAGCGCAATAGTCGGCTTGGTACTCGGATCCCGTAAGTTCGTCTGTGTTTGGTTCTCGGGAAAGGGATCCTGAGCATCTCTACTTTAAACACTAAAATCAGATGCACTCACCTCCCAGGTACTGGGGTGTGTATCTAGCTAGTTAACTACTAATAATATGTTGGTTAAAGATAAACAGTATGTGTGAATAGAAATAGCCATTCTGTACCTATGGCACAGATGTTTCATATTAAAGGCTCTATTATCTGCTATACAAGAGTTTTCACTCTCTTATATCAAGGTGGCTGCTCTTTTTCGGTTTCTCCTGTTTGTTCAACTAGGAAAATTGACTCTGAAAAAGGATAAAGAGAAAAGTCGCCTCCCAGTGCAATATTTCCATACTCTATGGCCTTATTGAAATCTACAGAAAATTGCATAACATAGGGCTAATTAAATGATTCTAATCTGTATATTGTAATAATCCACTGTGTCTCCTATGTCTCTACTCTGTATACCGGAAAATGATAACATAAAACCAACAAAGAAAACAATTACCTACGCGTTTCCAAGATGCCTATCCTTTATCACCACCAAAATGGCGTTACAAATCACAGGGATCAATATATACATTTCCAACGTGCCAATAATTGTAACAAAAAGTTCATATCTCCGCACAAGCAGGATCTCTTTAATCTCCAGAAAACTTCCTTAATTAGCCCCGCTGCATATAGTAGTGAACACAACAAATAAATAAAGAACAACATAGTGTGATATTCTTAAAAAGTATTAAAGTATTGCACGTAAATCGAACAAACTTGAAATATGAACTTATCGAATCCCAGGTATTACACATATTCCTCTGTAACAACATGAAGAATTTTCACAGCTCTATAATCCAAATACATCCAATTCAGAAAGAGGAACAGAGTTTAAAACTTGTACCCAACGCGTTTCGTCACTTTATTACATAGGACTTCTTCAGGGGAAATTTTAAATATTTCCCATTTCAGGACTACTATTTATAGAATTGTAAAATGATTGAATAATAGATAAAACCTGCTGAGCCTCTGCCCATAGCCTACCCAGTGCTTTGCTCATGAGCAGATCGTTATTTTCAATATGAAAACGAGGAAGTAAACTGAAGCCAATATTGGCTCTGTTATACTTACTGCGCATGCGCCCATTACTGATCTTGTGTATTGCGCTTAAATACATCTTCATCTCAGATGACAGAAGGATAAAAATGAAAACACAATCAAATAAATCATTTATGAAGGTAGCAGTACCAAAACAACAACTACCATCTTTTTCAATGACTATCTTTTCATTAACCAGCTTCCCTGACAACAGGTAAACAAAGATAACGGTGGCCATCTTTATATAGCGCAACTTTAGATGACATTAAATACAGCAGCCATTTCTACAAAGGGCAAACATACTACACGGGTCTAAAAATTTGCCACAACTTTAATACAGATGTTTGCATCTGCAAACATGATTATTTAAACATCTATATTATTCTGATTATCATTATAACAAAAATATCAATATAACACAGATACAATATTATCATGTCTAGATTGCTTTATCATCCTTTGAAGAGACAATAATCATAATAAAGACAGCAACATTTTAGCATCCTTTCATCATTAAGATATATTGGGCCTGATTCATTAAGGAAAGTAAAGCAAAAAAAATTGTCATTTTGTAACTTGGCAAAGCCATGTTACAATGCAAGTGGTGCAAATGAGTTTATTATTTTGCACATAAGATTAATACAAGCTGTTTGTTCATGTAAGGCACAAACACTTCATAACTTTATTTTTACACTGGCATTAAAAGTTGATCTAGCACATGCCCTACCCCAATTATAAATCTATCCTCACATTTATATTTACCTCCCCCCTCCAATGCAACATGGTTTTGCCCAGGTGCAAAGTTACTCATTTTTTTGCTTTACTTTACTTAATGAATCAGGTCCATTATCTTTATAATTCTTAGTTGTTATAAAAAAAAGGTGTTTTCTCATAGCTTTCATTTAATCCATTAAGAACATTTTTTTGGAAAATTTATTTTGCAAGTCCGCCTTTCTATCGCCCCAAATTTACATGTTCATTAGCCTTAAAGGAGAATTCTATGGTATCTGTCTTATGTTCATTAAAAAAATGTTTGGATGGAGAGTAACTTCCTACTTTATTTTTGATATTTCGCATGTGCTCCCGTATACGTAATATTAAGGCACGTTTCATTTTTCCTACATGTGCAATGCCACATTTACATTCTAAAAAGATAATTTATTGAACAAGTAGTACAATTCATAAATGCTTTAATTTCCAAACTTTTTGTATTGTCACAGTTATAAAACTTTTTAGAGAATCCATTAACATACTTTCATGTGCTGCAATGGCTACATTTATAGAAGCCTACACATTTATTGAATCCCAGATTATTTTGCCTCTTCCTTAAATGCAATGTACTTGGGGCCAGTATGTCTTTTAAATTTTTAGCTTTTGGAAAAAAACAATTTGTGGCTCATCCAGGAATATATCACTTAGTACTGAATCCATCTGCAGGATATTACATTGTTTATTGAAAATCTTTATAATGTTCCTTCTGCATTATAAGATTTTGCAATGAAGGGAATCACCTCTACATTCTTTTTAATCACTTTATATTTTAACAGATCTTTCCTTTCTATGTCATTTTTATTATTGCATTATCCACTAAAGCTTTGGGGTAACCTCTTGATTTGAATCTATCAGCATAGATAGAAAAACATTCCTGACATATCTCTTCTTTGCTGCAGTTTCGTTTAATTCAACAGAATTGGGAATAAGGAATACTATGTTTCCATTTTTTGGCATTGCCACTGAAAGTGCAAATAGCTGTTTCTATCATAAAGTTGTTTTGTGACAACTTTTTTATCTTCATGCAGTAATACTAATGCTAAGTATTCTATTTTCTCTTTGTCGATATTATAACTAAATTTAAGATTGAATTCATAATTATTTATATACTTCATACATTTATCGAAACTTTCCATATCTTTTTGCCATAATAAGGTGATATCATCTATGTAACGCTTATATAAACGTATAATTTTCTGGAATTAAGTTCTGCTCATTAGGCAGCATTAAATACTTTTCTGATTAATTGGTAAGGGCTGTTGTGACGGATGTGCTGACCTATCACACATGATTAAGACAAGACATGCTGGTTATAAATATATGTGTGAATAAAAATAGTTATACAGTACTTAGGTCACAGATATTAAAGCTGCTATAATATAGGAGTATTCTCTAAGAATATATAATAAATACACACATATATATATATATATATTAGGGATGTTCACTGACCCCCGTGTTTTGGTTTTGGATCTGTATTTAAAAAAATAAAATGCTAAAATGACATAATTTGGCTCTTTTTTGTTCCTACCTTATTATTAATATTATTATTATTATTATTATTATTATTAATTTCAACAACATTGATTTCCAGTCAATTTTTGTCAAGTGACAAGAACACTGCTACCCCTCCTGTTTCTGTATGAGCAATGGCACTGAGCAATGTCACTGGAGACTGGAGAGTGACAAGAACACTGCTACCGTTCCTGTTTCTGCATGAGCAATGGCACTGAGCAATGTCACTGGAAAATGGAGAGTGACAAGAACACTGCTACCCCTGTTTCTGTGTGAGCAATGGCACTGAATCTCCGGGTGAGAGAGGTACTTATGGAATACAATACCCGCAAGATCCGGCAAGGCAACAATGACATTTTGCCTTGACTCAGATCTGAGGAAGCTGGAAAGTACCGAACCGACTTGGCTTGGTACTCAAATTGGCAATGTTCAGGGGGAGTTCGGTTTTTGGAAAACTGAGCCTGAGCATCTCTAATATATCTGGGCAATCAATGTACTTAAATAAGGAAAAGGGCTATTTATTCATGCAGCACGTGCAAGACCTAAGAATATTTCTGAGCTAGAAGAGTTCTGCATGAAGACTGACGGAGAGTAGGAAAAGTTCCGACCACAAGAACAGAAAAACCTAGAAACATTTGGAAGCTGTGATTTTTGCTAGAGAAGTTGTCATTATAGTATTGTCTGACAGGGTGCCCAAATTTTTGCACATACCCCTTTCACTGGTTTCTTTTCTTTTTCAAAACATTTAAATGTGCAAGTAAATGGTATTTGTGCGATAATGTGTCATACCTTGGCCATCTGTGAAGGTTGTGTTGACTTATTTCTACGTAGAGATTCAGTGAAACGTGCAATTCAACCAGGCGTGCCCAAACTTTTGCACACATCTGTATGTAGGTGGGTCACACTATTATTACGAGATGTTCTTGTGCTGAATAAATTCAGTTAAACAGTTACAATAGCCTCTGGGGTGCATTCCTACAACGTGGATATACTAATGACCGCCGGCTTCCACCGAGGTAGTTCGCTTTTTGCTAAAACAAGGAAAAAGCTCTATATGATGTAATTTAACTGCAATTTGAAAATCAGGAGAAAATAGGTCAGCTGTGGATTTTATTGCCTCTTATAACAGTAGGACGGGATAATTTGCCCTCTGAGGATACAGTTGATGTTAGAGATTTAGTGCATACACCTAGGATAGACATTAGCGCTCTCACGTGTGTTTAGAAATTGTTCCTGGTTTCTGACACAGTACTTTATGAAGAACACCGATGCTCGTGGCTTTATGTGTAGATAGAAGTTATACAAGGGACATTCACTAGGAAATAACATGACATTTAAATAGATAAAAGTAAAATTTCTCTAAGGAGTTACCGTTATAGAGCAGTAATACTCACTATATATAGCGTAGTTGAGAGATATGATTAGGCTGAGATTGTGGAACAAATGATTTTATAACATACTAAGGTATTCTCAGAGACCAACTGGGATACAACACGAACATTGACCCTGTGAAAAAGCACCAGTAAGTGACCCAAGGTAGGGTACCTCCTGGCCACGGCCAACATCCCTTGGTGCTCCTCACGCCAATGGCCTCATAGTGTTCGTACCAGATATTCACTTAAACATATTATTTTTTCCAATATACCCTGTGTCACTTTTCAGCTTTACTGTAAGTATTCTAAAGCAAACAGCAAAAAGACGTTCCAAAATTCATTGGGATTTAACGTAAGTTCCTCAATTCCAAGTTCATTTTAGCTCTTGTCAACGACATAATTGAACCGCTAAGTTTGAATGGGGGTTGTTTGAGTGCCCTTAATGTTTTGAACTCCAGGCTGCTGCTCAAACATCCCTATTTTAATCTCAAAACCATGCGATTATGGGAATGATTGCAGCAGTAACCATTTCTAATGAGCCAGCAACTCTATGGTTCTACAGGATGGTAATGGGTTGGATACAATTATATCTTCTCCGGAACATGTGGAGAAACCTACTGAGTGACTGTTAGTATGGTTCAGTGGGAGCAAGTGTATAGCTCCAGTGCCCACTTTTACATATTCCCCTAAAGACTTGTGTGTCAGAGCACCGGTGAACGGGCGCTGTACACATTGGCGTGCACGGCAATGAATGGTGTTTGGAGGGCAAGGGAGGAGACTATGGAAAGTCTAGCACTTTAAAATCACTAGGCACCCCCCCCATGTGTGCGGCGATACCTCCATTGTGACATGGTCACGCTCCCAGTGTGAAAGGTCACACCTCCTGCCCCAAATGAGGAAGAGGCAAGGATAGACCAGCGACCAGCTAGACACAGGAAAATCAGAGCAGGGACACCGGATACAGCTGTCTAAGAAACCAGCCAAGAGCGGGACGGAGCCAGCCGCTGTTTCCGAAGAGTCTGTGCCTCGTTTTATACCATATAACATGCAAACACCAGATTCCATTAAAGAGATTAAAGGGGGCATATTGACTGGGTTACTCCCTGGCTTGTGGATGGCATGATGCATCCTCGGAGCTGGAAAACATCACGCCTAAGCCTATACTTTAACGTAATGGATTTTCTTCCTTCCAGACGCCCGTTACAGAGGAATACGTATTTCTTGGCTCATTTTCACCAATATCCGAAAAACTTTCAAACACAAAAGAAGTGACACATGTATGGAATTAAATTGTAAGACTGTCCCATAAGTGCCCTCACACTCATGATTAATTTAAGATTTAAGATAATGACAGTGGAAAGTGCTAAACTGTGAATAGGGAGTTGTGTTTTGCGCATCTGCTCAGTATAACTGTGAAATATGCTTTGGAGCAATAAGAATGAAAAATACTTCTCGTGGATTTCCATATCGCTGAATGTGGGCAGATGATGCAATAGTGCGGGCGGGACCCGGGACCCTCCCTATAGAGTAAGAAGATTAAGGAGATTCTACAGCTGCAAATATTGTTAGATACACTCTGCTAGAAAGTGTATCTAACCATCCAAACATGATAGTTAAATACAATAACATAGCTACCTCTTCCTTACTTTCATCTGTGCTTTCCATCCATGTCTTCATAGCGACCAACAATTACTTATTTTTGTTGCTCTGTGGTACGGTGCTAAACTGTCTTCTTGGTACAATTGTATCCAATACCGAAAGCACTTTAGAACTGTGTTATATTCTCAGCAACATAGAGATACACATATATAGCCATAGCTGAAGGATGGCGTGTACACTTTTAAGTCATCTAATAGTTGTAAGCCCTTTAAGGAAAGAGAGGAGCCCAAAAATTTTAACAACTATTGAACATCTACTTGATTGGTCACCTTTGTCTTTGAGGTCAACGAATTTCCCGGGAGCACAGCCATTGACATAATTGTAGAAAACTTTTTGCCTTTCATTCAATATCGCCAACATTTGGCAGACAATGGATCTGGTCCAGTTATAAAAGATCAACTCATTATGTTTGTAAACACTGTGGGATGAAGTTAATTGGTAAAGGGAGGGGAGGAACAGTGTGTGGAACAACATGCACAATCTGTTCTTTAAGACTGAAGTCAAGAATAAGTCTGCAGCAGGGGTTAGAAATATGAAAACAAGGTTGTTATTTTTATTTCTTTGGCGCTCTCGACAGGGTCCTCAGCTGCTAACGCTTCATGTCACCCTCTGTTACATGAGCCCTTTTTTCTCCAGGAAATTAAGGACTGAGCAATTAGCTGGAATTACACAAATAGTACAGAGTGCAAAACCTGTGCAAAGGAGCAGGTAAAACAGAGAGCTTTAAAACCACCTACCCCAGAGGGCCCTGGCTTTTAATTAGCTTTCCATTAGCCATGTTCATTAAATGGCACGAAATGTCAGAGCTGAGTCTTCTGTTTTGATAAGAAGGGAGCAGAAGACCCATTAGAGATCTTATCATTTGTTCTCATTAGGAATGTAACCCGTGCCGTGCCAAGCGCTGGAACGGCACGAAACCAATATAAAAATGCAAAACATATTTCATACATATTACAAATCCGTAATTTTAGACTATATCATTCATCTGCTTTTAGTAGTATAAGTGAGACACTTAGCAAGGATGTTTTAATTGGCACCTTAATTGGACACCTTTAGCAATCATACTGTCAGATTACACCGGTATTAAAACAGATCAATTGCTATATAATGGTGTCTAATTGATTTAGGAGTCTAGTAAAGTTTTTAAACACTTAAAGGAAGTTTAGATTGGATTTCAGTAAGCTCTGTATTGTCTAAAAGACTCCATGATACCAACATACTTCCAAATGTGGATTATTCCAATTGTAAAGCGCTACGGAATTTGCTGGCGCTATATAAATAAATGTTGATGATTATTCCGCTTGTGTTGTCTGTGAGGCCTATTTACTAAACGCTAAGAATGGAGATCTCGTTATTGGTGCATCTGCATCTTCTCATAGCATATTTTAAAGTGCACTCTAATTTTGCATTCCTAAGACATGTTCCTGAAGAGCAATCTCCTCCTACCGGTGGTTTTACAGATCCTCCTAGAATTCCCACTTTGCATGGTCTATGGTTTAAATGATGCATAAGAGTGAGGAAATGTCTGTATTACATTTAGGTGGAAACATACAAAAAGATACATCCAGTAACGAAGCTGATCTCACTGGGAATCAATTAGTGGATATGCAAAATGGAATAAAATATATATTTTTAATTAAGTGTTTGGGGGTAAACTTACTAAAACTCGTGTTTTCTGGCAGTTCAGTGCTCCAAACCATCACATTTACTATAGAGCGGTTTGAGGCTGCGATGTCAAATGCCTGGCGATGGTTGGAGGATTGAAAACAGCTAAACCGCCGTCAGTTTGGTCAAAACCGCCAAGAAAACGATAGGTTTTTTTATGCCTGCTTCTGATTGGCTTGATAGCTCAAACACGCTGTTTGCGCTATCTTGCCATTCAGAACAAAAGAGGAGGAAACTTTGACATTTAAATTATGGGGTCAATCATTATTTATTGATTAAGGGACAAAAATAACTTTTAATTATGTGGGCAAATTAAATTTTTTATTATATTAAGTGAACAGCATTATTGTATTATTATATCATGGGGGCACTGTGTAGTGCCACATGTATGCATCATAAATAATTATTGCCCCCATTAGTTATCGGATAGTATTGCCTAGTTAATATAGTTATATATTCATATTTCATCATCAGCAGCAGCTATTTATATAGCGCCACTAATTCCACAATGCTGTACAGAAAACTCACTCACATCAGTCCCTGCCCCAATTGGAGCTTACAGTCTAAATTCGGCAACAGACAGAGGCAGAGAGACTAAGGGCAATTTAATAGCATCCAATTTACCTACTAGTAAGTTTTTGGAGTGTGGGAGGAAACCCACGCAAACATGGGGAGAACATACAAACTCCACACAGATAAGGCCATGGTCGGGAATTGAACTCATGAACCCAGTGCTGTGAGGCAGAAGTGCTAACTACTAAGCAATAATATGGGGCAGCACAGTGGCTAAGTGAATATGAAACATATTTCCCCATAAAATAATACAATAATAGTGTCCCCTTAATGGAATGAAAAATAGAATTTGCCCAAATAAGTTAATTATAATTAATTTTGCCCCATAATCAATAAATAATGATTGTCCCCATGATTTATATGTCACTGGTGCTTCCTCTTATGTTTAGAATGGGCAGATATCACAAACAACTGCTGCAATATCGCCACTCACAACCACCTCTTTTGTTTTGGCCGTTTGGATGCTGGTTTTTGCTGCTGTTTTGCAAACCCCAGCTTAGTAAATCCGAATGTTTGTATGTTCATCATTGTTAAAATCGGGATGGCGATCTGTAAAGTGGTGGTTATTAAACAGGTTCATTCTGCCCATTTTAATGGTGGTTTGACCTTTAGTAAATCGTTTAAAATCTCCGGAAAAATGACCAAAAACTGATGTCATCAAACCGCCCTTTAGCAAATCTATCTAAGTTTTTACAGTGAACACATGTCAGATGCAGGAGATGACATCAATAACTATTATAATCATTTGAACCGGATCTTGACTTTATAAACAGTTTATTCTTTAGGTTTAAGTCTTGTTTCCAGGTGTGTACTGGTCATTATGCCAAAGCGTCTCTATCCTCACTTTATGCAGGATGGAGGACGCTGCGTTATTGCTGCTCCATCAATGGTTATCGTGTTTTGAAGGTTCCTGGATTGGGAAGGAAAAGAGATGATCAAAATCGAGTGTTGCATCACAGTTGCAGTGTTCTGCGGGATGGCATGCCACACTGTATTGGTTAAACCATATTTCAAGGCATTTATTGTCTATACATAGAGCTTGGATGACAATGGACGATGCATTCTGCCATGTGCTGTGGTTTTGGTTGGTCTGGAAAACAATTTGTTCTGGTGAAACATAAAAAAATTGAGTGGTCAAATCACATTTTCTTTTTCATCATGTGGACTTCCGGGTGTGTGTGAGTCGTTTACCTGGGGAATAAATGGCATCAGGATGCACTATAGGAAGCAGGCAAACAGGTGGAGGCAGTGTAATGCTCTGGGCAATGTTCTGCTGGGAAACCTTGGGTTCTGGCATTCATGGGGATGTCACTTTGACCTGTACCAACTACCAAAACACTGTTGCAGACCAAGTACACCACTTCATGGCAACGATATATCCAGAAGGCAGTGGCCTCTTTCATCAAGGCCAATGAGCCCTGTCACACAGCTAAAACTGTTCAGGAATAGTTTGAGGAACATGACAAGGTCAAGCTCATACGCCCGACTCCCCAAAAATGGAGACACTGCAGCAAAACCAAGTGCCAGATACATTCTATTACAGTGTGTACCTTGACAATGATTGTACATAGGAAAATAGGTATATTTGCAAACATATACTTAAGACATTCATATATTTCCACTAGTAGGTTGTAAACAAGTGAAAAATAATACTTTGCAAAATTTTGGGCATATTAAAAATGTGTGGGGTTTTTAATACATACACAGACAAAGAACAAAGTGCTACAGCTTCATATGAAAGTGACTTATCCATTTTACAAAGGCTAAAAAAAGATGCAATGTTTATTAAATGCTACTTGTACCAGCAGTCCCCCAAACCTCTGCCGCCTCCCCCACGTTCTCCGCTTTATCTGATGCCGGCGCTGCCAGTGGACTGGAATGATTTATGTTATATATGCAAGCTTTTTATCAGTTTGGTGAAATGTTTAATAAGGCGGCAACTTCCGCTCAGTTACATAGAAAGTTACTGCAACATTAACTCTGTTAACTGAAATAGCTGTTGACACAAAGTAAACTGTACATTTTGCTCTGTCTGACTCTATTCAAGATGTTAAGTTAAAAGACTGGAAAAGCAAACTCCATATGTTGCCAGGCAGAGGAGCAATATAACTTGGAAAATGTGCTGCTTACATTAATATACAACTCAATTGTAGGCTTATATGGTGCTGCGAACGTTGTGTCTAGGCATTCTGACGGCTGAATCGGCAACTGAAATAGTAATCTTCTTATTCCGTATACAAACTATTATAAACATTTAAATGTGAGCTGCGTACACTTAAAAATTTAAATATTGGAATTATTAAGTATTATGGTATCTATTAATAAGGTAAATGCCACTAATGCATACTTCTGCCTCAATAAAGTTGTCATTTTTACTAAATTCTTTTTACTAAGCTGTCCCTTAAAATGTCACGCCTTAGACAGCTGCCTCAACTCTCCCTCATCATAGGCTCATGCCTGACTGCTGTATGTGCTGAACCTTGTCTAGACCGGAGGGGGGGTGAATCTTCTGCTCCTCTGTCAGACTGAGAGTTTGGTGATGGGCTGTGACATCATAGTAAAGCACCACACCCCCACCGCACCGCTAACTTGGAAGAGCAGCAGCTCACCTGAAGTGGTGAATAACCTAGGTTTGCCCAATGGTAGCACCGGACCTGTGTTTATCTTGGCAAGAGTGTTGAGTGGCAGTACCTATCAGAAGGGATAAACATATGGTAGCACCAGACCTGTGTCTATCTTGGCAAGAGGGTTGAGTGGCAGTACCTATCAGAAGCTATAATCATATATATTCCTGCTTTTTATTGGTCCTCCTGTTCACGCTTCCCTTTCACAGTGATTAACAATGATGAAATGTTCACACCTGTAATGAACCTAGGTATTTAGGATTCCAAGGGCTAATCTGGATTGACCTTGGCCGACCAGAGGTGTGAAGCACCACCGCAAGGCAGAATGTGCTTCGCTGCAGAAAACTTGCAGGTCGCGGTTCACTGGTTTGCCTCGAGATGTAGCACTGTGGATGGTAGTAGAGAACATAAACACTGAATCACAGTTACACAACGAATGCAGGTAGTAGATGGTGAAACGATGTCAGACAGGCCATGTTCTGGTACACAAGATGGCAACAAGGTACAGATTTAATAGGCAGTTACATGATCTAGACAAGCCAGATTCTGGTACATGAGCTGACAGTGAAGTACAGATACAGCAAACAGCGGGTGGTTAAGCAAAGCCAAGCTTTGGTACACAGGAAACAAACAGTGGGCAGTAGAGATGTCAGAGAAAGCAAATGGTCGGTACACAGGGAGTCAGCAGCAGTAATCACAGGTAAAGGCACCAGAAACTGGGCTCAACAGAATGCTGAACCGAGATACAAGTTGCTTTGACACTGGAGAAGTGTCAGAGCAAGGTTTAAATAGACAGCCTGGATTTGAATTCCCCGCCCCGACATGTGGTCACATGAGCACCGATACCTGGAAGCGCTGTACCGCACAAAGAGAGGAGACTGTGACAGTTAAGGATCATAACAACATGGCAACTCTCAGCATCTGTGCTCACCCCCTTGCTCAAACCAGTTCAGAACACGGGTTATTATTCATTTTTAAGGACAGGGAATGATAGACTGTAACTGGTGTTGGTTGCAAGAAAATGCACCAAATGATATTCTCAAGGCCAGTTATAACAATCTTTGTGTACTTCATAGAAGATATTTGGTCCTTTTTGGCACCTTGTCTAAGCTATTTTCAGCAAGTGGTGGAAAACATGGTTGGTGTAAAAACTGATCAGCCCTGAGTCAAAAAAATAACTTGCACCTTATCTCTACAGGGAGCTTTCAAGTGACAAATATACAATACAGAGAGCATTCTAGTAACCAATATACAATATAGAGAGTATTCTTGTAGCCAATATACAATACAGAGAGTATTCTAGTAATCAATATACAATATAGAGCGCATTCTAGTAACCAATATACAATATAGAGAGTATTCTTGTAGCCAATATACAATACAGTGAACATTCTAATAAACAATATAGAATACGGAGAACATTCTAATAACCAATATACAATATAGAGAGTATTCTTGTAGCCAATATACAATACAGGAAGCATTCTAATAACCAATATACAATACAGAGAACATTCTAATAACCAATATAGAATACAGAGAGTATTCTTGTAACCAATTTACAATATTATTATTATTATTATTATTATCGTTTATTTGTAAGGCGCCACAAGGTTTCCGCAGCGCCGTACATAGTACAAACAGTAGACTATACAGGGTAAGACAGTACAGAACAATAAACACAAAGTACCAGTACTTCAGAAACTCCAGGCAGGCAGATACAGTAGAGACGGAGTGGAAGAACAGGTATGGAGACAGGAGGGAAGATGGGCCCTGCTCATACGAGCTTACATCCTAAGGAAACAGGAAGCATTTCCTACAGGAAACATTTGGATAACCAATATACAATACAGAGAGTATTCTAATGACCGATATGCAATACAAGGAACAGTGATTGATATCCAATAGAGGGAGCAAACTTGTCTTCAATATACAATACAGGGAACATTCTAATAATGAGTATATAACAATTTGCATACAATTCTGCACATGCCTTCACCAGTTCTATCATAGAATGAACATTCTGCTCAACGCCCGTTTTCTGTGCCTTTCCTGTTCTGGTGGGGCCCTCATCTATGCACCAAGAGTTGTGTGCGACAGAAATGCTCAGTTTGACATTTGTCATAATATTGCCATTCAGAATGGAGTATCTATAGAGAGATTATATAGAAATTGTGTTGGAGGATTCAGGAAATCATGGTCTTGACCCATAAAGGAAGGCCAGAGAATTAGGGATCATGTTATCCAAGAATTCTTCAGTTGTAAGTACAACATAATATTACATGTTAAGAAATTCAAATTCTAGATAGTTGTGATTAACAATTTCAATCATAGATATCTTTCTGAAATGTGTACTATGGTCTTCATCAACCCACAATATTTTTTTATTCTTAACCCACAGTTGAGGAAACAACAAATTGAATAAGTTTGATCTAATTTTCAATAGTATCGTCAATTATGGAAACGTGCAATTCAACAGCAGCACCCAGGTGCAGAACCAACAGTACATCTTTATTTGTCATAACCCAAAAAAACAACAAAAACATCCATTTATTTCACTATATAAATTCACAATATTGTTATGTCAACTTGTGGATGATTATAAAATAAAACCCAAAGACTGATTTACTTTGATGCCCCTGACACTGAAATCTCAGATTAACATGGTTACTTTAAGGTGTATCAAGAGAGGAACCATCAAATCCAACCAAAGTCATAATATTTTGCCATCCAGGGGGTGAGGGTAAAGAATATAACCAATACTGAAATTCTGTTTATTGAGATTGTTCCATGATGGACCTCTCAAAACTCCTGCCTCTGCTAATCTGACGAATCTCTAATCACATCTGTATCAGCCCTAAAAATAGGAGCCATCAAAGGATTCGTCTCTCTAATATTCACAAATTCTTTCTGAGCTTCTGCATATAAATTCTTCATTGGTCTCTGTTGGTTTAGAATCTCTTGTAAAAGAACAATCAGGTTCCTTAATCCATAGGAGGAGCAGATGGATATTCTGACACAGGATTCACACTCTGTGGTCCCTTTAGTATCCCATTATACTACATGTAGGGACTCGCTTTCCCTGGCACATCTGCTGCAGCTCTTTTTCCGTTAAAAGGGGAACTGACTTTTCATGTATTTACAATAGAAACAGTGGAAAGGGGAACACACAGGGGAGTCCACAAACTGGCATCTGCCAGTGTTCCACAGTTGGCCTTTCCCTCTGTACATTCCTCTGTCTCTCCCCCAATTCCCAGGATTTGCCCCTTGATCAATAGGCCGATCTACTGCAAAACTTTCATTACCTGAACAGCAGATGTTTCAGTCTGCAAAATTATTTTTCTTTATTTATTCCACAGCCTTTTGTAAGTTTACAGAACTGCTTCATAAATTAATTTATTAGCATTATTCAGTCCTGTAACTTTCTGGAAAAACTGACCTGTCATTGCTTCCTTTTCCTCATCATCTGAATGTTCAGGGTTCTAATACAAAAACCAAGCTATCATGCTCTATATCAAGTGTCGACTTCAAATCACCAATCATTATGCTCCTGAATCTTAAAGATGTCCAACAGCTTCAGACTTACTTTTCCAATACTACATTTGCCTGAACTACCACATTTAATCTGTTTATTCTTGAAGTTGCAAACATGGCGCCCTCTTTCTGTTATTTTTTGTTTAAATTACTTAAATGAAACAGCAGAAATGTAATGAAAATATATTGAGCAATCTGCTCATGGTCAGTTATCTGCAGCTTTTCCATTCCTCGATCAAATGTATAAACATTCTAATACACTGTAAAATATTTTGAAACACACTGTAACATTGTAAAGCACTCTGAAACATTCTAGAACACTCAGTAAAATGCTGAAGCACGCTGTAGCATTCTAAAACACTCTGGAACATTCTGGAACAGTTTTTTTGAATCTCACCCAACCCCTCTTTCAGCTTAACCTCTTTGAAGCGAGTTGACAAGTGGACTTATGCATCTTATTCTACCTTAACTTCTTCCTCACATGCCGTAACTTACTTATTAATTCGGAATCCATTATAATTTGTTCAGTAGTTGACTTCTTTTGAGCAGCATAACAAATTTGGTAAAATATTTTGCTTTTTCAAATGAAGTCTCATCTACCTAATCCTACATCTCATTTAAAATTAGGGATGTGCACCGACAACTTTTGGTGTCTCGTGTTTTGTATTCAGATTTTCACGATGTTTTGGGTTCGGATTTGTTTCGCAAAAAACACGCGCCGAAAGGTTTTGAATTCAGATCTTTTTTGAAAAAAGCATAAAAAGTTCAAAAATCAAGTTTTTGGGCTTATTTTCACTCCTACGCTATTATTAACCTCAATAACATTCAATAACAAGCATTTCCACTAATTTACAGTGTATTCTGAACACCTCACAATATAGTTATTAGTCCAAAATGTTGCAACGAGGTATCTTTCTGGACTGCGTAGTGGAGTGGTCCCCACAATATAATAAGAAAACCATCAACTGGTCTTAATCGCACCAAAGAATGTACCTGGACTGCGTAGAGGAGTGGGTCACCACAATATAATTTAAAAACCCTGAACTTGTATGATTCGCACCAATAAATGTATCTGGACTGCGTAGAGGAGTGGGTCGCCACAATATAATAAGAAAACCATCAACTGGTCTTATCGCACCAAAAAATGTACCTGGACTGCGTAGAGGAGTGGGTCACCACAATATAATTTAAAAACCCTGAACTTGTATGATTCGCACCAATAAATGTATCTGGACTGCGTAGAGGAGTGGGTCACCACGATATAATTTAAAAACCCTGAACTTGTATGATTCGCACCAATAAATGTATCTGGACTGCGTAGAGGAGTGGGTCACCACAATATAATAAGAAAACCATCAACTGGTCTTAATCGCACCAAAAAATGTACCTGGACTGCGTAGAGGAGTGGGTCACCACAATATAATTTAAAAACCCTGAACTTGTATGATTCGCACCAATAAATGTATCTGGACTGCGTAGAGGAGTGGGTCACCACAATATAATAAGAAAACCATCAACTGGTCTTATCGCACCAAAAAATGTACCTGGACTGCGTAGAGGAGTGGGTCACCACAATATAATTTAAAAACCCTGAACTTGTATGATTCGCACCAATAAATGTATCTGGACTGCGTAGAGGAGTGATCACAATATAATTAATAAAAAACCCTCCACGGCTCTAAATTTCCCCAAAAAAAAATCGGGACTGTGTAGTGGGGTGGCCCCGGTACTAAATTTGATACCTGGGCCACAATACCTCCACCAAGTTCCAAGTGTAGTGTTTATAACATATTAACACTACACTAATTCTAGCATGTCAAACCCTCTTGTTTTAAATAATGACAGGGCATTTAACTTTTGATTAAATTTTTTGAATTTGTTGACATTTTCTTTTACTTTTTGAACATGGCAAACGACTGTTGAATGGTCACATAATGCCAAAAAAATAGTTGCAAGATGGAATTGTCCTTGGGCCCTCCCACCCACCCTTATGTTGTTGAAATAGGACATGCACACTTTAACAAACCAATCATTTCAGCGACAGGGCCTACCAAACAACTGTGGCTGAAATGATTGGTTTGTTTGGGCCCCCACACCAAAATAACAATTCATCTCTCCCTGTACAAACTAAACAGGCTCTACTGAGGAAAGATGTCGTCCTCATCCTCAACCTCTGATTCCTTTCCCCCTACAGTGTGTACCTCCTCCTCCTCACACATTATCAATTCGTCCCCGCTGGACTCCACAACCACAGGTCCCTCTGTACTATCTGGAGGGCAGTGCTGTACTTCATTGAGGAATTGATTATTCATTTTTATAAACATCATTTTTTCAACGTTGTGAGGAAGCAACCTCCTTCGCCGCTCACTGACCAGGTTCCCCGCTGCACTAAAAACTCTTTCCGAGTACACACTGGAGGGGGGACAACTCAGGTAAAATAGAGCCAGTTTGTAAAACTGCCTTTTTTTCTTGCCAGTAACAATATGGACTGTCTGACATGTCTATTTGGATGGTGTCAGCAAAATAATCCTCCACCATTTTTTCAATTGTGACAGCATCCAATGCAGCGACAGTAGACATGTCTGCAATGGTTGGCAGGTCCTTCAGTCCAGACCAGATGTTATCAGCATCCCCGCCAGTGGCTCTTTTAGGAAAACTGAGCTTTTTCCTCGCAGCCATAGATGTGGAACAAAATGAGGGTGGAGCTGTTGGCATGTCACGGTCCTCTTCAGAGGACAATCTCCTGACCAGAAGGTCTTTGCACCGCTGTAGACTTGTGTCCGCCGGAAACAGAGACACAACATACGCTTTAAACCGAGGATCGAGCACGGTGGCCAGAATGTATTCCTCTGACTTTAAAAGAGTGACCACCCTCGGATCCTGGCAAAGCGTACGAAGGGCTTCATTCACAAGAGCTACATGCTTTGTTGGATCGCAATGCTTTACCAGCTCCTCCCTCACTTTCTCCAGCTGCTTCTGCAACAGCCTGATCAGGGGAATGACCTGACTCAAATTGCCCATATTTAATGCCTGCACAATGTTACTGGCATTGTCTGACACCACAAATCCCCATGAGAGTCTAAGTGGGGTAAGCCACTGGGAGATAATTTCCCTCAGTTTCTCTAATATGTTGTCAGCGTTGTGCCTCTTATTAAAGCCTGTAATACACAATGTTGCCTGCCTTTGCACGAGCAGCCATTTTGTAGATGCTGCTACTGATGCAGCTGTTGCTGTTGCTGCGGAAGGCGATGCATCTACCCAGTGGGCTGTCACAGTCATATAGTCCTTCGTTTGCCCAGAACCACTTGTCCACATGTCTGTGGTTAAGTGGACAGTGGGTACAACCACATTTTTCAGAGCACTGAGGACACTTGATTGTACTTCTCTGTACATTTTTGGTATCGCCTGCCTAGTGAAGTGGAATCTCGATGGGATTTGGTACCGGGGACACAATACCTCCATCAACCCTCTAAATCCCACTCCACTGATGGCGGACACCGGGCGCACGTCTAACACCAACATTGCAGTTACAGCCGCAGTTATACGCTTTGCAATAGGGTGACTACTATCGTATTTTGTGGTCATGGCAAACGACTGTTGGACGGTCAATTGTTTTGTGAAAGACTTAGCGGTCTTACGACTTCCCCTCTGGGAAGATGACCGACTAACAGCAGCAACAGCAGCAGTGGCAGTAGTAGGCGTACCGCTGCAGGATTCCTCGGATGAATCCCGTATTGGAGAGGACTCAGTCTGGCTGCTGACTTGGGCTGCAGGACTCAATCTGATGGAGATCGTGGAGGAAGTTGACGAGGAGGGTGTTGCTGGTGTCTATCCAATTGGACCACGGGATTTAGGTGTCCCTGTACCGATGACGGTCCTAGCCCCAGTTCCTGAACTAACCACTGAACTATGAAGGTTATTCAGGTGACGTATAAGGGAGGATGTCCCTAGGTGGGCAAGATCCTTACTCCTGCTTATTTGAGCTTTACATAAGCTACATATGGCCATACATTGGTTGTCCGGATTTGGATAAAAATAACTCCAGACCGAAGAGGTGCATTTTTTGGTCTTCTGACCAGGCATGACGATGGGCTTTTTCATCCCATGGACATCAGCTGTTTCCCCCCCTGGTGCCTTATTTACAATAACCACATCACCATCCTCATCATCAAGTTCCTCCACAGCGCCAGCTACATCATCAATAGCCTCCTCCCGAGCCACCTCTTTCCGTACAGTGATGGGAAGGTCAGGCTTGACAACCACCAACACCCTTGGACTCACTTTGGGGATTTGTGATAATTTCTCTTTAGAAGGCAGAGTTGTTTGCTGTTTTGTTGCTGACAGCATAACGCTCTTCAATTTTTTGTAGGGGGGGAGGAGGAGGAGGGCTAAGATCCTTGGGTAAAGATGGACCACTAGTCATGAACACGGGCCAGGGCCTAAGCCGTTCTTTGCCACTATGTGTCGTAAATGGCATATTGCCAACTTTACGTTTCTCCTCAGACGATTTTAAGTTTCTCTTTTTGCTTTTTTTTGAGAACTTGGGCTTTTTGGATTTTACATGCCCTGTACTAGGAGATTGGGCATCGGGCTTGGAAGACAACGTTGATGGCATTTCATCATCTATGTCATGACTAGTGGCAGCAGCTTCAGCATTAGGAGGAAGTGGGTCTTGATCTTTCCCTACTTTATCCTCCAAATTTCAAATTTTTGGTCTCCATTATATGTAGCACAAGATACTGCAGAATGTGTGAACTTGGTAATATTGCAGTACCAATGGGCTTATACTGCAGGATTGGTTTTGCAAATTTTGTTGTAATTTAATTTTTTTTAAAAAAAAACTTGTATTTTTTTTTTTATTAACTTTTTTTAAATTTTTTAAACACTTGGGAATATTGGGGAAATAACTATGCCCTTAGAAGCACAGAGCACGGGACACAGGACCACTGGACTGAACAGGACACAGCACACAGGACCCAGCAGCACCACTGAACTCAAAATTGACAGAGCACAGCACACAGCACCACTGGACTGATACTGCAGAATGTGTGAACTTTGTAATATTGCAGTACCTATGGGCTTATACTGCAGGATTGGTTTGGCAAATTTTGTTGTAATTAAATAAAAATGTAATTAGTTTTTAGTATTTTTTTTTTATTAACTTTTTTTTAATTTTTTAAACACTTGGGAATATTGGGGAAATAACTATGCCTTTGAAGCACAGAGCACAGCACACAGCACCACTGGATTGATACTGCGGAACACAGCACAGCACAGCACAGCACAGAACAGCACAGCACGAGATCTACCAGAACAGTGGACCACCTAACACACCCTCCCTCTACCCTGATCAATGCCCGAGTGAAGATGGTGGCGACTAGCGGGGAATTTATAGGATCCGAGTATCGCGAGATCCGACAGTGGGATTATGACTCAGAGCCTCGGTTTCAAGTTTTCATTTGGCGCCAATACCCGGATCTGTCTCGGATCCGACTCGGATCGGAAAGGTTCGGGTGGGCTCGGATTCACAAAATCCGAATGCGCTCATCTCTATTTAAAATATATTGTTACGGTAGTTTGTAGGGGATTCTCTATCTCTTTAATAGTTTTAATGAGCAGTTGGTATCTTTTACCTGTTCTAATGTGTCCCTCCCTAAGACCATACTTGCCAACTCTCCCTGAATGTCAGGGAGCCTCCCTGAAATAGGGGTGATCTCCCTCACTCCCTGAAGAGTCTGGCATTCTCCCTGATGCTGAGCCAGTACAAGACATGATTGGCTTCGCCATCTGTGGCATGATGACACATTTCAGAAATTGTGACTTATGTTCATGTATAGATGCCTATGGAGGTGGCCATTTTCATGGAGACCAAGATTTAATCAAAGACTGACAGGTAAGACAACATGATTTCAGTAATGGAGACAGAAATGTAAAAGACACTTCAGTCTCTAGAGATTCATTAGCTGCTTTCCTTTAACACATAGTTGCCTACTCTCCCCGAATGTCCAGGAGACTCCTGCATTTCTGGGAGACCTCCCGGGCTGCCGGGAGAGCACGGCAACCTCCCGTTTCTCGACTCCACAATAGACGTGGTGGGAGCGGGGCTTAATGACACAAATATCTCGTCATCTTAACCCCGCCCCGTGCTCTAATTGGCCATAATTGTGACAATCGTTTAGGGGGCTGTGCCAAAATGATACAATTCATCAAGCCCCGCCCCCACACGCCCACCTCCCCCAGGATCTCTCTGAAGCCAACAAGGAAAAGTTGGCAAGTATGCCTAAAACTACTAACTGCTCTAGTAACTTGTACTATTGTTTTATTAACACACACATCAGCCTGATAAGAGCCAAAGTACAGTCATAATCTTGTTGTGGTCCTTTTCTAACTTTCTCTATATTCTTCTGTGAACTATTATATATGATCCAGCCAAACCTCTTTATGGCTAGGCCTCCATTAATGAGAGAAATATGCTAAATGGTTAGAAATGCTTAACGAGAAATGTATGAAGCAGCGGTTGGATAAGTCACCTGTTTTCTTCAAATGTTATGGTTAGTTTGAAAACCGCAGATTTATGTAAGAGAGAACTGATAGAGAACCACTGCTTTACAAAGTGCCACATTACAGCTTCCAACTTTTAGCCATGATATAAAAACAAAGCGTGAGATGTACCAATATGATGGATGAGAGATCAATTCTGATTGGCTGCCCATGTACAAGTAGGCGGGATTACCAGACCTTAGCTCTTCTGAAGCAGTTTATTTTGCTTTTATGTTTTTTCTTTCTGTTACTATTATCTATCCGAGGGCACTATAAGTTATTATTAAACACATGGGGCACTGTATTTATTTTATTTCCCTGGTACCCATCGGCCAGGGGTACCCAAAGGGGCCAAATGTTACTTAGCATTGGGCCGGGCATCCGCAGGTGCCCAAACGTTTATTTGTGAAACCCCCTAAACCACCGGTACTAAGGCTAAATAGCATTTCCCATTAATGAAAGGGAGGGAGCAGTTCTCTTTAGAATTGCTTATGGCATTTTCCTCTTAACTGTAAGCGATGTAGGTTTTGAAACCGTTGCACATCGTCCTGAAAGCCAATCTGGTGGTTTGGATGTGAACATCGCTGGTAATGTGCAGCGGTTTCAGAAAAGGCTCCTTTATTTGGGCAGGGCACCAGAGGGTACTTGTAGCTGGGCTCCTTTTGAATGACTTGTAAATAGTGATTCACTTTATATCCATCCGCTATCTGTTCTTCTCCTGCTGAAGAGAATTGTTGAAGAAATGTGGAAGCGTTTGCAAGATTACAAAAGGGGAATGAAGGAGAAAGTTACACAGCAGCACAGCAGCAGCACAATCATGCCAGCAGGGCAAGATGGGGGCGGCAGTGTGAAATGGACCTTACCCCATCTGGAGGTAACTTGCTTCTTAATGCCGGGAGGGGGTTGCTATGTAACTGAACTAAGTGTATTTGTGTGCAATACAGAAAAACATATATTATGGGCCTGAGTCATTACGGAACATAAACGTTGATATGTGCCGCATGCCCATAAATAAGTTATATGCCAGAGAAGGCAAATATATGCAAACCATCTTTATATGCAAAGGACAATTAGGGAGGCCTTGGTGCAGTCCATTAGATTAACCCGGGTATTTCTGGATTGAAGTTGGGAGAGAGAATTCAATCTTTCTCTCTTTGCAGATGATCACTTTGCTATCTTTGCAAACTCTGTAATATCAATCTAATGGCAGAATTCCACACCTTTGGAGAACTCTCCAATTTTAAAGTTAATTACTCGAAATCTGTGGCCCTTAATATTACAACGCCTCTGGATGTAGTTGAAGGCCTGAAGTTGGCCTTGCCCTTTGTCTGGCATCCCACCCATCTTAAGTACTTAGGGGTGATAATAAAGATATCTCAAAGATCTACAAAGATAATTTCTTACACATCACTGCTACTATTCGTAGTAACCTGAGAGACTGGCTCCCCAAAGATTTTACCTCGATAGGTAGGGTTAATATAATGATAATGAGCTTACTTCCTAGAGTCATTTGCTTACTACATACACTCCTGATCCACATCCCCATCTCATGGTTCAATGAACTACATAAGGCCATACGACACTTTGTTTGGAGAGGTAGACGACCTCGCTTCAAACATGACATTCTATACAAACGTAAACATGCTAGTGACTTACAACTGCTGCATTTTCCTACTTACTATGATGATGTCATGTTGAATAAAGTCCTCGACTGGACAAAAGGGGGATCAGATAAACAATGGGTTTGGATCGAGGGGTACACATTACAAACACAGATCAATCTTGCTCCGTGGCAATCTTCAATCCCCACCACCAGACATCCGACAATTTCACCCTCTCTGACTAAATGTTCTAAACTACGAAATGCTCCACAAACCTCAACACAATATTCACCTTTGACTCCACTCGTCAACAATCCAGACTTTCCCATGGGTCTCTCAAAACAAGCTTTTCAACAAAGACACAACTACAACTAAGACACTGCATAGGCTCCCCAGAGGTCTGCGAGATGGCAGGGAGAACACTCACATAATTTGAATCCTTATGCATTAATCCTCAACAGCCTAGGCATACATTATCCAACACATATAAAATACTGATCGAACATTCCGTTAAAGAATTACCTAAATTAACTAGCGATTGGGAACATGAGCTGGGTTCTACTGTACCTTAACAAGATTGAAGTGACATATTCCAGCGCACCCTAGCCAGCTCAATTACTGTGCGAGTGGTCGAAACACAATATAAAGTGCTATCTCGGTGGTACCAAAGTCCCAGCCTTCTAGCCAAAATGTTCCCACGATTACCAAATCTCTGTTGGAGATGTCAAATGGCGCCGGGTACCCCTCTACATATCTGGTGGGAATGCTTATCTCTCAGACCCTTTTGGGACACAGTTTTACTTATCTCCAAAGCAATAGTGGGAACTGAACTGCTAAATTGCCTGAAATACTGGCTACTTAATGATACCAAAATGTCCATTTCGCAATATAAAAAATCTACCCTGCTATATCTTAGCAACACAGCAAAGGCTGTGATACGGACCCACTGGAGATCCCGAACAACACCCTCTATTAAAGAGTGGTTTCAATGCTTAGATTTTTATATGTCTATAGACGACATGATCTACTCCTCGGGTGATAAATACAGAGTTTACCATCTGCTACGGTTTGAGTGGATGGAAATCAAAACAACCACATTGTACGCCTAATGGAATATTTGAAATCCAAATCCCATCCCCCCATCTCCACCGTTTTCTACCTTCCCTCTCACCCCTTCTTTTTTCCTCTTTTTCTATCGCCTATTCCACAAAGTAGGTGACCAAGTATACACCCTTGGTATGTTCATTTATTTGTTCTGCAGTTCTGTCTGCGGAACCTGCTGTTAATTGTTTTAGTCCAAGTGAACAGACCGCTCCACAGGGGTTGTAAACTGTTTAAAAGTTATTACTTAACAAATGGCAAAAAGATAACATTTTATTGTATTAATATTGTTGTATGTATATGTAAACGCTGTAATACTTTCAAAAAAACAGATTATATAAAAAATAGGACAATTAGGAAGAGAGGAAGGGGCGTAGGCACATAGTCAATGTACAAAAAGGGTGTGCAAACGCTTTGGGCATCTCTCGGATACGTGATTTTCAGTTCAGCTACAGGTCGGGTGTAAGTGTGGATTACTAGTGATGACGGCTGTGTATGCAGCTAGAACATGTGTTTGCAATCAGAAGCAAGTGTGAAAATGTATTTTATGTACAGTAGACATTAATAACATCCTGATAAATGTATTTCAGGGGGAGAGTAAAAAAAAGCTTCTCATTTGAATACTATTGTCATTAATAACAGGTGAGGATAATTGATTTTTTTTTCCCCCTGTGCGTTCTGCTGGGGTTTTATATTCCACATATGTATTGTACTTTCCTGCACTGTATTGTGTCTGTCTCAATAGAGTAAGTGCTGTATGTACATAGAGTACCTAGATCCCTAATCAACAAGAGACGTTTCTTCCGATCCGCTCCTAGGTGCATATACCCGATTTAGGTGCGTTTTTAAAAAAAACGCACATTACGTTCCTTAATGAATTAGGAAAAATGTGTCTTGTATGGTCAAACATGTTCTGCCTGTATCAGCCCCAATCTAAATAACACTCACAGTAGCTGTCACATTGATTAAATTCAATTAACTTGGAGAAATAATTGTAATTATTTTTTTTTTTTTTACCATGAACACTAATATTCTAATTAAATGTCTCAAAATGGTAAACGGATCATTCTCATAATGTGAAACTACAGGATTCCCCTGTTTGTGCTTCATTGTGCCGTGATTATTAGTGACAGGGGTTGGAAGCTTTCATGTGACACTTCCCCACCCGTTCCACATGCGATCCAACAAAACCACATCCTCAATGGATGGCGCATGGTCCAAACCTGAAAGTCCACCTATTTTGGACCCTGAAAATTGGGAGTCTATGAAACGTCACAGTCAATAGAGGTTAGGGGAACGTCCCTGACAACGTAGTTCTAGCTACAAAACCACACGCAGGAGCACTTATGACATATTGAGACTTTGTAAGGTTATGGGATGACCATTCTCTACACTCCACATCTTATGACTGAGAAATCTGGGACTGAGCTGTGGAAATCAGTTCACATGACAGCCTAAGTTTTGACACATCCTGTACTAAGTGTCTTAAGCATGCGCCCAGCTGTACAACAGGAGCATACGCACCAGGCTGATGTCAGGAAAGTGTAGAAATGTGGCTTAACAGTGTTATTAATAAATGCAAAAGTTGCATTTACCATATAAAATACAGTGAATTGTGAGGGCTGTGCGTCCAGGTGAGTTCGTTCAAAAATCACCTGGGCCAATTGTTGCAACCACACAGAGGTTTATTTAACAGATGGCAAAAGAGGCAGAGAAGCTCCTTAGAAGCAGAGCGTAGGCACGTGAGAGGAGCGCAGTTCCTGGTCATCACACAAGATACAGGAAGAGACCCCAAAAACACAGTGAGTTTAACAGAGTTTATTTCCACGGTCATACTAATGGGGAGCGTATTAGGGTGGTAATCGGTGGTAATATGACAGCCTAACCCTGTAGTGTCCTCCCCCTGCTGACTGGGGACCGCTGGTTCCCTGGGGGAGAGGGTGTGTAGGAGTCTGGGCCAGAGAACTAACATGCTATGTCCTTGTTGACTAGAGAGCAAAAGTGGATAATATAGAGTTTGTTTACCCTCCTTGTTTAGCTCCTTGTCCTGTCTTATCTTTGATAAACTTTTCAACCTGGCGATATTAAGAATAAGCCTTTATAACACACGATCAATAGCCTAAAATACGCAGGAAATATAATCGCATATTTTTGCACACGCATGTGAACAAAAGTACAATAAACTAACACAGCCCGATGAAAACAGTTCAGTAGGGAGAACGAAGCCATGGAACGCAAATGTTCTTATATCTTATATACTCGAGTCCCAGTTCACAGTCAGGTTTCTCATATGAATAAAACCAAAAATCAAAATACAAGTGAAATGAAATTAAATACAAACATTTGTTATTTTTTTCTTCCCTGTCAAAGTCAGAATGGAAATATCAATTAATCAAGTAATTCTATTTCACTAATTGACTGTCCGACAATTAACTTGTCGGCCTCTTCAGACATTAACTTATTTAACATTGGGTGCTCTATGGGGGGGTTAGATGTCTCAATTGGAGTTTTTGTCCTCTTATGGATTATATCAGACCAGGACACGACAGGATGAAGATGACAGGTAAGTATTTATTATGGTTACAACTTTTACTTTTTATTTTTTTAATGGTGGTCAAAAGAAATGATTAATTATGAGGGCCTTCATTTTTATATTTTTATGACTGGGACAATCGTATTGACTTGCTTAGAATTGGGCAAGATATTTGGTGCAAGTGCTTGTTTCACTACAAGGGACAGTATGAACTGCCACCAATGCTCTGACATTTTTTCCCTGGCACCCACCAGCCTAGGGGTACCAGGAGGGGCCCAGTGCTAATACATACCTGCATGTTTAAACTTTGGCATAGGCAAACCGAGGGGGGTTCCTAGTGCCTGGAAACCCCCCTCCAAGCCTGGGGCACTGTATAATTGAGGTGGCTGGACTCTGCCCCCGGCTCTGCTTGAAAAGGGAGAACTGCTTGCACCTAACAGTAGTACACGCAGCATTGCCCATGTATATTATGGGGATAGGAATAGTTGGAGAGCAGCCAAGCACTGTCTAAAATTATAGCCACACCCCCATGCATGCTGACCACGCCCACTGGCTGCGTAGTGTGGAAAACCCCCTCTACAAATCCTGCGTTTGCTCCTGATTGGGATGGCGGTTTGGAACCTTGCGGTTTAAAATTATGCACTTTGATGTGCAATTCTGCCTTTAGTAATTTGCTCGTTTACATCAAAACCCCGTGGTTTGACCAAACCACAAGTTAGTTAGCTTCTCCCTAGGTCTACGAAGGAAGAGAGTAAGGAAGGACAAAGATTTTATTTATAGAACGTCAGGTATCTAAAAACTTCTCTCCGAGCTGAAACTTGATCCAGTGATATTGTGGATGTATTGCTGCTGATTATTCTGAGGCCTGAGGGAAAATGTATCGTTATAAACAATATAAGCTAAGTTGGCATTTTTTTTGTCAATAAAAAGATAGAGTCTCCACTTGTTGTAACATTACTTAATATATTTATTTAAGGATAATTAGTATTTTTTAAAGGAAAAAATAAATTGTAACATAGATCATTGATATGTAGACCAAACTAAAATCTACAAGTGTTATATCTAAATTTTGAAGTGAAGAGACAATTTATAGCTTAACTAATATTGTTTATTAATTAAGCTTATATCTACTGAATTCTGTCAAATGATAGAAAATTATAATTGAAATGATTAGGACAAACATATTACTTTTAATGATTTTTTAATAAAAGATATTTGATCATTCATATGTGTGTTTCATAGCGTGTAATGGAGGACTAAACGCTTTATAAATAAACTTGATCATAGTTGTTTCCTAAGCAAATATACCGACTAAAGATGGGGATTGGTATTGTCAGCTGAACTGTCAGGGGGCTTAGAGATAAAGTTAAACTTATCAGACCGTACCCGTGGTACTGCCAGGGGAAATACAGTAAAAACTTCTACAACACAGATGCACATACAATCGTTTTTTAACAGATTCCTGTCTTCTATAACTAACTTATGTACCTGTGAGCTGTAGGATAAATGCACATTGAGACAGCATCAGAAATGTTAGCTGCTGCTGCAGATAGCTGCATCAGTGGGATTAGTCCCAATGGTTTCATTAGTTACATTCTAGATTATTTTAGTCAGTATTTCATGCAGACAAACTGCTTAGAATCAGATGAAAAATGTTATGTGTGACTAAGACTTGGGGCAGCACGATGGCTCAGTGGTTAGCACTTCTGCCTCACAGCACTGGGGTCATGAGTTCAATTCCCAACCATGACCTTATCTGTGTGGAGTTTGTATGTTCTCCCTGTGTTTGCATGGGTTTTCTCTGGGTGGTTAGGAGCCCAGTGATGCCAATCCAGTACCCTGCCATGGGATTTGGGGTAATGATAAGTCTATGTAAGTGTTAGACTAAAGATTAATTTTAAAGTGAAGGTTCAACTCCATTCAACTCCATTGGAAGATACCCTTGAAAACAAGAGGTTGAACTCCCTCCTTCTATACCAGGGGATGCTCCATTTGTTGTTCAGTGTAATACTTACAATGCATGTTGTACTATACTCTCACATACAGTGTACAACTAACGTCTTGTACATACATTGGCTTTATCAGTTTTTAACATCCAGTGTTTGAATAATCTCTTTACTGCCTTCACGTATACTCTTTTAGTGACCTTTTCACTGCTAATTTAGCCTTGCATAGTGTAACCCTGCTGACAGAAAGGGCATCGCAATTTAAAGTTCCAATCTATCTGAAATGAAATAGAAGTGAGCTGTCTACCACCTGGTTTTATCATTTAAATAAATAAATTAAAATCCCTTTTTGAAAAAAATTGGAAGCCATTGTACCCTTCAGATAGACCATCGCTGAGATGAAACCCACACGAACACAAGGAAAACATAAACATAAATGTCCACACAGGTGTGGAATCAAACGCCAGCAAGCCCAACCACTGTGTCTTAATCTTACCTGACCAAAAGCCATCAAACAAGTGTAGGGATGATCAGCCGGATGTCTCCCATAATTTCCATGCCCCCCCTACAAATTGTATCACATGGATGGCTCACATATGAGCAGACAACATTATAAAATGGCTGCCTCCTCTGTGCAGTTCATAGGGACATTTTAAATAATCGCTAGGAACCACTGGCTCCTAAAAGTCCCGATGTTTGTGAGGCATTCCTGGTTTCCATCAACCAAATGAGCAGTGCCCGAAATGAGTATGGGGGTGATTCACAATGTTTCCCACTTTTCCAATTGGGAATATTGGCAGTTCACCGAGATAGGAGAGGCAAATTATTCAAATTCTTAGTGAATTAATGGGCTAATTATTGGGTTTCCTAGAAATTGCTGGCTCGACTGACTGCTCCATCCGATCTGTGAGTGTTACACATAACATTCCTGCTTCGTGAATTGGGCCATTTTAGATCAGGAACTTAAATCTGCCCAAACTACCCCCATAGATTTGGGCTTCATCTCCAAATTCGGAATCACCACCTGTTTTTGCCCAAAGAAATCGGTGCTGTCTTCCTATCAGTACTGTTGGTGTGTATGTTTAGTTGTTTACAGATTAAAAGCAAATAGACACGCTTAGAAATATATTATCCAACAATAAATTACGGAGGATTTTTTTTCTGAGTTTTACATGTAATTTACTTCCCAGAAAACTGTCTTGTTTCCAACTTGAGAACGAGACCCAGAAATATTTATGCAGGATTAATTAGCTGACTTTCATAAAGCTGAAGCAACATGTTAATGAAGTGGATTAGGGAAGAGTTATGATATCTTATGAGTATGAAGGAATTTCAAGGGATCTATTATCCTCTATAAATTAAAAGTAGTCGTCCTTGTTTGTTGAG
Organism: Mixophyes fleayi; assembly: GCF_038048845.1. Classification (NCBI taxonomy): domain Eukaryota; kingdom Metazoa; phylum Chordata; class Amphibia; order Anura; family Limnodynastidae; genus Mixophyes; species Mixophyes fleayi. The sequence continues at coordinate 8,440,800 of NC_134407.1, read as the reverse complement.
TATAAGCGAGAAGAAGCAACTGTGATAGTGTAATGTTCTTTGGAGGATTTATACAAGGACAGAACCAGAGTGTAGAGGATAATCAATTCCAGGGGATAAAGATATAGGATTATCATGTGGCTCTATTATATTCTGCAGGTGCAGGTTCCTGTAGCTGCGAATCATATTAATGCACGGTGATGTATGTGGGTTACGATGAAACAGACACAAAATAAATTATCTTTGTACAAATGGCTTTTTGTTACAAATGAGTGTGAAACTACATCTCCCAGCAAGCATGATAGGCAGCTGTCAGATGGGAGTCTTTATATTTTTAAGGCATTGGGAAAGTGAACAAGCAGAGCCTGATTAGCCAATAGGCTGACTAGTCTGCAGTCTAGGGTGCTAGTCTTTAGGGGGTGCAAAATCGTGACAGGGAGAGGTATAAATCGAAATTAATTTTAAAATATAAAAAAACAGATGTTCTCCAAAGTAAAAAGAAAACATGAACGGAAATGTAGCAAGGTTTTATCTTGACGTATTCCGACGGAAAAGGCTGAAGACAATGAGTCATCCTTGGGTAGGCGCTTGAAGAAGCAAGTAGGAGAAAGAAAGATGGCGGCAGGTGTGACAGCCCCTCCCCCTTCATATTTTCACCCTCAGTAGCACTCAATTATTTATATAGCGCCACTAATTCCGCAGCGCTGTACAGAGACTTCACTCACATCAGTCCCTGCCCCATTGGAGCTTACAGTCTAAATTCCCTAACATGCACACAGAGACTGAGAGAGACTAAGGGCAATTTAATAGCAGCAGGAAACCGGAGCACCCGTAGGAAACCCACGCAAACACAGGGAGAACATATAAACTTCACACAGATAAGGCCATGGAATCCAACTCATGACCCCAGTGCTGTGAGGCAGAAGTGCTAGCAATATATCATTGATGATTCTTATTTCCTCTGAAAGATAGTCATTGTTATTCCTTATTTCATCATTAATCCTATTTCCTACTCAGAAGTCTTCTGCCGTATACAACTGTCCATATGGGTCAGTAACTGCCAAAACATAGTAGATGCCTAACACATTGACCACTAACATGTTATATATTCATGCTGCTGATGTAACAAAAATATAAATTGGCTTGAGAGAGGTCCCTATGGGCTATGTAAGTAACATTTTTGTATGATGCCAGTTTGTGACATACAGTATTATGAGCATATACTAGCGTGAGAACACGTAAGATAAAGAACCACAGGATAGAACATTACCTGATACTTTGGATAGTGATGGTTACAATTTATTTGTCAGGAGAAATACTAGCGCAATCTAAATGTAATGTTTGTAGGTCTTTCCTCCTTAGTTCATCACATCTTTAATCCATGGTAAGAATGTCCAGATAGAGATTATTATTATTATTATTATTATTATGATGATGATGATAATTGGTTTTTAAGGCACCACAGTATTTTGCTGCACCGTATATTAGGGAAAACAGGACATACATTCAACAGGGACATTAAACAATATAAACACATGACATGAAAACAAAGGTTAGGGAGGACCCTGCTCATGAGAGAGCTTATGCACTACGTGGAAGAGGACACAGAAGAACAAGAGGAGAGAGTGTGGCTCAGAGCAGAGATTGAGACAGTCATGAGGGTGTATTAGTGTCAGTAGTATCATCGGGGATAAGGTAAACTCTAATAAAGAGATGGGTTTTTAGAGAGTGTTTAAACATATGAAGGCGGGGGGAGAGTCTGATCGGGCATGGTAGGGAATTCCATAAGTGAGTAGTGGCACATTAGAGGACTTGCAAGGCGAAGTGAGAGGTGGTTCCCAGAAGTGAGGTGCAGGTCACAGGTAGAGATAAGAGGATGAGAGGGAGAGTATTTATTGTTTCAACTGGATTTTTGGAGGACACGGAAAGCCAGTTTAGGGATTTGCAGTCTTGCTGTGGTATTTAAGATGGATTGAAGTGTGGATAGATGGGTGAGTAGAATGCCATAAAGGAGAACGGTGCAGTAGACATTGTCGGAGATGACGAGAGAGTGGATAGGAAATTTGGTATAATGTTGGTTAGGAAAAGGGTGTATTATGTAAATATTTATAAGCTGAAAGTGACAGGACCGGGAGAGAGACTGGATGTGAGGAATAAAGCAGACATGTGACACCAAGACAGAGGGCTCAGGGGATTCTGGGAGGAGGGAAGATAGATGGTACGTGGGAGGCAGTAGCCTAATTGCAGAGTTGAGAATGGAGTGAGTGGAGAGAAAGTGAATTAATTGGTTGCACACATGTCGCTCAAATAGTTTAGAGCCAAAGGGGAAGAAAGAAATATGATCGTAGTTTTAGAGAGAAGTTGGCTCAACCAATGTTTTTAATAGGATTGGTGAGATCAGAGCATGTTTAAAGGAGGATGGACCAGGTGCCAGTAGAGAGAGACAGGTTGAAGAAGTGAGGAAAATGAACCAGGGTTTATAAAGGATATAATGCTGAAGTCAAAGCTGGAAACAAGTATAAATTAAATAATTATAATAAATATAAACTCATTTTCCTCACTCTATCTTGAAGCATCTAAGCTAAAGAAGTGTATATGTATTGTGTAAGGAAGCCTTCAAAGTTAATGAGATTTCTGTAAGTGTAGTGATAACTTGTTTCTGTTAGAATTCCTGTGGTTGCTTAAATGAAAATGCTTAATTAGTTACATAATCTTAGGTGTGTTATGTGTGGAGAATAGAGACCCATTGGGGCTCTTGTAGAGTTGGCCGTAAGTCCACCACTGAAGCACAAAACGCGATTTTCCTTACTGTGCATGCATAGTAGTAAGGATTACGTCTCACTCTGCTACATGTAGCCACGCGGAACAAGGAGGGAAGGGCCGGTCCGGCATAGCCATCATAAAGTACGGGCATGGTAACGCTCTTTATGCACTATGCAGAGAAGGAAGTAGCCGCAAATATGCCTCTAGGAGAATTATCTATCCTGGCTGCTTCCCTTCTGTCCAAGATCTATGCTGATGATAAAACAGTACTACAAAATAATGTAGTACTCCAAGTGCCATGGCAGTAATTAAAATACTTTAATTGAAATATACCACCCTTTTTATTTTTGGCACCCCTGGCAACTTGATTTATTTATCCTGGTCTTCAGAAAATAAAAAAAACATACGTTAACTCAATTCCACAAATTTCCTAAGCTTTGAATAAAACAAAAAGAAAATGAGTTCCCATATTTAGATGAACTGCAGTTTTTTAAATGCCTGTATACAATGTGAAATTTGTATCAGTGGTGGATTTTACATGGGATATCAAGTAACACACATTGGAGAAATTCCATTGACCAGGTATACAGCTACTTTGATGTGGATCATGATACAGATATAAAGAGGAACAGCCAGTCAATGTTACGGCGCCCACTGATACCTTGAAAAACTTTTAGAACAGAACGAGAGAGAGAGGTCTTCACCTATCACAAGCCGCCTTTCCCATAGAGAGAGATGTTTTCACAGGTACTCAGATGCCCCCAGGACTTAACCGCAAAGTAGTGAATGTTTCTCAAAGGTACCTGGTAGCGATGATGTATGGAGACTGGGAGTACAGCACACCACATGGTCTACAGAGGGTAAACCAGTAACGAAGCAAATGGTCGAGGGCAAGCAGTGAGCAAGAATAACCATAGACAAGCCAAAAGGTCAAAGCGGGCAGCTGTAAATCTCCCAGGCGCCAGCTGCCCGACGTGGCACCAGCTCTGCTCTGAAAAGAACAGAAAGGGGTCCTCTACTGAGCATGAACTGGCCACTTGTGAGAGGTTGATGTGGGGGTCCTTTCAGTGTGGGACACAGGACCTCGGGGGGAGTGAGGGGAGCCCCCCTCACCTCCAGTCCCTATGCAGCTGCACGCCTTGCAGCCATGGTAAATCTGTCACTGTTGCATGGTATAGGAGAGTGCTGAGGGCAAATTCATTGTATGTGTTGCATGTGGTCACTGCCATCCTTCATAGTACTTGATTTAATTGCTATAAGGATGTGAGCCCAAATCTTTCTGAGTAATGACAGTCAGTCTGCTGATATTTGCACATACAGGGTCTGAATCATTAAGGAACATAAATGCCGATACTTGTTGTATTTTGCATTAAATTGCAAAGTGCGTGCCCAGATATGAACTAAACGCCAGTGGACACAAGAAAATCTAATTCACCTGCAAATGTAGCCTATGATTTCATGGGCAGAATGAGGAGGGGAGGGGGTTCAGGCACATAGTCCATGTACAGTAAGGGCCAAGCTCAAGCGCACACAGCTGATTCAAGCTCTGGACATCTGTCAGGTACGTGACTTTCAGCCGTATCACTTGAACCAGCTACAGGTCAGGTGCAAGTGCAGAGTGATAGTGATGACAGCTGTGTATACAGCTGGAACATGTGTCTGCAATCAGTAGAAACTGTAAAAATGTATTTTATGTACAGCAGACATTAATAACATTAATAACATCCTGATAAATGTATTTCATGGGAGGGGAGGGGGAGGGGTAATAAAAAAAAACTTTTTTCAATGTTTTTTCATTCATAACTATATTATTAACAGGCGACAATAATTGCATACTTTTTTATCTGTTTGTTGTGTTGGGACTTATGCATTGTACGTATACAGCAAGAGACGTTTCTTCAGATCCGCTTCTAGTTGAATACGGATGGGTTTATGCCCGATTTCCGTGCATTTTTAGGAAAGAAAAAAAAACAAACACTACTTTAATTTTGCATGCCTTAATGGATCATGCTCACAGTTCTCAAATATCTCAAAATAATGTTTCATAAGTTATTGATCAGTTTATAAACAAACCCTATCGGGGTCCTCTCCTGGACAAGGCAATCAAGGCAACTGCCTTAGGCTCCAAAGTGTTAAAGGACCAAATCAGCATACCAGTGACTCAAAAAGATCTTTATATATAGATCTTTCTATCGCTAATATTTTAATATAATGTTTTGGAGTGGTGGAGAAAGGTTTTTTGAAAACCAGTGGGTGATTCTATAATGAACTGGAGACAAGTAAAATTCTTAGGATATATCTAAGCACACACAGAAGAAAGGGCTTCACTTTTAGCCACCGCAAGACTACTATGGGGTCATGGCAGATTAGGGGTAACAAATACATTACAGTCCATGACCCTCCAGTCCGGATGTTTATTGATTTACCAGCAATCAGGCTTGGAAGCCATAGAGAATTAAATGGATGTACGTACAAATATAATGCAGGTAGCTGTCAGATTAGTAAAATCACAGCGCTCTCCGAAGCCAGTTAAGGTCTAAAAATCACTAAACACTTTTTCCAATGATATATATATGAAAAGATAGAAGATACAGCCGTTTATATGCGGGCGGCTCACCGTAGCGTCGTCTAATGATACATTTGTGTGACATTAAAGGCAAACGCTGTAACCGATCGCGTCTGCTAATTAAGTTTAGAATGACATTATTAATCCAGTATGTTATTAATGGCTTTACTTCATGTAAGAATTTTAATTGCAAATCGTATGATGATATGAAATTTAAATTGAGATTCAGAGCGCATTGAATTAACCTCTTCATTGTTATTGAGGAATAGATTAAAGGTCTAAATATACAATGCAGCGGTTGTGAGAATTTAATATCAACTTTTATCCGGAACTTAAGCTCAGTCTCCAGAGGGATTGTACCTGTATCTCAATTTACATATCCAATTAGGGTCAACTGCAAATGACAACTTTGTCAAGAGCTGTAGAAGAATCTCCTGCAATTATCAAAGTTATAGTCAACGTTTCTCTTCCAACTCAAATTCGGAAAGACCATTAAAGTGCGTACATTGGTGCGCCATGAGTATTATGTGGCCTTGGGCACACATTACACATGGGGAATGTCGGAAACGCTTGTTTTATTATAATTTATTCCACAATCATGTATTTATTGCTATTGTATTTTTACAATTTTCTATGTAATTACGTGAAGAAGCTTATTGTAGTAACCAGTGCATTGTGGCTGAGGTTTTAGTGGAAACCAACCCAAAGTTCTAACATGCAGCATGTTTGCACAACACTATAGAGTATGACATATTATTAGAGATGTTCACTGACCCCCGTGTTCTGGTTTTGGTTTTAGATCTGGATTAACTTCGTGTTTTGGTTTTGGCAAAACCATCCTTGCGTGTTTTGGTTTTGGTTTTTGGATCCCGATTTTTTTTTGCTAAAATCACATATTTTTGCTTTTTTTGTCCCCTACATTATTATTAACCTCAATAACACTAATTTCAAGTCATTTGCAGTCAATTTTGAGCACCTCATAGGTCACAATATTATTTTCATACACTTTTAAACAAAGACTGCAGATTTAGAAGACCAAGCCTGCCAGACCTATTATTTCTATTTCAGCAATGACAATTAGCAATGGAGCAATGGAGCTCTCCTGAATGTCACTGGAGACTTTGAAGAACACCGCTACCCCTCCTCTTTCTATTCTACCTTTGACGCTGCCCAACTGCTCTACAGACTGCCTAGAACTGTGCTACCCATTCTGTGTCCCTCTCTAAAGTGGCGCTGGATTGCCGTGGAGGGCGGTACTTATAGAATCTAAAGCTCACGAGATACCAGATCCGACGACGTAACAATGACATTTTGCCTTGTTTTCAATCCCAAGGGTGTGCGGAAGTACCGAGCCGGCTCCACTTGGTACTCGGATCTGCTAAGTTCGGGTGTGTTCGGTTCTCGGGGAACTGAGCCTGAGCATCTCTACATATTATAGCCCATATAGGTGTCAGCTGATTGACCATAGCTGTTGTCCTTGTCCTGACCTTGTCCCATACATAAACCACTGTTCAAAGCTTTAGTATCCAAGAGGATGTACACATCCTCATACATACATAGGGCCTGATTCATCAAGGCACTTACCTGCTGGCTTTGTGGGTATCATCCACAAAATCACTGCGCAGGTGCCCAGAATTGGGAGACACGAGCGCAGCCCTGTCTGTTGCGTTTGCAATTTCGAGGAGCGAACCGGGCGGTTTTGCCATAGTCAATGTACAGTAGGGTCGTGCCAAACCCAAGCGCACGCTGCCATGGCCGCATCAAGCTCTGAACGTCTCAAAGTTATTTGTTTTTTTGCCATATCTCTTGCTCCAGTTACAGGTCTAGTCTAAGTCCTGATCAGTAGTGATGACAGTCTCGTATGTATATCCAGAGACAAATGTCAATAAAACACACCATATTTTAAAATACTTTGACCGAAATAAACCACCCAATTTATTTGGCTTAATGAATTATGCCCACAAATACTGTATGTCCTATCAGGGTCCTTTCCAGGACAAGGCAGCTGCCTTAAGCTTGGTACACACTGAAGAATTTTTTTCGACCGATGTGCTATCTCAAATGATTTTACCTACGACTGAAGGTCCGATCAGTATGATGATCCATCACACACACATTGACAAGATTTACCTTCAGATCTGTGCTCTTCACAATATTCATTCATCCACTACTGTCACATTGTCACACTGATTAAAACCACCTTGCTATAGCTATCCACATATCCTAACGAATTTGGTTAGCTTCTGTGACTCTGAAGCGAAATATTCTGTCTCAGAGCAAACAAATGAATTATTCCTTGTACATCACTCTCTACATTTATTCACTCTGACATTCAGTGCTAACATCGGCTAAAAAGTAAACTCTATGGAGATCGTCAGCATGAGTACATACACACTAAATGATCATTAGATCAGAAAATATTGAACGGTACGACCAACCAAATGAGGCGACAATCATCCATTTGGGCAGTCTTTCGACCATCGTGTCACTACACACACTTACCTGACTTTCGAACGAGTGGTCGTATGTTGGCTGGTTGAGCCGATTATTGGACAAAAGCCTTGTGGTGTGTACCCAGCTTTAGTCTCCAAAAGACCAAATTAGCATACCAGTGACTCAAAGAGACTTTGCAATCACGACAACTGTATAAATGTATTTTATGCTGAGTAGACATTACCAACATCCTAATAAATGTATTTCATGGGAAAAAAATATTTTTAACAGTTTTATCATTTATGCCTATATTATAACCAGGTCACATTATTTCAATCATTTTATAATCCCCTTAGGTATTAGACGTATCCTGCAGCGTCTTGTGTAGTGGAGCACGGCAGATCTACACTTGAATTCAACAGCTCACCTATCCTGAGATCCGTGTCTTGCTGAATACGTGAGCACGCAAAGCCTACATACGTGCTTATAACACTGAACGTGGGTTGTGCTCAGAATTCATCCCTTGATGCATAGTGTGAAGATCTCTTGTTTGGATTTGATTCTTCCCTTGGGAGTCTCATCCTCTGCACGAGGTTTAACAAATGGGGCCTCCGAAAATGAGTTGCCAACGTGAAGAACTGCAGAGAACACTATAGAGCTCATCCACCGCTGCCGCTTCTCTCCCTGGGGGTAATTCAATTTTAAAGTCTCAGAACCTTCTATTATATGAGTTTGGTTTTTAAAATCAAATTATGTTGAGGCTCCCTCAGGTAAACATCCAAGTACACAATAAATGTAACATTTCATCACTTCTGTATTGTGCGCATCAATTGTTTGTTTCTCAAACCATCATTTCACTTCTCTTTCTTTATATAGAGGTAAAGCAAACCATTGTTTATCTCCTGCCAGGCCTGAGCGCACGACTACAGTGCAAGACCTGGGAAGAGCAATACCAGCGAACGTCATGAGTCGCTACTGGAGCGACTAACAGCGACTGAGCGCTCCGTTTATCTGTCAGGAAGAATATAACATTTAATTGCTCTGCTGTAACCTTATAGAGAGTATATATTGTATATATTGAAAAGAAAAGGAGCCAGGGAGTGTATTTAAATGTAACATGGCCATTAAGGTCAAAGTGTGTTGTACATTATGAGGATACCGGGTTTAACGTAACCTTCTGGGCCGCACAGCTGCCCTACCCGACCTCTCTATCACTGTACTCAACTCCTCTCTTTCCCCTGTTCCTCAACTTCGCTGCCTCGGTGTCATCCTCGACTCCTCTCTCTCCTTTGCCCCTCACATTCTCTCACTTGCAAAATCTTGCCGCTTCCAGCTGCGCAACATCGCACGCATTCGGCCCTTCCTCTCCCAAGATGCCACTAAAGCTCTTGTCCACTCTCTTATCATCTCCCCCTTAGACTACTGCAACCACCTCCTTACTGGCATCCCCCGCTCTCATCTCACCCCCCTTCGCTCCGTACTCAATGCTGCCGCTCGGCTTATTTTCCTTTCTCGCCGCTCCTTCTCTGTCTCCCCCTCTACCAATCCCTTTACTGGCTCCCCTTCCCCTACAGAATCGTGTTCAAGCTCCTTACACTTACCTTCAAGGCCCTCTCCAACTCCACTGCTCCCTACATCTCCATCCATGCTCCATCCCGCCCTCTGCATTCGGCCAATGACCGTCGCCTCTCTTCCCCTCTGGTCACCTCCTCCCACGCTCGCATCCAAGACTTCTCCCGTGCTGCCCCCCTCCACTGGAACCAGCTCCAACTTGTCCAGCTTCAAATGGGCCTTAAAAACCCACCTCTTCCTTATAACCTTCCAGTCTCCCACCTATCTCCCTCCTCGTCGCTCTCCTCTCCCCCCCTCCGTCTTTGCCTCCGCTCTCCGACTTTCCTCCTCCTACCCTTGCGTCTCTGTCCGTCCTACCCTACCCTTAGATTGTACGCTCCTTTGAGCAGGGCCTCCTCTCCTCCTGTTCTCCACCACCTTAACTCTGCTCTCCAGCTCCTTGTCTCTTCCGTGAGGCCCTTCTGCCCTTCTACCCCTCTAGCTACCCCGCTGGGGCTCTTGCCTGTCATCTAGCTGTACTTTGAGCTTCCGAGTTACTGTGCTTTTTGTTAACTGTTCCGTGATATCTCACCCTGTACCGTATTTCTGTCTGTCCCTGTACAGCGCTACGGATACCTAGTGGCGCCCTATAAATAAATAAGAATAAGAATAATACCCGGTACCTACCCAAGGTTCAAAATCACCCAGGCAAATATCCAAAATAAAACAAATAAGTTTATTTAACAAAATGGTAGCACTAAACAGCAATAAACATATTTAAATAATAACTTGCAACAAATAACACTACAGTCTGGCACAGACAACATACAGGGTATAATGAAAACACCTCACCAGTATCCTAGCCACTCACAAGGACTGCTGTCAATTACCGATAAGCGGACTCGGATTATCGCAATCCGAGCCCACCCGAACAGTGCGGATCCGAGGGTGATCCGAGCACTGTTCGGATATTTCCGCCGCTGAGGAAAACTGAAAACGAGGCTATGAGTCCAAATCCCGCCGTCGGATCTCGCGATACTCGGATTCTATAAATTCCCCGCTTGCCGCCGCCATCTTCACTCGGGCATTAATCAGGGAAGCGGGAGGTTGGGTTTTGTTAGTGGTGCTTTGTCCAGTGCTCTGTCCTGCTGAGTCCATTGGTGCTGTGTCCTGTGCTCTGTCCTGCTGAGTCCAGTGGTGCTTTGTCCAGTGCTCTGTCCTGCTGAGTCCAGTGGTGCTGTGTCCAGTGCTCTGTCCTGCTGAGTCCAGTGGTGCTGTGTCCTGTGCTCTGTCCTGCTGAGTCCAGTGGTGCTGTGTCCAGTGCTCTGTCCTGCTGAGTCCAGTGGTGCTGTGTCCTGTGCTCTGTCCTGCTGAGTCCAGTGGTGCTGTGTCCTGTGCTCTGTCCTGCTAAGTCCATTGGTATAAAAAAATTCTAAAAAAATTCTAAAAAAAATTAATAAAAAAAGTATAAAAAAATTAGTACTGCAATTTCTAACTACGTTCACTGTTCCTGCAGTAAAAAGGAATTTCTACTGCAATATCTAACTACGTTCACTGTTCCTGCAGTATAAAAAAATTAGTACTGCAATATCTAACTACGTTCACTGTTCCTGCAGTAAAAAGGAATTTCTACTGCAATATATAATTACGTTCACTGTTCCTGCAGTATAAAAAAAATGCTACTGCAATATATAACTACGTTCACTGTTCCTGCAGTATAAAAAAATTAGTACTGCAATATTTAACTACGTTCACTGTTCCTGCAGTATAAAAGAATTAGTACTGCAATATTTAACTACGTTCACTGTTCCTGCAGTCAAAAAAAATTAGTACTGCAATATTTAACTACGTTCACTGTTCCTGCAGTCCAGAAAAATGAGTACTGCAATATTTAACTGCGTTCACTGTTCCTGCAGTCCAGAAAAATGAGTACTGCAATATTTAACTACGTTCACTGTTCCTGCAGTCCAGAAAAATTAGTACTGCAATATTTAACTACGTTCACTGTTCCTGCAGTCCAGAAAAATTAGTACTGCAATATTTAACTACGTTCACTGTTCCTGCAGTCCAGAAAAATTAGTACTGCAATATTTAACTACCTTCACTGTTTCTGCAGTCAAAAATTGTTAAAGTGCGCATGTCCTATTTCACCAACATAAGGGTGGGTGGGAGGGCCCAAGGACAATTCCATCTTGCACCTCTTTTTTTGGCATTATGTGCTCTTTGGGGCCTAGCTTTTGAAACTGCCATCCTGTCTGCCACTGCAGTGCCACTCCTAGATGGGCCACGTGTTTGTGCCGCCCACTTGTGTCGCTTAGCTTAGACATCCAGCTACCTCGGTGCAACCTTTTGGCCTAAAAACAATATTGTGAGGTGTGAGGTGTTCAGAATAGACTGGAAATGAGTGGAAATGAATGTTATTGAGGTTAATAATATTGTAGGAGTGAAAAAAAAAAAAATATGGATTTTAGCACTTTTTATGCTTTTTTTAAAAAAAATCAGAACCCAAAACCCTAAATCAGAACCAAAACCTTGAGTGGGTTGTTTTGGCAAAACCAATCAGAACCCAAAACCTGAAGCTAATCAGAACCCAAAACCCAAAAAGTGGCTGGTGCACACCCCTAATGTCAATACATCCATTCTTTTCCCTCTCTCTCCTTTAAGGCTGCCAGCAAAGGTAGCGGCCTTCAGTCACTGTCACTCCGCTTTCGGCGGACACACAGCTCCCCAAAACCTGGAGAGGTAGATCAGGGCACAGGCAGTACTCCAGGGACCGATTGTCCCTTTCCTGCCAGTGGCAGAGATCTATATCTCAACACCAGTCTGACTTCAGCTATCACTGGGTAGTGAATGCCAATTTGATGTTTTCTGGAGCTGGTTTTTAAAGGCAAAAATTACCTCATTAGGAGTTTAAGGACCTGCCTGATTGGTCCTTTTCTGTGTTTACCTTTTCACAGGTAACCATACAGACCAAGGGATAGCAGATGAGTCACTCCTGATTTAATTAGGGACAGGTATTGTTCTGTGGCTATACAGGCAGACAGCCTCGGACTGGCCTGCCGGCCAGCCGGGCTGTAGACCGGTAGGCCCGGGCGCGATTAAGCCCCGCCCCCTCTGATATTGGGGCGGAGCTTGCAGGGAGCACCTCGTAGACGGTCGTCTGCGGCGGCAGTGTAAGAAACACACTACCGCGCAGGCGCAGAGAGCCGTGCCTTGGCTCTCTGCGCCTGCATGGTAGTGTTTTGTGAACTTCAGCAGGGGAGGAGGACGGAGTTTCTACCGCGGCTGTCTTCTTGTCACTAGCCGCGCCGCCCAGAGGAGCAGGATGCCGAAGCTTTTCAAGGTAAGGTAAGTGGCAAAACGAGGGGTTACTATTACTACTCGTTTCCCACAGTGAATGAGGGATACTTTTCACCTCTTTTTTTGCCCCCTCTTTGTACTGCAGGTACTGTTAAAATGCACACAGATAGCTGACTAGCATTCACCATAAGTGTGTACAATGCTCTGGATCTTAGGAAAAAGCTATAAAGGGTTAAGTAAAATCAGCAGTGATTAGACTCCTTTGTTGACATTTATTGTGGGAGTCTATTACATTCAGAATTTGTGGAGCAACAACCAATGTGAGGTCCAGAAGTAATGCGTAGCACCTCACTCCCTGCCAATCGAGGAGCCAGAATTGGGAGTGCCCAACCTGTACCCAGAAGCCTCCACAGGAGGGGGACCCAGGTTAACCAGTACTAGCAAGAGGTTACGACTCATGCTGTACCAACAAGATGCAGAGGCTGCAAGGACCAGATATCTTTTTCCTCATTGCCTGTGAGCCTTGTATAAGCGTGTGCCCCAAAAACAGGCTGTCATTGGAGCAGGACTGCCTTGCTGGCTGTAAGAGGGGAAGAATGCTAGTTACCACAGGACTGTGCCCAGGGGTTGGCTAAAGAGAGACTGATAATTATAACGTATTCAGTTGTTATGGTATAATTGTTTAACCTTTTAATAAAAAGTACTATATCTCCGTTGTGTTAAATAAACTTAAGTTTTCATTATTCAGATGTTTGCCTGGATGTGAAAAACTTTTGTTTTATACATCACGGAAACATTATCATTGTAAAATTCTGTAGATGGTTTAGCCAAACGGTATTGTCACAAGGCTTAGCAAGAGAGTTCCCCTGCTTTGGTTCTATACACTGTTAAAAACACCACAACTCCTGGGAAACAATAAAGAATATATAAATATATATATATATATATATATATATATATATATAAATATATATATATATATATATATATATATATATATATATATATATATACAAGTTAACCCGTGCATGATACTCATGCATTCTAGTCAAATCAAGCTACTTAAGGTCTTAAAAAGGTTCTTGTCATGCATTTGGACCTAGCCCAGGCCTCCTCAGGGGAAGAGTGTTACTTCCCGACGCAAGCGGCCTTTTTAATGTGTGTTCATGAGGTAAAATTACCTCACGAAAATGAGTTTGACCCCTCAACTCGTAAATTTAGCCTTTACTACCCCTCCCACGGGAGGAAGGGGGGATGATGGAAGTTAACTGACTTGCCTATTCTAATTTTTTTGTCAAATAATGCCAGTATACCAAATTTCAGGTCAATTGGATGAGCCCTTTCTGAGAAAATAGTTTTTTACACACACACACACACTAATGCACGCCTCTACACATGTGTGTTCATGAGGTAAAATTACCTCACGAAAATTAGTTTGAGCCCTACCAAATTTCAGCCCTTTTTGAATTTTTTTTCCCACACACACTAAGAATTTAGTAGGTCAGTGTATAACTCTGCCCAGCAGGTGGCGCTGCAACTTGGTTTGTTTTTTTCCACACACAGACACCACTAAGCATTTATATATTAGATATATATATATATATATATATATATATATATATATATATATATATAAAATTAGTGTGAATTGAGAGTACTTTAGCTGCACAGAGAACACTAAATGCTGAGTTGGTTTGGGTCTATAGTTGAATGTGGGGCTGAGTGTGGGGAGGGGGGCTATCTATTAAATGTGAATATTAATTATTTAATGCTAGGAATGGTAGTGGGAAATGGCTGTATTAAACGTAAATGCTATTGATTTATTGCTGGGGCCATTTGGAGGGAGGGTAATAGGTTTATTTATTAAATGGGAATACTATTAATTTAATGTTGGGGTTGGTTGGACGGAAATAGATCTATTTATCAAATGTGAGCGCTATTACTTTAATGTTGAGGCTGGAGAGAGGCCTAATTATTAAATGTGGGTGCTGTTGATTTAATGGCAGGGATGGTTGGCGTTTCTAAATGTACCCATTATTTTTTTCCAAATAGGGCCCTCAACATTCCAGGATGCAGACAAGCCGCAACTAAAGAAACCAGCAGCCACAGGTGGTAACAGTGACAACAACAGGTAGGACAGTCTGTCAAATGTTCTGAGTCTAGTGTAGGCTTGGCTAACCTGTGGTACTCCAGGTGTTGTGAAACTACAAGTCCCAGCATACCCTTCCAGCAATAAGCTGCTATATATTGGCAAAGCATGCTGGGACTTGTAGTTTCACAACACCTGGAAAATTAGACACTGGAGTGTCACACGTTAGCCAAACCTGGTCTAGTGCGACAATCCTGATTTTTGGTGACTGTTCTGCCCAATCTAAGAGGCAGGTCAAGACTGTGTATTCTTTATACACACACTGCATTCTTTATATACTACACTAAGGTGCTAGCTGTCCTTTGTGGGCTGACCACTCCCCCTCTAGTGTCTGGTCCTGCCTCTATGATGGCTGACCACACCACCTCTGGTGGGCCCCTAGTGTTGCATTCCCGGTGGGCCCTTCATGCCCCAGTCCGACACTGCAGGCAGATCATGCAGATCAGGCAGATCATGCCTGTCACAGGCAGATCACATGATCGCAGGGGGAATATTCCTCCACCCCTGCGATGGCATTCTGGTGCCTGGCTGTCACGGTGACAACAGTACCCCCTGTACTCCCCTGATGGCGGCCCTGATTGACAATGTACAGCAACTGAGGGTGTGCGCAATGCGGTTGGAGTGCATGTAATGTGTGCAGTGTATCTGAAGGTCTGTGCATTTTGTTTGGAGGTTTGTGCAATGTGTCTAGAAGAGACATGGGAATGTAATTGGAGGTCTGAGCTGTGTGGTTTTGGAGGATTACGCAATGTGTCTACACGAAGCTTGGTAATGTGACTTACATCCTGTGCGTTGTGTCTGGAGGTTTGTGAAATGTGTTTACACAAGTCTTGGTAATGTAGCTTGAGGTCTGTACATTGTGTCTGGAAGTGTGGACAATGTGTCTACAAGAGTTTTGGTAATGTAACTTAAATCCTGTGCGTTGTGTCTGGAGATTTGGGCAATGTGTCTACAAGAGTCTTGTGTCTTAACTCCTGTAAATTGTGTCTGGAGGTGTGGACAATGTGTCTACAAGAGCATTGGTAATGTGACATTTATTTTGCCATGTGTCTGGAGGTTTGTGCAATGTGTCTACAAGAGTCTTGGTAATGTAACTTGAGGTCTGTACATTGTGTCTGGAGGTGTGGACAATGTGTCTACAAGAGTATTGGTAATGTGACTTATATCCTTTGCCGTGTGTCTGGAGGTTTGTGCAATGTGTCTACACGAGTCTTGGTAATATGACTTAAATATTGTACATTGTGTCTGGACGTCTATACAATGTGACTAACAGTTTGTACATTGGATGTTTGAATATCAGAAGAGGTGATAATATTGGCTCTCTTGGTTAGACCTTCATTTATCCATCAGTTTCACATTAGTGGTAAGGGTTGGGATGGCGGCTGCATTTTCAATACATATATATCTCACTTATCATGTAACAAAATGTGTGCTTATTTACCATATGTTAACCAGCTCTGGTGAATTTCTTCACCAAATTTGTTTGTCAATTTTACCTATCTTTTTTTGTCATGGAAAACAAGTCTTTCGTTTCAGAAGAATATTGCTGGGAGTTTAAGCACATCACAGACATCTCAAACAACATACAGTAATGTTCCAGATAAATATTGATGTGTATCACTAACATAAAACATGCAGGAAGATACTGTACAACACCATGTAAGCTGTGGATATACCAGGAGTCGTATTATCAGGAATGTATAAACCTCTCTACTGCTCGAAGACTGTACTGAAACATCAAACAATATAAAGCTTCTTATTACAGCGCAGAATGCATCAGCATCATGGTCAATCCTTTGTCAAGGAGATTGTTTCAATGCAGATGCAAACAGAAAAATAACATATGGATCAAAGAGTTTTACCGACATCTACATTATTTTGTACCTGTCCTATATAACCCATCAACCTGTGGTCCAGCACATTCAGTATAAGGTGTTTCACTAATGGCCCTTACATTCCTCAAGCTGTTATCTCACTTGCTCATACTAGAGCTCCCCCTACTGCTTTTTGCATGCACTACATGAAGTCTTGCATTTGAAATATAAACCTTTTTCAAAAATAGAATTAAGTTGAATAAAATTAAGGGAACAGTCATTCGATTTTTAACTACATAGAAGCTTTACAATTGCTGTCCAGAAACGCTGACAGTTTATCGTGTATAGCAGTGTCAACGTTTAACGTTAATATAATTATTTTTATTATTTATTTGTAAGATGGCATGGTGCCCACAGCACCAGACAGTGGGTTAATAATGATGCAATTGTGTCATTTTGCCGCGGTGGGTGGTGTCTAAATGATGCAATTCACTGCAAATCGTATCATGGAGGCCCCCGTTCCTCCCATTACAATAAGAAGCGGGGGCAATGTGAGAGACTGGCCTTTTCTCCCAGGAGTCTGTGAAACCAAGCCACGAAACAAAAATGATCAAAGTATGAAAACATATTCGGAAATGTTTCAAAATAAGCAATTCAAATTCAATACATAAATAATGTTGTAATAATAACATAGTTGCCAACTTTTCCTCGTTGGCTTCAGGGAGATCCCGCGGGAGGTGGGCGTGTGGGGCGGGGCTTGACGAATCACATCATTTTTGCACCGCCCCTAAACGATTTTTACAATTTTGGCCAATTACATCATGTTGATATGTTAACGATATTTGCGTAATTAAGCCCTGCCCCCGCCACTTATCTATTACATAGGCGAGAACCAGGAGGTTGTCCTGCTCTCCCGGGAGGTCTCCCAGAAATGTGGGAGTCTTCCATTACAGAAGTCATGTTGTCTTACCTGTCAGTCTTTGATTAAATCTTGGTCTCCATGAAAATGGGCACCTCCATAGGCATCAATACATGGACATAGGACACAATTTCTGAACTGTGTCATCATGCCACAGATGGTGAAGCCAAACACGTCTTGTACTGGCTCAGCATCAGGGAGAATGCCAGACTCTTCAGGGAGTGAGGGAGATCACCCCTATTTCAGGGAGTCTCCCTGACATTCAGGGAGAGTTGGCAAGTATGAATAATTATATTATTAATAATGCTGATAGCAAAATATAGAAACAATTGCCAGTGGGTATGAGGCCTAACAGCGCTATTTTAAATAAGAAAAAAATAGCAGAAAAATTAATAAGTGAAATACACACGTTTATCTGGAGGCAAAGCAGTTTAAAAGACTGATACTTGAGCTTTGAACTACATTATACTGATAGTTTGAGGATCTTGAGTTAGACATCAGAGACAGATATAATTGGCTATTTATTGTGGCAACTAGTTCCAGGCAATTGCTAAGAAAGATGGCGACTGTCCATCGCTCCCTGCTGTGTTATCCACTCTGCAGGGATGGTCTGTTTGCATTAATTATACCCAGTTTCCTTCTCCTTTCATTTTTCCAACATAATAATTATATGGAAATTAAATGGAAATTTCAGCATATGTTCAGACAAGATGATAATCTTTCTGATGCCTTTATAAATACGAGGTGACTATAATTATAGGAGCATATTTACCTGCCTAGAGCTACTGGCCAGTAGTTAAAGTTTGCGCCAGAGTGACTACCAAACACCTGGCCCTCTGTTCTCTGTTCTCTACCAAACTGTACCCTGAGCATCTGCTTCGGAGTATTTTGTCCAGGATGTACTGTCTCACTTATAAAGAGCACGGTGACCTAGTAGCTGATTCCTGTGCTCGGCGAACCTGCTTTTCACAAGAAAGTGGCCTTAAAAAATGACTGTAGAATGCTGTACTTGCAATCAAAGTGAGCGCAATAGCTTTTCAAGTGTGTTTGGATGACCATAGAACTCAATGAGACCTAGGCCTAGGTAACCATCTACGTCAATTTATAAGTGATATATATAAGGAGAAGCATGTATTTAAAAGATCAAGGGATGTGTCGTAATCACAATACAGGATATTGTACTATTTTAAAACTCCATATGCCATTTATGCAGTGAATATTTAATGAAAACAGCAGATAATAATAATTAAAAAAGAATACTGTGCCATTTATTATACTGTCACTGCCACACACACACACATATATATATATATATATATATATATATATATATATATATATATATATATATATATATATATATATATTCATACATACATACACTCCATGCCCACTTTATTAGGTTAATGCAAATATCTAATCAGCCAATCTTGTGGCAGTAACTCAATGCAGACATGGTCAAGAGGTTCAGTTGTTGTTCAGAACAAACACCAGAATGGGGAAAAAAAATGTGATCTTAGTGACTTGGTGCCAGACAGGGTGGTTTGAGTAGCTCAGGGACTTCTGATCATTTGGGCTCTCTAAAGGTTGCAGAGAATGGTGCCCAAAAAAAAATTCCAGGGCACTCTGTGGGCAAAAACACCATGTTATAGAGAGAGGTCAGAGGAGAATGATCAGACTGGTTCACGCTGAGAGGAAGGCGATAATAACACAATAACCATGCGTTACAGCAGTGTATGCAGAAGAGCATCTCTGAATGGCCAGCACGTACAACCTTGAAGTGGACGGGCAACAGCAGCAGAAGACCACACAGGGTTCCACTCCTGTCAGCTAAGTATAGAAAACTGAGGCTACAATGAGGCCCACTGCATTAGGAACTAGTGAGCTGTGGGCCCCCTCCCTCCTCCCCGCTTTCCTGCTCCGGGGCTCACAGCTTGCTAGTTCCACCTCTGGTACAGGTGACACCTTAAGCTACACTTGTTTGCTAAATTTGATAGAGAGTCACCTACAGGAGATGCCTTCACGGTGGTAATAATATAAACATATTTTGTTCATTTTATCTTGGGGATGGAGATGACCTCTCACTATGTCTCCCGATGGGGTGAATATTAGAAAATTGACACCTGATCTGATTAAGCTTGATTTCATGCAGATGGTAGGGTCAGAATTTGGCAAAACGAATCCATGGATCTGTCCTGCCTTGTGTCAATGGTGCAGGCTGGTGGGGTGTAACGGTGTGGGGAATGTTTTCTAGGCCTCTTAATACCAACTGAGCATTGATTAAATGTTACAGACTATTGTTGCTGATCATGTACATATCTTTATGGGCGCAGGCTATCCATCTTCCAATGGCTATTTCCAGCGGGATAACACATCATGTCACAAAGCACACGTCATCCCAAGCTGGTTCCACAAACATGCCGATGAGTTCAGTGTACTCCAATGGCCTCCACAGTTACCAGATCACCAGTAGACAAGGGTGTAGGAACCAGGGGAAGAGGGGACAGTTGCCCCCCATGATTTCTGTTGGATGGGCAAAGACCGTGTTTTGACCCCCATGATCTTCTACATAAAAGCCTTCATGCTACTTTCTGAAGTCATGGTATCTGTTCTAAACTTGTGAAACTTTTTTAAATAATAGATTGTCTTAGTATAAATATCAAATGTTCTTCAATATAGATTGCCTTAGTATAGATTTAATACAGATTGATTGATTTGTTTATTAAAAAACTCTAAAGGCCTGATTCACTAAGAAAAGTAATACAAAAAGAATGAGTAACTTTGGACCTTGGCAAAACCATGTTGTATTGGAGGGGATTAAAAAGTGATGGCAAGTTTTTTTTTTTTTTAAATTCTTTATTTTGGTTGGTCATATAAGCAAATACAGGGAATAAGAGTGTTATTATTGAACAGACGTACAAAAACAGTCAGAACAATTGAATCAACATGTACGTAGAAGCTTATAATGAGACAACCATTTTTACAATTTTATATGCGGTATCAAATTGTATATAACTGTAGTGAAAGTGTGAAATGTGGGAGTGGGGGGAAGGGAATCAGAAAGGAAGGGGGGGGGGGGGAAGACCACAAAGCAGGTATATGAAAGAGCTCAGGGGGTGGAGAGTGTGTAGACGACTCAAGAAGATAAGGGGGCAAAGCGTATAAGGGAGCTGGACTTACCCCACATGGGTCCTTATCACGGGGCTAATTGTTAGGGGGACGCGAGCTTTCCACAAACTGCCAAGGAGCCCAAACCTGGTTAAAAACATGGCCTCTATCATGGAGGTAATAGGTAATCTGTTCCATGGCTGCGACATGCCAGATTTGTTTTTTGAGGGCTGTTAGAGAGGGGGGGGACGTTTTTTTCCAGTTTAGCGCGATAAGGGATTTAGCCGCTGTCAGTATATGTGAGGCTAGTTTTTTGGAAAATTTGTCAAGTTCTGGAGGAGGATAGCATAGTAGAAAGACCCAGGGGTCCTTTGCGACGGGAGCCTCAAATAGAGAGTTTAGAATGCCACAAACCACATCCCAGAAGGAGGAGATAGTTGGGCAGGTCCACCATATATGGAGCATAGTTCCCCTGTGGCCACAACCCCTCCAACAGTAAGGTGAAGAAGAGGGAAACATGCTGTGGAGTCGAGTAGGGGTATAATACCAACGGTAATAGATTTTATAAGAGGTTTCTTTAAGTTTGGTGGATATGGAGCTTTTGGCTATCTCCAGTCTCATGTCGTCCCATGCCTCATCGTCCGGAGGGGGGCCTAGATCCTTTTCCCAATCAGCCTCATGTGCCCTCGGAGTAGGAAGGACAGCAGCAATAAATATACCATAAAGTTGGGATATCAAGCCTCTGTCCCTAGGGTGATTTTTACAAAGATCTTCAAAGGGGGTTAAATCTCGCAAAACATAGGTAGGTGGGAGGGATCGCAAAAATTGACTAA
The DNA here is from genome assembly GCF_038048845.1 of Mixophyes fleayi. Taxonomy (NCBI): domain Eukaryota; kingdom Metazoa; phylum Chordata; class Amphibia; order Anura; family Limnodynastidae; genus Mixophyes; species Mixophyes fleayi. The sequence goes on along the minus strand of NC_134407.1, from coordinate 8,419,385 downwards.
TTTGGAAAAACTCAAACGGACTAAGTATGCGGGATGGGGAGTGACGTTGGAGTTCTGCCAGTGGGAGCCAGTGGTTTGCTTTGGAGAAGTCTATCGGGAATTTAAGGCCAGCTTTATTCCAAAGACGAGCTCTCGCGGCGGAGAGTCCAGGAGGGAATACAGGGTTGTGCCAAATGGGGGTTAAGGGGGATAATTGTGTGGTAAGCTTCAGTTTAAAGGAGTAAAAATCCCATAACTTGATGTCAAACTTGATAGTAGGGAGCATTTTAGATGCAGGAGGGCGATGTGCAGGGGAGAGACCCCATAAGGGTGTAAGATAGGGCAAGGTAGTATAAGCCGATGCTATATCGAGCCAGGAAGTGGAGCCTGGGGGGGCATATGAGGTAACAATTTGTGAAAAGTGGGAGGCCAGGTAATATAGTTTAATGTCGGGGAGACCTCTGCCGCCAGAAGAGATTGGTCGTTTGAGAATGCTGGCTGAGATCCGTGGGGGTCTGTGATTCCAAACAAAACGGATGAGGGATTTTTGTATGTTAGAAAGGAAGGAGGCAGGAACTGCGACCGGGAGTGTTTGAAAGAGGTATAACCATTTTGGTATAATAGACATTTTGATTGCTATGATCCTGCCCAGCCAGGAGATAATGAGGCGTTTCCAGGAGGTCAGGTCAGAGAGCATCTTAGCGAAAAGGGGAGGGAAGTTTTCAGGAAAGAGGAGGTCATAGCGTGAGGTGAGGAAAACTCCCAAATATTTGATCTTTCTTTTTTGCCACTTAAAATTGAAGGTTGTCTGGAGGAGATCCGTTTCCCGAGGGGAGACATGCAGCAGCATGGCCTCTGATTTTGCATAGTTTATTTTATAACCAGAGGTGATCCCATAGGCTTGGAGAATTTCATAGAGATTGGGGAGGGAGATCGCTGGTTGGGATAGAGAGAGGAGGACGTCATCCGCAAAAAGAGAAATTTTGGAGTTGATGCTACCCACCTGCACCCCCTGAATGTTGGGATTGGATCTAATTTGGGAAGCCAAGGGTTCGATCACCAGAGCGAATATAAGGGGTGATAGGGGGCAACCTTGCCTTGTGCCGTTTTGGATCAAGATCGGGTCTGAGGGTATACCATTAATCAAAACTTTGGCACGGGGAGTCGTATATAATGCCAGGACGCCAGTGAGGAAGCTGCCAGCAAATCCAAAGGCCTCAAGGGTGGCCCTCATAAAGTCCCAGGAGATCCTATCAAATGCTTTTTCAGCATCGAGAGAGAGCATAATAGTTGGGGAGCTCCTTGAGTTGACAACGTGGATAATGTCAATGGCTCTTCTGGTATTATCTCTCGCCTGGCGTCCCGGGATAAACCCCACCTGATCATAATGGATAAGGGAAGGGAGGATTTGGTTTAAACGATTCGCCAGAATTTTGGCATATATTTTCAAGTCAAGGTTAAGAAGGGAGATTGGTCTGTAACTTGCACAGTGGAGGGGGTCCTTCCCTTCTTTGGGGATTACTACAATTCTAGCTTCGAGCATTTCAGGGGGGAAGGAGTCTCCCTGAAGAACATTGTTGTAAAGGGAGCGCAGGTGGGGAGCAAGCAAGCCCGAAAACTTCTTATAATAAGCGGCCGTGAAGCCATCGGGGCCTGGGGCTTTGCCTTTTTTTTGCCCTTTAATGGTTTGCTGGATTTCCTCTATCGAGATCTCCTCATTGAGATGTTCAAGAGCTTGGTGGGGTAATTTCGGAAGTTTGGAGTTGGCTAGAAATTCTGAGATTAGAGTGGCATTGGGTTGTTGTGTTGGGGAGGTGGGGGAGGGTGGGAGGTTATACAATTCTGTGTAATATTGTTGGAAGGATTTTCTGATGGCCGCAGGATCGTAGAGAAGCTGGTTGTGGGAGTTACGGATCGAGACAATATTATTATTCGTCCTAGCGGTGCGGAGACGAGATGCCAGAATTTTATCTGCTTTGTCTCCTTTCTCATAGAAAGTTTGGCGAAGCCATTTGAGTCGCTTGGCAACTTGTTTGGAGAGAAGGAGATCCAGTTGAGCTTTTGTTTTATGTAAGGCCACTAACGTGGCAGGATCAAAGGTCATCTTATGTTGGATTTCTAAATCATGGAGTTGGAGTGAGAGTTTATTGATATTGGAGAGGGTTTCTTTTTTATTCCTGGAGGCCATGCTGAGCAGATGTCCCCTCATGACCGCTTTATGCGCCAGCCAGAGAGTAGACTTAGAGATCTCCTGTGAGTCATTTAATTCGAAGTAGGTCTCTAGGTGTGATCTAAGCTGGGATACTATGTCTACATTGTGGAGGAGAGATTCGTTAAGGCGCCATGTCATGGGGCGTGGACGAGGTGTGAGGCCAGAAAGATCAATGGAAATGGGGGAGTGGTCAGACCAAATCAGGGGATGGATCCGGGCCTCCTGGAGGTTTAAGGCAAGGTCATGGCTGAGCAGGATCATATCTATGCGGGAATAAGATTGGTGAGGTGAGGAGTAAAACGTGTAGTCTCGAGCTGTTGGGTCTTTTACTCTCCAGGAATCATAAAGAAGCTGGGACTTCATGAGACTGAGGAGAGATTTAGAGGAGAGTGGGTCTGAAATGGGTAGGGCTGCAGCCACAGGGGAAGAGCGGTCGAGAGAGCTATTTAGGACGGTGTTGAAGTCTCCCGCTACTATAAGGTCCCCCTGACGGAGTCGTGTCAACAAAGTATCCAGTTTTGAGAAAAAACGATGTTGGTTTTGGTTAGGGGCATAGATGTTAACCAGGGTACAGAGTTTATTGTTAAGTTTACCTACCAAGATGAGGAACCGACCCTCTTTATCAGCGAGTGAGTCAATGAGTTCAAATGTAAGGTGGCGCGAAAACATAATGGCCACTCCGCGTTTCTTGGCTGAGTGATCGCATGCATGATGGGTGTTAGGGTAAATTTTTGAGCGTAACTCAGGGTGGCAGTTGTGTAGAAAGTGCGTTTCTTGTAGGAAAATTAGATCGCCTGTATGAAGTTTGAGAGTAGCAAAGAGTTTACCGCGCTTCTGGGGGGTGTTAAGGCCCTTTACATTAAAGGAGAGAACTCTAAGACCCATGTGAGGTAAGAAGGAAAAAGATAGAGATAGAGCCCAATGTGTAGGGGGCCGTGGGAAGTCTCAAAAAAGTGACAGGAGGGCACTTGGGGGGTTGTGCAGTACACGGGGGGGTAGATGAGAAAGTCATATCTGAATGTTTCATGTGGTCGGTTTGAAAAAGGGGAAGGTTGGTGGTGGGAAAAGGAGGGGAAAGGGTAGGAAGTAAGTCACACGGCAAAGTAGGCCGGGACCAGTGGTGCCGACATCTGGAGGGGATACTATGTACTGGGGGAGTACATAGGTCAGCATAGGAGCTAACAGCTCCGGGGGAGCGTGGCGAGGCATCCAGCAGACGCATCGCGCTGGCCAAAGAGAACGGGTCAGAGGGGTGTATCCCTCTGGGTTACCTGAAATAGAGGCTTTGGTAGTGGATTAAATGTGGGTGTTGGGCGAAGCAACCTGGGAGGGGGGTGGGGATAATGAATTTATGCAATATTGTAAGGGGTGGGAGTTGAGGTGAAGTATAGGAGGGGGACGGTAGGGAGTGTAAGAGGAAGAGGGCAAAGGTATAGCGAGGAGTAGAAGTATGGAAGGTATAGCGAAGAGTAGAAATATGGAGCAAGACATATCAGTGTAACCAAACATTTTGAAATTAAACAGAGTAGAATAGCACTAAGTGGTATTGTAGTAAAATACTGGAACCATATAACCATATATTTAACAATTACTCATGGAGAAGAGGTATCAGTTGCTAGTGCAGTAAAACAAAGATTGATAACTGATCGGGTGATCTCATGTAACAGCCCTCATTCAAAACAGGTTAGGTGGATAAATAAAGCGGGAAGATTAGGCAGATGACAGCCTGGGCCATCAAGAGGCACCTGTAGTGAGGGTATGCGACATAAGAGCACCCAGCAAAGATGCTAATAAACAGTACTACTAGCGAGTATAATGCAGCACAGTACAGTGGAAAAAAGGTTAAAGATCTACCAGGAGCTAGGGTCCCCCAGACAATATTAAACAAGATGGACCTAACCATGTAATAATATAGCAAGTGGTATACAAAAACATAACGGGGTTTTAACATGTGAGACGTTACGGAATAAAGTAGTGTTCCTTTGCGAGCCCCTCAAAGTGAGGGGAGACCTCACTAGAGGTGTGGGCCCATTGGTAAGAGAAGAACACAAATTACAGGAAAAACAAAACCTGAGAATGGTAATCAAGTCACGGAAGCTTCATCAGGTGGTGGCGATGATGTCGGCACAGTGGTCCATTCAGCACTGGGAGCTTGACGTGACGGGGGTCTTGCTGTTTTCTGAGGGAGAACGGATGACTCAGAAGGGGTTGGAAGACCGGTAGTAATTCCAAGTTTCGAGAGTAGGGAGTGGGCTTCAGATAGAGTTCTGGCCATTAGCATTGAGCCCTGATGCCAAATCAGGATGCGAAAGGGGAATCCCCAACGGTATTTAATTTGTCGCTGTTGAAGAAGTGTGGTGATAGGCTTAAAGTCTCTCCTTTTGGCTAGGGTGATTGGGGAAAGATCCTGGAAAATTTGAAGGGTAACATTGTCGAAGGTGATGGATTGAAGGCGGCGGACTTCTCTCATGATTTCTTCCTTCGCTGTGAAGTAGTGCATTCTGAGTATGACGTCCCTGGGTTGGGACGGGTCCTGGGAGCGGGGTCTCAGCGCCCTGTGGGCTCTGTCCAGGAGAAGATGTTCCTCAGGAGTAGAAGGGGAGAGCTGAGAGAAAAGTTTCTTGAGGTAAAGGTCCAAGTGAGCTGGCTCGATCTGTTCCGGTATTCCGCGGATTCTCAGATTGTTGCGTCGCGCTCGATTGTCTTGGTCTTCTTGTCCTTCTTGGAGTTGGGTAATGTCTTGGCGAATTTGGTGAAGGTCTGTTTCGTATGATTGTTGATAGGTTACCACTTCTTCCACTCTGTGTTCCAGATGATCGGTTCTACCGCCTATTTCAGCAATATCTGCTTTAAGTGAGTGGAGGGCTTGGACCGATGTTTTGACTTCCTTCAGTTCTTTGAGGAGAGATAGAAAGTCTCGGCGAGTCAAAGGAGAACAGTCCTCACTTTCAGGATCTGAGTCAGAGTGATCACTAGATCTGGCCGGAGTTTTCTGTTTGGAGAGATAAGGAAGGAGATCTCCTCCTGGAGGTTTCTTTCCTCCTCTGGGCATCGTAGTAGAGTGGGAAGAAAACCCGTTGAGGAAGTGGTGAGGGAGGAGGATCGGTTGCTTCGCTATAAGTGGTTCAGGGCCGAGGGGGATAGAGAGACATGATTAGCATCTAGACATCTGTTGATCGTCTGGTGGGAAGTGTGGGAGCCCCCACATTACAAGGAATTTGTCGGTCAAGGCCCTTCTCAATAAATGGAATTGTATAAGCACTGAAAAGACCTATGGATATATAGGTATTATTTCTTAGAAAGTTATAGAGCGCAGTGCCCGGTGTTGGCCACTGGATGGCAGCACTGGTGTTGAAGTGCAGATAGGAACAAGCAATTTCTATTGTATAGATCTGGTTGACCCAGGTGGGTTAATAACAATGAAGATTTATGTTCCTCCGAACTCCTATTCCCAGTAGGGGATCTTAGAAATTTGTGTGGCAGCCAGCCTCAAGGCAGAAGGAGGGTATTGTGACTCACCGCTTGGGAGAAGACAGGAGCAGGTCAGTGCAGCGTCAGCAGCTCCCAGGATGGACATGGGCTCCCAAGCCACACAGCGCAGCCAGCAGACTCCAGGGGGAGAGAGGCCAGATGAGATGGAGCTGCCCTACAACTGGAGGTCCTGTGAGGAGAAGCGCCTTCGCGGCAAGATGGCGGCCGCGGGGTCAAAATCGAGGCCCCGGCTTTCCGGCGCGGGCTAGGCCTCACTACCGTCGGGAGGTCCAGGAGCACGGCGGAGATCCCGGGGGCGATCTGAAGTGCAGCAGCGACCTCCGGTAAGTCGCGGAAGCGCTATAGGCAGGGTCTTGACTATTTGGGGGCAGTGTGGAGTCCTTATTGATAGTGGACTTCCACGGAGCTCAGAGACAGCGCGACCGTCCGTTATGGCTGACAGGCCACGCCCAATGGCAAGTTTTTAATTGGGGTAGGGTATGTTCTAGATCAACTTTTAATGTCAGTGTAAAAATAAAGCTACCAAGTATGTGTGTGCTACATGAAAACAGCCAATATTTTCCTTATGTGCGAAATAATAAACTAATTTGCACCCCTTGCATTGCAACATGGTTTTGACCAGGAGAAAACTCACTCATTTGTTTGCTTTACTTCCCTTAATGAATCAGGCCCTAAGTGTTGTGTACATAAACATATAATAAATAACCTGTATTGATGATGAACAACTATTCACTTTACTTTTGAATTTCGAGCAGTGTGTCCAGTAACAAACATGAGACACAGCAATTTAAACTTATAGCACAGACCATAACCAGGGAGACAGTGACTATAGAATTAAAAATACTTCCAATCAAACGTGATTAGGTTGTCCACAAAATCTAAATTAAATCTAGGTTAATGACTTTAAAAAATGTACATTGTTAAGATAAACAATTTAATTTATCTGTCTTTCTAACAGATATTGTACTAGTTGGTAATTAATATTAATAATATTTATTTAATAATATATGAATACATTTTTGCCCAAACTCTGAAACATTGACAGAAATGAACACAGGATTGTGAGTGTTTGTAAATCTACAATCACTGTGACTACTGTCGTAAAACGAGATACCAAACACAAAAAAAAGGGGCTCCCAGCCATATAATTGTCTTTGGCCTTTTGCCCCCATGAAAATTTTCGTTCCTACGCCCCTGCCAGTAGAACACCTTGTTGATGTGGTTGAAGAGAGATTTGCAGCATGAAAATGTAGCTGACAAATCTGCAGCAACTTTGTGATGCTCTCATGACACCGTGGACCAGAATCTCAAAGGAACGTTTCCAGCACCTTGTTGTATCCATGTCATGAAAAATTCAGGCACCTCTGGAGACAATTGAGGGTTCTGTATCTAGTACTAGAAAGGTGTAATAAAGTAGACACTATATATATATTGCCTTATAAAGTTAATTTCAAGTAAGTCCCCCACAGGTCCGGCGCTCCCATTAGGCAAGGTTAGGCACTTGCCTAGGGCGCCGGGCTCTGGAGGGCGCCTGGAGAACTGGAAATTAATTTTAAAACTGTGCGGCGACCGCTGACCATACCTGTCACGGCCGCCGCACAGCATGCAGATGCACGGGGGAGGGGGGAGAGGCTATTGCTCACCACCTCCGCCTCTCTGCTCCGTCTCCTCCCCTCCACTCACTAGTGTCAGTGAGTGGAGGGGAGGAGACGGAGCAGAGAGGCGGCGGTGGTGAAACAAGGTAAGAAAAGACGGGGTGAGGGGGGAGGAGGGCGCCGATTTTTGCGGGGGGGGGGGGGAGAGAGGGCGCCGATTTTGCCTAGGGCGACATGGACCCTAGCACCGGCCCTGGTCCCACAATAAATCACTTTCTCTGGTAGCCCAATAAACAAAAGAACCATTTTACTGATGGCCCAAAAAACCAAAGAGAGTTTATAAGCAGCTCCTGCATTATGCGGTTGTTAAGAGTATTTAAACTTAATTACGCCATATGAACAAAACTAAAGTAGATTAAAAAAAAACATAGTAAATGACAAATAAAATAATTAGCAAACTTTCTTAACAAAACAGAGGTGTCATATCCAATTAAAAGCAGATTTTTGCTGGAAAGTCCTTGAAGAAGAAAAAAAAAATTATACATATTTTACAATCATGAATAATAACTTCAATGTAAGATTAGTTAAGTGGCTATTTGGCTAAAAGGGATTTGACGAATCAGATCTATTTTTGCTGCAAATCTTCATGTGAGCAAAATATTCAGTAAAATTTAATTACTGACTGTATTCTCATTGGCAATTATCCAGCATTAACCTGCAGACATTTCGAATGTTAATTAAATACCTGCAGGTTAATAAAGATAAAGGCTGGCACAAATTCAAAATTTACAGAGAGAAGCTGGAATTTATTCTGTATGCTCCTAAAAAGGGCTGTGGTTTTTAAGCAAAAATCTGAATTTATCGACTTTTTCATATTATATTTTTTTAACTGACGGATCTTTTGTTGCAACAGTTTGGTTCAAGAGCACTTTTCCTGCCCACGTTATATAACAGTCACATACCTCCAAACATCGGCAGGGGTTGTTTCCATTTCACAAGGGGTGTGTGGTAATGGGGGAGTGACCTTTTCATGATGGGGGCGTGATGACATCACAATGGGGGAGTCACAATGTCACTGCACCAGTTCAACGATGCTCTGCTATGCAGAGCAGTGGTGAATAGATGATCCCTCCCTTAAATCGGGACTGCCCCACCAAAATCGGGACAGTTGGAGGGTATGCATCCAGTAATTTTCTGCGGTTTCAGGGCTAAACCTACAGATCCGTACAGTGCACGATTGAGCTTGCCATTCTATACATCTGTTGTTATTAGAGACGAGTAACACAACTTGGATTTTGGGCAGTTAAGAGTCTTGAAATGTAACTTTCATGCACCTTTGACCATTCTAACGTTAATAGTAGAGCCTGAGTATCAGGACCTCTGGATGAGCACCGAGTGCCATAAGTCCCCACCCACTTGTCCTCTACTTGGACTCTTCCTCATTTGACTCCACCTCCAAGGAACAACGGACAAGGGGGCAGTATCCTTGGCTCCTCTGTGTCTGGCTGGGAGTGTGGATTACCCGAGTGGAAAATGAACACACTTAATGATTGACATTATTATGTCACTGATTCCATGTTTTGATTGAGCTCTAAATCTTGGAGTCCTAGGTGACCATCTTAGATAGCACCAGCCCAGCGTATATATCTGATATAGTCAGTCTGTGACACTATGCTGAATGTGGGAGACGTCTTACAGTTTGAAGACGTCACAGAACATGTCTCAAGAGCACATGGAGCACTCACATTAATACTCATTAATATTTATACCTGCCCAAAATAAGGCTAACGTCATTATATTAAAAGGGTAATTTTGTAGATAATACACAATTGTAAAACACAGTAAATGTTTATTTAAATCTCCAAGTACCGGGCATGGGGGGTCCTGTAACCCTAACTCCTCAATCTATTTAAAGGTAGTGCAGTCACGTTCAAGTCATCTTCGTTAACAAAGGACGCTTACTACAAGCCAACGACACTAGCCTACGATTTCAGGGGAAGGGACTTAGTGTTTGCCCGCAGTCAACGTACATTAAGGGCTTGCCAAATTTAGAGGCACACAGCAATGTTCGATTCAAGCCCTGGGCATCTCTCAGCTACTTATTTTTCACTCATATCACTTGCACCAGCTACAGCTCTAGTCTAAGAACCGCTTACAAGTGATGACGGATGAGTGTGCGTGCTGTAACTGGTGTATGCAATCAGTAGCAACTGTACACATTGCACTCAGCATGTGTCCCTTGATGATTTAGGCCCACCATATCTAATTTGGCCAACAGGTGGCGACAAAGATTCAAACAATTCATCGGTGCATTCTAAATGGACACTTATGATTTGTAAACTATTTTATGGCAAAATTAATACACACTGTAAACTTGCCATGTGTGTTGGTAATATATACTGTATTACTTTAACAGTTTATTATACATTTTTGTGTCTGTTGTACAGTTTATAAAGAGAGCAACACAGCAGTAATTATTTTAAAAACAGTTTAGATGGAATATTCTCTATAAAAATGACTTATAATATAATAGTATAATATAATATATAGTAGATAGAGTAAGGCTTATTATGATCTACAGTAACTTTAACAAACTCCAACTGATCCAGCTCATTTCAATGATGCCGACAAGCAGATAAGAATTGCTCACTCTTAGTTTTTTATTACTACATGAATGACAGATCACTGACGCAAACAATTTAGACATGGTGCGTCCAACGCCCGTCATCTGTTAAGTATATAAAACAGTGGGTACGTGAATCTGCATTCTGTAATTCGTTCCCTCTAATTTCACTCTGGGTGACCCGTGTGATTTGTGCATTTAACTTACTCAACTGAGCTGTGGAGATGGATCAGACATTTGTGTTGTGCTCAATCAGAATACTCCTTATTAGAAATGACAGTTATATCAGATGGAAGCAGTGATATTTGACGACATCCTGACAATCTGAATTATACCGTTGAAAACTTTTTGCAAGTCCAACATTAAAACTGACATCTGATAATTGACAAAACCAAAGTTTGTATAAAATGTACTTCTTGTGTCAACTGAGACAGTTATCTTTCAGCGGCTCAGAATTTAGTGGCTTTGACGCTAGCATGGGAAGGATCCATCTGTGCCTCCCACAAACTGTTCTATAGATGTAACCAGTTATTGGAGAACATATTTTAGGAGAACATATTTTAAAGGCACAATCTGCATCCCTTAACATAACAATGTAATCGTGTGGCATGTTAAATTAACTTTTACTTGTTGTAGCACCAGTGCGCGACATATGGATGTGCTGAGTCCAATCATATAAAGACAAATTCTTCTTTTTGCACATTTTGTAAAGTCCTCTGACGTTATGTAAATGCACACAAACTATTATATTTTAAAATGATCCCTTCGAATGTGTTTAACCTGTTGACAACCACCCGTCTGAAAGCAGCGATGCCGTACATAGGCAGTGCACCAAAATGGCATTCACACTTTGCCACCAGGAGTGCAGAGAGGTGGGTGGTGCGGGTAACAGAATACCGGGGACCCAGTCCACTTGCAAGTAAGGTATTTTTTTCTAAAATTACATTTTTTTTTTTTAATTCCTTTCCACGTGAGTTACCCATGGGTGTGTGTGTGTGTGTGTGTGTGTGAGGGGGTGGGGGGTGGGGGGTCTGGGTTTATGGGTAGGGAGCTGGCTGCAGCTCCAAGTCCCCGGACAGAGTGATGTCACACACTGTTCTTGGAGCTCTAAATCTTGATATTTGTTAATCTCACGAGATTTACAGCTGCACTGCTCACTCTGCTGGACCAGCATGGCTTAGGTAAGTATGATGGGGGTTTAATGATATATTTGAGGGGGATTAATGCATAGTTGCCTACTCTCCCGGGAGACTCCTGAATCATCATCATCATTTATTTATATAGCGCCACTAATTCCGCAGCGCTGTACAGAGAACTCATTCACATCAGTCCCTGCCCCATTGGAGCTTACAGTCTAAATTACCTAACATACACACAGACAGACACGGGTCAATTTAATAGCAGCCAATTAACCTACCAGTTTGTTTTTGAAGTGTGGGAGGAAACCGGAGCACCCGGAGGAAACCCATGCAAACATGGGGAGAACATACAAACACCACACAGATAAGGCCATGGTCGGGAATCAAAGTCATAACCCCAGTGCTGTGAGGCAGAAGTGCTAACCACTAAGCCACTGTGCTGCTTGAATTTCTGGGAGTCCCCCCAGACTCCGGGGAGAGAGAGGCAACCTCCCGGTTCCTAATTGCCACAAAAGTAGAGCGAAGGGGCGGGGCTTAGGGTGTGAATTGTACATCATCGTGGCCCCGCCCCCTGCTGTAATTGGCCGGCAACAGTGATTGGCATTTGGGGGCAGGCCAAATGGCGTGACCCATCTGGTCCCGCCTCAAACACGCCCACCTCCATCTGATCTCCCAGAGGAGAACTTGTCAATGTTGGCAAGTATGGGATAATGATGTAGTTTGGGGGTTAATGATGTGTTTGGGAGGGGGTTAATGATGTTTCTTGGAGGGAGTTAATGACGTATTTGGAGGGTAATTATGTTTCTGGGCTGGTTAATGATGTGTCTGGGGGTTAATGATGTGTTTGGGGGGAGTTAATGATGTATTTTGGGGGGATAATGATGTGCCTGGGGGGGTGGCTTGATGTTGCTGGAGTTTGGTGTGATGTGGCTAGGGGTTAGCGTGATATGGCTAGGGGGTAGTGTGATGTGGCTGGGGGTGGAGAGATAAATGTAATGTTTTTTTATAATGTATGTATTATACACTGTGTGATCTGTGTTATGTACTGTGCTCACTTATTGCTCGGTGTTTCATATTTCATGTACCTATACATTTTCCAAATAGGTCCCAACATTCCAGGATCCATACTAGAATTCTGAACCAGGCTGTAACAGCTGCAATAACAGGTAGTTTAGCAAACATCAGCAGATATCTCACTAAAAATATCCGCGCTAGGTGTCTCCGTGGCTGTTCTGGAGACATATCACACGTATTTTTTCTAAATGAATCTTCCCCAATAAGTCATGTTTATAGTAACGCAGCGACGGCCCATGTTGACCATGCCCACAAAACTGTGGCCCGAAAAAGTTGCTGAACCTGGGCCCAAAATTCCTCTTGGCAGCCCTTGTTGCCACCTGCGGACATTGGATGATAGTGGCAGCTGGGAGATCCAATAATGGGACCAGAAGCCACACAGATTTACTAGTAATGCCATAATCATCACACACAGCAGACAAAGTAAATGCAGAAGTGTTATATGCTCCAGCATTTGTAATACAAAATTCCTGTTGGGGTTAATATATACGGCGGATAGGTTCTTGAAGACGCCTGGAACACCTGAATCAGACCTCCAATGAAAGACAGGACTATTACATACAAGCAAGTCCAGTTTAACATTAATAACTGCAATAATAGTCACTCAGTTTGCATTGGATTGATTACTGTACAAGAGGCGGCTAAATGTCACTCCAAGTAAAATAATTAATTCAATTGTGGGGGGAAAAGTAAAACAAAATAAATCATTCATCTTTGCTGACCTCGCTATAAGTGCCACAAACTTTGAGTAAAGCACAGACATAAATGTTATATCAATACCTGCGAAAAACAGATAATATTATTTTCCGTGGTAATGTTAAGTGTTAAAGGTAACAATGGGAAGAATTCAGAGAAGTACTACTCTTTCCAGTTTCTTTATCTTAAATAAAATATATACTTATTCCAATATGTTGATCTATAAATGCTCTATTTCTCCTACAAAAATAGCAATATTTGCTTAGTTATACTAAAAACTTAAAAGCTATTTTTTAAATTAAGCCAACTCACAAAAACACAAAATAGATTGCTGTCATTTATCTGCAAATTGCATTTTAATGGTGTTTTAAAGCAGTGTAGGACCTGCATATAATGAGGTGCCCTTGACGCTGGGATGCAGGCTTAAATGTTCTGATTAAAATCTGATCTAATACCTCATGTTCTCATTTTGCTAGATACACACAGATATGCAGTGGTAAGGATAAGCGCTGACAACAACTGTCTTTTGTTACAAAACAAATACTGTACTGCAAAGTTCATTTATATGTGTCATTTTGCTTAGAATTGAGGTTTAAATAAGAGTTATTTTATACTTACCTTCAGGACCTAAAGGCTGAATATCATCATCATCATCATCATTTATTTATAAAGAGCCAACATATTCCGTATCGCTTTACAATTGTTGACAAACATAGTAAACTAATAAAAAAACTGGGTAAAACAGACAAAGAGGTGAGAAGGCCCTGCTCACAAGCTTACAATCTATGGGACAATGGGAGTTTGATACATGAGGTTAAGTCTACATTTTGCATTTCGGCCCAGCCAGGCTGTAAAGGTAAAAGTGACTCATAAGCTAAATGATCCTGTCACACAACAATGTTGGTCAGGGGGTAGTTGTCTTGTGTGAAATTGTGTAACGGGTGGTAATAGGATAAGGTAGTGAGGTTAAGAGGGTGGTTGAGGAATATTATAAGCTTGTCAGAAGAGGTGGGTTTTCAGAGAACGCTTGAAAGTTTGTAGACCAGAGTAGAGTCTTGTTGTGGGAGGGAGAGAATTCCGTAGAGTGGGTGCAGCCCGAAAAAAGTCCTGTAACCGGGAATGGGAGGATGTAATGAGGGTGGATGAGAGACGCAGATCTTGTGCAGAATGGAGATGCCGAGTTTGGAGATATTTTGAGACAAGAGAGGAGATATATGTACGGCTTGTAGTGTATTGAAAATAGACTATTTTATGTCTTAAGGCTGCAACATTACTGTTTATAAGATGTAACTATCACAGTTGTATTATTGGATGCCTCATCACCACATCAGGATCTAAACACTTGTTTCAGGCAGCAGATGAGGGGATAGAAAATGTAGCTGGACTGTCACTGAATTTGGTGGTGAAGGAGGGGAAATGGGCAAATAACATTTACACTGCAGAAACAATTCTATAAATGCACATTAGCGTGCCCACAGTTCATTGGCAAAGAAATAGACTGTGGTTTGTGCATTGCAAATGTTTGTTATAATTTCTTTAATTTGGATTAAAAATGTTATTTAATTGAAACGACATTAGGAAAACATTGTGTTCTTCTGCTTAGTCTTGGAAATGCAATAACAGATTAGTTGTACGTTAACATTTATTGTTGTTGTCGGAATTTATTTTAAGATTACTGTAAAGCTTCTGACCTTTCATGAAATCCTGATTATTTTGAACAGTATTTTCATTTTACAATAGAAAATACAGCAATTCATTTGTTGCTTTCAGGGTTTTCAAACACAATCTTTTCTGTACAATGTGACTAGAGCCTAAATAAATGGCAATCAGATGTAGTGCTGGCCCAATATTATGGGAATTCAACCTATTAATTCCCCAGGAACCAGTGGCATTGTGAATATTGGTCAAGTCTAATGAACTTCCAATCAATTAATTTCCAATCAATTTTGACCACCTCACAGGTCACAATATTATTTTCATCCATTTTCGGCCAAAGACTGCAGTGACCTGGCTGGATACTAAGCGACAGAGCAACAGCACAAACACACGTCAGATCATAGCACATCTATGAAACATTACCACACCCATCTATATGTTAAAAAGGTTTAACAAACTCACACGGAAACAGGAGGGGTAGCAGGTACAATTTAACAAACCAAGCACTTCAGTGACACGGAGTGCCATTTGTGTGGCTGAAATGCTTTGTTTGTTTGGGCCCCCACAAAACAAGCTACCAATGGGCTTAAGGCAGGTAAGCTAACATTGCTGCCAATGAACTAAGACTGCAGTGAGACGGCTGGTTACTAAGCGACAGAGCAACGGCAAAACACACGGCAGTTTATTTCACATGTAGGAAACATTGCTACATAGCAGTGGCAGAAAAGAAAAGTGGTGCAAGATGGAATTGTCCCTGGGCCCTCTGCCCCCCCCCCTCTTATGTCGGATTGACATGATATGATTGATGTGCAGCAGACTAGAGAAGGTTATAAAGTCAACAATATAATGACATTGACAGCATTATTAGGATAACTATTGAAAAGTAGACAGTATTTATTAGGTTGACAATTCAAATGTAAATAGCATTATCCCTAACTCTAACCCTGTCCCTAACCCTGTACCTGTCCCTAGACCTGTTCATATCCCTATCCCTGTCCCTAAACCTGTCCCTAGGCCTGTCCTTAACCATTTCCCTAGTCCTATAATAATAATAATGGTCACATTTGAATAGTGTACCTAGTCATACTGTCAACTATGTGAATTGGCGACCTAATAATACTGTTGACACCTGAATTGTTGACTGTTACACAAACTGATAGACCAAGGACTTAATGTCAAACAGTGCAAGTTGGAATTGTTCTTGGAAATATGTTAAAATGGACATGAACCGTTTAAGAAACCAAGCACTTCAGCGACAAGGACTGCCACTGCTTGGCCCCCACAAAACAAGTTAACAATGGGCTTAGGGCAGGTAAGCTAACTGTGCTGTCAATGAATTCTATAGTGCCAGATGTTGTTGTCATCATCCTCAGCCTCATCCTCACCCTCATCAGTGATTACATCTTCCTCACACAATATTAATTCATCCTCGCTGGAATCCACCATTACAGAAGACTCTGTACTTTGATGTAATTGCTGGTAAAGGCCTTCCTCATAGAATTTATAGTTCATTTTGACGAACAACATCTTTTCCATATTTTTAGGAAGTAGCCTTCAACGCTGATCCCTGACAAGGTGCCCGGCTGTGCTGAAAACTCTTTCTGGACACACACTGGACGATGGGCAGCTTAGTTATTGCAAAGTGAGTTTGTATATGGGTCTTCAAATTGACTTTTTTTCCACCCAGTATGTAAAGAAACTTAAGTGTCTATTTGTATGCTGTTTTTAAAATAATTCTCCACCATTTTTTGGATGTTGATAGTAGGATCAGTTGGAGATACGGCAGCGGTGTCACGATTTTTGGGTATTTCAGATGTCAAAATGTTCTGCTGACTCATCTGCATCATCCCTTGGTCTAAGTTTCTTCCTCGCAGCAGCTGTCTGAGAAACTAAAGGAGATATTGCCATGTCATGTACCACTTTCATTGTCAACTTGCTCACTAGTAGCTCATTGCATCTCTTGAAATCTCGGTGAGTTGTAAATAAAGAGAAGACATAGCTCCTAAACCTAGGATAAAGCAGTTAACAAAATGTAGTGATCTGATTTCAAGATGTTGATAACGCTTTGATCTTGGCAAAGCGAATAAACTACTTGATCTACAAGTCAAACAGACTTAGCCTAATTGCTTTGTTTCATCTCCTCCTTCAATTTCTCAAGCTGCTTTTCCAAAAGTCTAATTAAGGGAATCACTTGACTCAAGCTAGCAGTGTCTGAATTTCACAGGTGACTACTTCGAATGGTTTCAGCACCTTGCACAACACAGAAAGAATTCTCCACTGCACTTGTGGAGTAAGCGTGAATGGCTTTTTGCTGTTCCTCCATCATCAGAGCATATAAAGGATGGATTTCCACTTTATTACCACCTCTTGCTTTAGTTGGTGGCAGGACAAATTAAATTGTTGATGTAGCTGCTGCAATCTTCTAGATGCTGTTGCAGAATGCCGAAAATCCCCCGAAATTTTTCGGCCCAAAGACAGCATCTCCTGCAAGTCCCTGTCACTTTTCAAAAAGCTCTGTGCCACCAAATTGATTGTGTGAGCAAAACAGGGAATGTGATGAAATTCACTCAGCTGTAATGTTCTCACAATATTGGTGGCATTAACATAAATGACATATCCTCAGGAGAGTCCAAACGGAATAAGTCATGTTGCAATGACATCCGTCAGTTTTTCTAACAGGTTGTCAGCTGTATGCCTTTTAGTGAAGCCGATGATACACAGAGTTGTCTGGGATCTAGGTCAGAGAAGGAAGCAAGCTGATGCTGGACTGCTTGTTGTTATTTTTTTAAGATAAGTTTCAGATTTTCCCAAAATCTTCCCATTAACTCTCTTCAAATAGTGTAATATGGATGAGGTTCTAGATGGTTAAGGTCCCTACCCCTACTGTGGCTTTACAAACGCTACAAATGGCTAGATAACTGCTGTCAGGATTTGTGTAAAAATAATTCCCCACATAAGAGGTAGATTTTTTGGTCTTATACCAAGGCATGACAATGGTCTTCTTCTTATCACTGGCAAGAACTGCTTCCACTGGTGCAAGACTTACATAAACAACATCATCCTCATTAACATCTTCATTAGCAACCTCATCAGCAACACAAATATCCCCCTCATCCTGTTGCAATTCCAAAGTGACATCCTCAATTTGTGTGTCACCGGCTACACTTGGGCTGCTCACCCATACATCTGCAGAAATGCTGAAAGGAGGCTTCTTTATGAGTACAGTATCAAAAAGGTCAAGCTTACACATAGCACTCGTGGATAGACTCTCCTTAGGGATTTGTGTCATTTCTGAATCTGAACATACAGTTTCTTCCAATGCCTTACAGTTTTTTTCCAACTTGACTTTTACACTAAAAAGTATTTGGGCACCCCTTTGAGTCTGAATGACAAGTTCTTGCATCCATGACTGTCCCAAGAAAATGCCCCACTGACAGTTGCAAAACTAGCACTCATACAAAAAGGCAAAGGCCTGATTCTTTCCTTGCTACTGTGTGTGTAGAATGGCAAGTTGGCAATTTTTTGTTTTTCTGCAGTTAATTTTGCCTTGATTACAGGTTTTGATTTCTTTACCAAGGTATAAGCTTTTTTTTTACATTTTTGTTTCCCTGACTTAAAACCACTATGCACTTGAACATAGGCTTTAGCAGATGAAATAGAGGGATTACTATCATCATGACTGGTGCCAGCAGCTGCTTGGTGCTCCTGTGCTCTTCTGTGGATTGATTAGGATCCATGTAGATGGCACAGAGTAATGGCAATAGAGACTAGTGAGTGACAAGAACATGGCTACCCCTTCTTTGTCTGTGTGAGCAATGACACTGAGTAATGCAACTGGAGACTGGAGAGTGAAAAGAACACTGCCACCCCTGTTTCTGTGTAAGCAATGGCACAGAGCTGTGTCACTGGAGACTCAAGAATGACAAGAACACTGCTACCTCTTCTGTTTCTGTGCGAGCAATGTCACTAAGCATTGTCACTGGAGACTGTAGAGTGAAAAGAACACTGCTACCCCTGTTTCTGTGTGAGCAATGGTACTCAGCAATGTCACTGGGGAATGATAAGAACACTGTCTGCTATCCCTGCTTCTGTGTGAGCAATGGCACTAAGAAATGTCACTAGAGACTGACAAGAACACTACCACCCCTCCTGTTTCTATGTGAGGGCTAAGATACTGAGGCTACCTGCTGAGAGTTTGACGCTGTCCTATCTGGAGACACAGAGTCTAACGTGCCTCTGGTCTTCACCAGGAACTACCGCAAGGGAGTTTGGATTTAGCTGCGAGGGACACACAGGTCACTCAGTGAGATAGAATGAAGTAATTGGCTAGCCTGGAAAGACGAGGTAAAACCATGTATACAGCGTAGTATACAGGGGGGATGCGGTGGAATAGTCAGCCAAGCCAAAGTCAGATGACAGGAGAATCTTTGCAGAACCAAAGGAGGATCCAGAAGAAGTTGAGTCAGGAACCGTGGAATCAAGCAGGAGAAACAGCACCATAAGTGCCTGGAGCTAGGGAACCTAATACTCTGGCACCCTAGTGGTGCCAGAGCCTTCTTTATATAGGAAATGAGGAGGAAATACCAGGTCAGCGGGGTTGACATCAGCATCCGCTACCGTGCGACAAACAGCATCCTGTTGCCTAGCAATGGGGCACACCTGTGCAGAAGACACTGCCGCCCGGCCGGGTCTAGTGCGTCTGATTGCCAGGCAACTAGACACAACTACTGGAAGTAGCAAAGGCGTCCGGCCCTGTTCGGATGGGAAGGCACAGGGACTGCGCCTGACAGTGAGCAATGGCACAGAGCAATGTCACTGGAGAGTGACAAGAACACTTCCACCCCTCCTGTTTCTGTTTGAGCAATGGCGCTGATCAATGGCACTGGAGAGTGACAGGAACACTTCCACCCACCCATGAACACATTTTGCAATTGCGTTTGCATCTGTAAGGGAGTCCTACTGCAACATTGTGATGTACATTTGTTTTATGAATATTTAATTAATTCTCCCTAAGCTGTCTTCATTCTTACTTTACAACTAATTGAAATGTAGAGAATATTATATGACCTAATACTAAGCAGCGGTTACACATTGATGTATTACTCACATCTGTTGACAAACTGCTAATTGATATGTTGCATTACACCTAAACTGAATGCTCTCTGTTCAAGATACAATCTTCAGCCTGGTGATGGGTGAGATTATAATTCTGCTGCCTCCAGAGTTTTTAACCAGGTCAGTACGTTTTGCATAGGTTGAGCACATTAAGGTTTACTGTTTACGACCCTCCTGCATCCTGATCATTACTGATACTTGCACTGAATGGAGGATCTGCTGTTACCGATAGTCTTAGTGGCTCTCTGGAGTGCAGTTTGAATTGTTTATTACCAAATGCATATCCCTAGAGGAGTGCTCTCCTCAGTTCAGCTTACAGACTGCGGAATGAAGGTTCTGTTTCATTTTTAATAGAATTCTTTGGAGACAAAGCTCTTAGTCTTCTGCAAGATGCAGCCGATGCTATTGCAAAACTCAAATGTATGCTGTCAAAACATGAAGGAAGAATGACAGGTTTCTCGCAACTTTTTATTTGGAAGCACAAACAGCTCGGTGGGTAATGGATTTTCCTGATGGAAATATATCCATGTATTTTCAAACAGTAAAACAAATTGCTCTGATTTTTCACATATTGGATGCTGATTGATTAAACGGCAGAACGCTAGACACTATGTGTACAGTTATCATGTGGAAATGTCATCTTCCTCTTATAGTTGTCAGGGGGGTTTCCTTTGCATCGTTTTGCTGTTTAATATAACAGTTTATTCATCAAGATTTGAAATTGTAGAACATGACTATATGACAATAAAGCTGGGTACTCACTAATGCAATCTTACTTCAGATGTGATATCTGTAACGCTTTTACCAATGACTTAAAGCCCCGATGACCATGCAGATTCCTCTGAACACACCTGCGCGATTTACTGTCAGATCTGTGCTCTTCGTCTGTCATAACCATCAGCTGAAAAGATTGTGACTCTGTACACACTACAGATATCTGTCTACACTGCTGGTGGTGACTGTGTACACACTTCCACATTTGCCCGACACTGTTCCATCGTTGACCCTGATTTTTAGAAGATTAGAAAAGCAATTCAAATGATACAACGTGTTAAAAACATGATCGTGGTAGCGTACACACTCAATATCTGACCAAACGGTTGTGATCTGCGTGATAATTGCGTTAGTGTGTACCCAGCTTAACACAGACCTTTCACATACTGTAGATCGAACAAATGATAATGTAAACGATTAAATCACACATATTGAATAACTTCCAAAAGGTGTCAATGTTGTTATTGGTGTAATTAATATATAAGAATTCATTATCTACATTACATAATAAAAACAAGATTGCACATTTCCATGTGGGACAAGTTGGGTCAGGTCTGGCTGACACAATATACATCATCGCAGTCCACCCCATGGCTGCAATATGCAATGACATCATTGAAGACCTCCATTGCTGCGCAACGATTCTCCTTGCATCATAACACAGCCGTGGGCACGGCGCGATGACACAGTTCATAATTCCTGAACCCAGCCAACCGGGAGAAATCTATAAGCTTCTCAGACATATCCGGGAAAGTCGGCATGTACGAGAGATAAGTTCGAAACAACTTTAATAAATGCCGAATTTTACCAGAAGGCTACAATGACAATAAAGAGACAGGACTACATTCAATGTGGGGCACTACTAGGGTATTTGTAGTGTGGGTTACAGTGTTAGGGATCTTTCATACATATATTGGGCCTGATTCAAGTCACGCATATTGAGCACAATGCGCGTTTATTTTAAAAGTTACGTAAATCAGATATCCTTACGCCCAAATTCAACAAGAAGCGAATGTGAAGATCCGTATAGTGATGATTTCTTCTGTAGGTTTACCCTGTTCTACTAGACAGGACACTGCAGGACATGTCCGATACATATGTGGAATATAGATTCTCAAAAGAAAGCACAGAAAAGTGAAAAAACTATTCAATGAATGTCACCTGTTAATAAGATAGTCATTAATGACAAAACATTAAATAAAAAAACTAAGTTTTTGTTTTTATTTTGAGAGAAGCCCAGAGCTTGAATCGGACGCTGCTGCGATTGGAACACTATTACCGTACATTGACTATGGGCAAACGTTCCGTCCCTGCCCCGTTCCCTCCCTGAAGGCTTTAGAAAGTGTCCTTTGTGTTCGAAGATGAATTGAACGTGGCTGCGTTCTGTGGTGTATGGTTGTGAGCATGTGCAGAGCGATTTTGTGATTGATAGAAAATCGCCGTCCATTGAGTCTATTACATAGTAACATAGGAACATAGTTGATGAGGTTTAAAACAGACACCAGAACATCAAGTTTAACCTATTTTGGATCTCCTGCGATCCTGCACTTATATTTGAAAGTAATCCAGAGTAAGCGACCGCCAATCTGTTTCAATTGTGAAAATCCCCCCAGACCCAATATTGCAGTTCTATATTTACCCTATATCCACTACTATCCTTCATTTTAATTAATGGTCATATTCCTGGATACACTTTTCCGCTAAAAAATTGTCTAACCCTTTCTTAAACATATCTATTGAATCTGCCATCACAACCTTCCCTGGCAGTGAATTCCATATCTTGACTGCCCTTACTGTAAAGAACCCTTCCTTTGCTGGTTGTGAAATTTCCTCTCCTCTAAACTTAGGGGGTGACCGTGTGTCCTGTGTATAGTCCTTGGGGTAAAAAGTTCCCATGAAAGTTCTCTGTATTGACCCTTAATGTATTTGTACATAGTAATCATCTCTCCCCTTAGATGCCTCTTTTCTAAAGTAAACATTCCTAAACTGGCTAACCTTTCCTCATAACTTAATGACTCCATACCCTTTATCAATTTTGTTGCCCTTCTCTGAACCCTTTCTAGTTCCAAATTATCTTTTTATAGAGTGGTGCCCAGAACTGTACTGCATATTCAAGATGAGGTCTTACCAACAATTTATACAGTGGCAAAATTACACTGTCTTCCCTTGTATCTATGCCCCAAATTATCTATTACTAAAACTGAATGACCGATCCAAGCAAAAAAATTACAAATGTTAAACAGTAACTTTTATTCCATACCCAAAAGAAGGAAATACTGTAATATATTATCTAAAAAGCAATATATCTAACTATAAAAACATTTTTTTATTTTACCAGATGACAGCAAAATGCTTATAACATTAATTTGCGGATCATCAGTTGGGAAAAAGGGATTATAAAAATGTGCTGAATCTCACTCCCCTTTTAAAGAGTCAATTATATATTCTGAAATGATGCCCATTAAGACACTGGCCCTATTCCTGCCTTTGTTGGGGTCCGAGTACTGGTGCCGCGCCGAGGGCCCAGCTGAACCTCTTTGCTTTGCAATTTCTCTTGCAGAGGTTTTTTTTTCCATTTTATTTTACTTTGTCAAAGTCAAACATCTTTTAATGGCTGTCAGTACTATTAAAGGAACTTGCCAATGATTAATCAAGTTGTCACACTAATTACATATATTGGCAGCAGTTTAATTATGATGTGAAATCCACTGAATGGATGGGTGTATGTAATAAAGCTCACAGGTACGCCCAAAGAAAATAGAATTTCAAAGAGGAATCTTTACAGGCTATCTGTTTAATAAATATAGACATAAAATCGATAAAACGTAGCAATCGCTCACTACATTTCAATTAACAAAAGGGGATGACAAAAGGTCATTTTATGCATTAATACTGTAAAAAAAAAATGTTCTATAAGAATGTAACTTATTAAAGTCAATGTGGCTGAAAGCCTGGTGGGCTGCTGTATACAAATACTAACCAGCTGTTGATATATATAACTAGAACTTATGTTTAATGGGACCTACCATCCACAGACAATGGGAACAGTCATTGTGTGTATTCATGCAATATCCAGACTACATTTTTTTTTTATGCAATCTCGTACCTCCCAACAATTGAAAATCCCAAATTGAGACACGGTCCCGCCACCTCCAAGAAGGGTGTGTGATTTTCAGCACACTAGAGACATGGTCACGATACATTGGGTGTAGCACCTCCCCACCCAAAGTCCAGTGTAGAGCTTCTGAGAAGACCTAGTCCACCCTAAGACCCGGCAAAACACACTTGAATTGCCATGCCAGTGTTTATCCATTTATAATGTTAAATAACCTGGATTCTCTCTTTATTTATTATAAATGATTCTTTTGAATTTAACAAGTCTGAGTTTTACCAATCCAAGTCCAGAATCGGATTACATAAATTTTATCGCTCACCTCAGATCTGAAACAGAGGCAAAGCGCAACTTTCCCATGAAGTCAAGACTTTGTGAACTTTGGACTGGCAAAGTGTGTATATGTCATGTGACAGCCATGATTTAGTATTGGGAAGTGGGTGGGAGAGTGTCCAGAGCCTTGGTGATTGCAGCAGACAGATGGGCAACCGCAAAGTTAATAAATTAATAAATAATAATATATAATTCATTAATTTTCAAATATTCATTATTTTTATGACACTCACAGCCCGATAATTAAGATAAATTAGAAGAAAATTAGTTCGCTCTTTTTCGCTCTGTCATCTGGGTATGATATAGAAGAGAGGAGTACTGTACAATAAAAAGGGACGTCATTATAGTTACTTATAAAATATACAAGGTGGCTTAGTGGTTAGCACTTCTGCCTTACAGCACTGGGGTCATGAGTTCAATTTCCGACTATGACCTTATCTGTGAGGAGTTTGTATGTTCTCCCCGTGTTTGCGTGGGTTTCCTCCGGGTGCTACGATTTCCTCCCACACTCCAAAAACATACTGGTAGGTTAATTGGCTGCTAGCAAATTGACCCTAGTCTGTTTCTCTCTGCCTGTGTGTGTATGTTAGGGAATTTAGACTGTAAGCTCCAATGGGGCAGGGACTGATGTGAGTCAGTTCTCTGTACAGCGCTGCGGAATTAGTGGCGCTATATAAAAAGCTGATGATGTAAAGCGCTACGGAATATGTTGGCGCTATATAAATAAATGATGATGATGATGATGATTATATACTTACAGACAGTAGTGACTGATAGATATTCTAGTGTCTTTGCCTCTTGTGTAATGTAAAACTTTAATAACTAAATCTCACCTTTAAATCATAGTTAATGAGGCAGTATTGGTTAAACAAACATTATGTATAATAATTGCATGATGCCTTGGTAAAAGTAATCAGAGAGCAAAAAAGCAAATCAAATCAAGGAGACTGCAAGTTTAATTATTATTGGATGCTATCTCCTTCTACAATCGCACTCTTCACTCTGCTTTTGACTCCGTTGCCCTGGCTGTCACTCTCAGCCTTTGACGATCCCCACCCAACCAAAGCACATCTCCAATACCTGCTACCTACAAAGATGATCCCGTAGAACTGAACGCCTCTGGAGTAAGTTACGCACTCATGTATGGAGAAGAAAGAGTAGCGTTTACCAGATCCTGACAAGTGTTAAAATTGGAATCTAAGAGTGTGGATGTACAATTATATGTAGTTTATGTAAGTGAAGTATAAAGAATCCAGGTTCTCTAATATACTGGACCATCTACTATAGAGAGAGACATTATGGAGTAGATTCAATTAGCCGCGAAGGTCTCAGGAACAGACCAGCTGCACATTTTTACCATTAGTACAGTAACAAATATATTTTGTTTTTTGCTCGCACCTCTATGGGGGGTAAGCAAAAGTTAGCAAAGATCTTACTAAAAAATAGGCGCGAGGTGTCTCCGTGGCCGTTCCAGAGATGTAATGCGCATATTTTTTTAAAATTTATCCTCCCCCTATGAGATCTGCAAATAGGATTATGAGGGAGCAGAAATCATTTATCGTAAAGTTACAGTGCAGGAGGAGAGAAGCATAGAAGAGAGCAGCAGTCCCAAAATGAGTGAGTGCTAGCTCTTGAGCCAAATAAACTTGTTATCATCCGATAAGCTCAATGGTGGATGGGATGATGGAGAATATTTATGCATGTTATGAAATGTAAAGATGAGAATCTCTTTATAGAGACTGTAAATAAAAAAATAAATGCATAAACATTTTCAAGAAGATTACCCGCTGCTCCTTGTTTCAATCAGTTACCTCTGTGCACCATATCACCTGCCAAAGCCGTGTTCCTTCTTTATTCACACCTGTATGTGCGAGGACCTGTGTTTGCCCACATTGTTCTATGCACCCTGGGATGGAAGAGAGAATGAGACATAGCTGGGGATTGGGCCTAAGGACATCACCAAGTAGATGTTGGTAAATATATAATACCAATATCAATACCATAAGCGCTACGGAATATGTTGGCGCTATATAAATAAATGTTGATGATGATGATGATATTACATATTTGTGCAAACGAGTGTTACATGTATCAAGTGGCAAAAAAGTGCATCCAACTTAGCTCTGTTCTTTTGAGAGCAGAGTCTTGGAGTGATTAAGGGTCTCAGAGTTGGGTGGTGACCCAGAATTGCCGAGCCCCCTTACCTTTGGGCCCCACACCCCCGCAACCCCTATTGTTATACCTCTGCAGCTGCAGAGACGTAACTACCATTGGTGCAGAAGGTGCGGTGCGCTGGGGCCCATGGAGATAATGGGAAATAGCGAGCTGTGGGCCCCGCTACCCTCCTCCCAACTGCCAGCACAGGGGCCCACAGCTCGCTACTTTCACCAATGCACCCCTGTATGTATCTACACATCAGATTTGTAATCAGAGTGTCAAAATAAATCTGTCCTGTTTTTTTAAAGGGTATTTTAAAATATGTTAAATACTCCATTCATATAATGAGCAGTTGCCAAACAATAGTTGTCAACCTCCCTTTATTTAGGCCAACTCTAATTCATCCAAAGCACTTTTGAGTGTAATTAATTTGGGCTTAATTAAATAATTGATTTTAAAAGCATTTATAGTATCAATTATGTGATTAAAACTAGGCTAATTAAATTAAATTCTGAGATGAAAAATGAAGTTTACCCAATATTATCTCCTAAATTGGGGATAAATATTTGCAGGTCTGAAGCATTAGCTTTTGTAGGTTGTCCAGCTACAGTGACGTCTGGGGTATAATGTCGGCACTAGCACTAGGGTCTCCCACCCTTTTCGGAAATAGTGGCCCCCTCCTTGGACGTTGTGCACCCACCCAGGCTGTCTCTTATCCAAGCACAGGAGGAGGGGGCAGAATCTTCTGCTCCTCATTGGGGGTGGGACATCATAGCCAATAACCACACCCCCAGCCCAGGAAAGATATGAAGGTGCAGCCACTGCCGGCTTCACATGTAAGAAGCTGCTGGCTGTTTCTACTCCATTGCTCCATATGGGGGCGCCACTGGGGCCTTAGAAACACCGGATGAGAGAAATTATGAGGCTCATTTAGTTTCTTAGGTGT
This sequence comes from Mixophyes fleayi, assembly GCF_038048845.1. NCBI lineage: Eukaryota > Metazoa > Chordata > Amphibia > Anura > Limnodynastidae > Mixophyes > Mixophyes fleayi. Next base: position 8,392,482 of record NC_134407.1, on the reverse strand, counting down.
CCCCTAACCATTGGCGCCCTAGGAGTCCTGCAGCGGTACATTATGCTGGTTAATCCATACATTAATTAATAAAGTCAACTGTTGCTGACTCATGTGTATTCTTAGGCTCAGCTCAATTAATTTTATATAACAAAGGAAAAAAATATATTTAAACTAGAGCTACAAAGTCCCTGATTGTTTGACAAACAGCCTTCGAGCCATGAATATTATTATTATTATTATTATCATTTATTTGTTAGGCGCCACAAGGTTTCCGCAGCGCCGTACATAATACAAACAGGAGACCATACAGGGTGACATAGTACAGAGCAATAAACACAAAGTACCAATACTTCAGAACTCCGGACAGACATATGAGCGAAGATGGAGTAGAAGAACAGGTATGGAGACAGGAGGGGAGAGGGGCCCTGCTCATACGAGCTCACATCCTAAGGTAGGAATACAGCAAGCAGTGTCCGGGGTACATCTGTCATGTTCTTTCATGTTTATTAAACTTCCTTAAGAGTTGTAACAGTTCTTTTTTTAAACAATCAATTTTTATTGAAAAATGGTACAGCTTAGATAAGTGACAAAACAAGACAAACAAGACGTCACAGGTGCTCAGGATACATATCCCTGAACAATATACCGTTGTCTTGCGCCTAAGGCAGACTAAGACTAAAAGCCTCAGCGAAACATTTGTGATCTAGTAAGAACAAACCGTGAACCGTTTAACACTTATGCTGTGTAGTGGGATGGAAGAGGAGGGAGGGGAGAGTGGAGCCGGGACAGCCACACGGTCAGAGTCTAGTGCTCAATTGTTTCAGAGGGCAAACATGGGAGTTTCTTTGAATTCCAACCGTTCAAACCACAAAACATAATATCTACGGACCTTGTCTTCGGATGATAGAATGAAATCGTCCATAGACATGTAAAAGGCCAATCTTGCAAACCATTCCTTAATGAATGGTGGCGTTGGGAACTTCCAGTGGTCCGGTACCACAGCCTTTGTGGCACAGTTAAAGTATTTCAGGGTGGACTTCTTACTGTGAGATGGGCATTTCAGTGGGTGTGGTGCAAATTAATGGAGGTGATGTAAACGACAGTGACTAAAACGAACCCACAAAAATGAAACTGACTTGGCCGACTCATAATAAATGATGACTGACCTTAACAATGACACAACAAGTCCCTGACAGTGTGATAAGAAATCCTGATCAGCAGTAAGAACGGCAGCCTGTTTTGACGTCAATTTAAATTGCGACCTCTATGCCGAGTCCCTGAACCTAACCTTATTGCTATTCCTAACCCCAACCCCAACCCTAACTCTATCCCTAACCCTAACCCTATTCCTAACGCTAAGTGTATGAGTTAAGTGGTATAAGAATCGGCATTACCACTTTAAAAAGACTGATATAGAGGTCATTGTTAAGGTCAGTCATCATTTATTATGAGTCGGGCAAGTGTGTTCCATTTTTGTGGGTCCATGGTAGTCACTGTCGGTGTTATCAGCACCGTTAAAGTGACTACCACCGCCAAAAGTTAGGACAATTTGTAACCTCAGTCCTGTGATTGCCTTGGATATGAGCAACACTGCTTCCCAGAAGGGGGAAGTGCAGTGGAGTTACTGGCACCTCCATCAGAGAGTGAAGAGATCAGGATACATATTGGCCAATAGTAACAGTTCTTTTCATAGAGATCAGTTGATCGGCAGTTTGACAAGCACAGGACCATGTGCAACTTGTGGGTGTACAACTACACCTAAGTAAGTACCAAGGTCAATTTACATTAGATCACTGGATACTGGAGTGTTAACCAAATCTTTGTGTAACCCTCTCTTAGAATGCAATTACTGACAAGCAGGGCCCTCCAAGCTGTTTTTTTCCTGCCTACCCACATTTTCCCAGCTGGTCACCCTCGTCTCTTACCCTTTGCCTGGTCTCTAAGTCACATGATATTGCGTCTGATGCTCTGTACAGGTTTTTCTCGCGCTGGTTTTCTCCCAGCACGTCCAATATCCCTGTTATGTATTATGTAATCATAGCTGTTTTTCTCTACTCCCTATTGTGCAGCGGCGCGGAGTTTGGTGGTGCCAAAATGATAATAATGATGATGATATTAAAAGTAATAATAAAATCACCTTTATAACACTTGCAAATTACAACTGTCTCATGAACCATTGATCCCTATAACAACATGACTAGTCCACCCACAACCTAAAGGCCAAATGCACTGGAAGTGCTCCAAGACGTGTTTTAGACTCTTTGGAATTTACAACCTTATACAGTCAGAAGTGATTGTTTATAATAAATAAGTTAACTGCATTATTAAGGTTCATTGGCACCTGGTAACAATACATAGGCCAACTCTCCAAAGTAAATGTGGCAATGGTGTATCACACTCACACTTACCCATGGAATGACTTTAGCTTACGGCAAATAAACAATGACTTCAGACTTCCTCTGTTTTTGAAAGTTATGGAAAAGAGGCGCGGAAATGTTCAAGTATATTAGCACAAAGATAATGCAACTAATAATTGTGTTTATCCTGTGTCACTAGAACTCCTCTGCTGTCTACAGGCTACTGTTTTGCAGATGTTGGTCCACTCCAAGAGGCTAGCTTCAGTTTAAGCTTAATTTCTTTGAGGAGCTTAGCAGTGCAATGGAAACTACCCAAAGTATGCTCCTGCGTTCTGCCTACAGCGTTAGCAATCTGAAGACAAGGAGAGTGTTTTGTGTCCTCCTGTAGCTGCATTTCCAGGGAGAAATTTCACCTCCTGTTTAACTCCTGAATAACTCCTACTTGTTAATAAACACACTTTGAGAAAAAAAAAAAACACACACTGCAACTAACGCTTTGTTCTTCAAACTTACAAATCTTGGTCCCAGCATCAGTACAGAGGAGGTGGCTGTCAAATAAAATGACAGCTCAGCACGTCCCCTAGCAACTACCGGGTAGATCAATAAAGGCAGACATAAAAGCAAGTTCACAAAACCAAGCTAAAAAACTGCAGCTTAATTGACCTCTCGTTTTCTAACTCTCGCCACCCACACACAGTTTCCAGTTCCTAAGCACATTTACAATACACTACACTGCTCTGCATAAGGAAAAAGAGGGGTACATTCATTTTAAAAGAGATTTTTTATTTTTTTTCATGAAAAATCACAAACTGCATTTTGACCTAGCATATCTTGTGGTTATTCCAAGTCTGCATCCTGCACACCAGAGGTGAGTTTTGTGATTACACAGTTCAGGATTATCCAACCATGGCTGCCATATATTTTTAAAATTTGTCAGTATAAGATAAAACACCAAGAAGTGCTCTATTTAAGACTTTTAACCGATAACTCTCCATAGGCTGATTCCTGAATAGGAAGATCAATTGTCTAGGCTTAAATCTCCATCTCATCCCCACAAGCAAACTTCTACGTCTAATAGGATCGGGCCCTCTATTATATCATGGAGGAAGTTAGAAATCTGCCTCCAATAGTCTTCAGCTATAGAGCTATTTCCACAGAAGATGCTAAATACTTGCACCTAAGCTATAACATTTGAAACATTGTGCCACAAGCAAAATATATAACCAACGAACACTATATAATTATGCTAATCTATCTCTGCAACATAGAGAGACCACCCATGGAACAGGCTTCTTCCAAATTAGAAACCTCCAATGGGACAAATATCACATATTCTTGCTTGCTGCGCCAAACTGGTATTCTTCATTAACTTGCATTGAAATAAGATGGAATATAAATTACCAATTAGTTTCTCTGTATGGCCCATATGAATGAAATCTAGCGCTTGACATTCCCAAATGTCGAGAAATGCATCAACAAATTGAACATTGAGCAGGGTAAATCTTTTTGGAATTGAAAATTCTGTGCATAGTTGCTCAAATGACTTAGGCATAGAAATGTACATGTTTAAAGTGTTCCTAAAAGCTATAAGTAGCAATGGCAACCCTTAGTTTGTATGCAGGAAATTCGTATAACAATACTTTAGTATTACTGCATTACAAAAATAAAGGAGTGGCAATATTTTCTTAAAATAATGCTGTGTATCTTATTTTGGCATTACAACTCCTTTCTGTCTCCATGGACCTTATTAATTAAGCAGACTTTGGTTTTATCAAGTAGACAGTTGTTTACTAATGTGAGGAAGCCATCCTTAGCTTGTACGGTGGTTACCCTCTGTGGAATTCAACTCACTCAGCATAACAGAATATAGCCAAAATAAGGTTTTATTACCACAGCACAACGCCTGCTACCATTTAGCTAGACAGTTTCTATGTCACCCAGCCTCGGATACTGGCTCACATAGACCCTGTCCTTGTAGGGTTTCCTCAGGCGGCACTGCAAAGCCTGGCCTAAAGACCTTTCATGTCTTGTACACCAGCAACCTCCAAGATAAAATGAATCTATTGACATTCTGCTCTCCTTATATTTATGGCTGTCTACACAGGGAGTAGGGTCAAGATGTCCCAATCCTCCCCCTTTCAGCAGGAGTCTATCAGTGGACACTTAAATTATTTAACTGTTAGACATACAATCTCTGTTACCTTGATTATACAATGGAATGACTTGTCTGTATTGACTATTTGGCTGGATACACTTAACCAAGGGTTATAATATTACATCAGGGAATAACATGACATTTCACACTTGCGTGAAACATTAAGGCATTTGACATATTGTATCTGCAGCATTACACAATCAAAGTCTGAGATATATTTTGATACAATAACATTTATAGTGATACATAGTAATACATTTCCCAATGCTATTTCAGTCAGTATAGTATTGTCGAGGCACATTTTACATCATCTAACCGAATTAGCTCTTGGATAACCTGTTGACAATTAACTTGGCTGCCAGCTAGCTATGTAAGCCGTCACTCAGATATTGATGTGATTAGATTACTGAACAAGCCAGATCTAAGCCACACCTCATAACTATGTACATTTGAGACAAATGGTAATTACCTTAGCTAACACAAGCAAAATTTGGTTCTTCTGTCCTGCTATTTTCACACTATGTGGCAACAGTCTTTATATTTCTAATACATACAATTTTGCAGGTAATACAATGTACTTAATAACATGAAGTAACAATACACATAATACACCAATGCTCTGGTGTATACACTTAGACTTAGGACATCTTCTTTTCTTATATCCCAATATAATACATTTTAGTTGTAGTTCTATGTCATATTTTACTGTGTAGCTGAGGATCGCTATCATGTATGAAACTTAAATTTATACTACATGTATCTATATAACCCATGCATAGATTCCCTGTAATGTTCTTTGAATTATCCTTAATGCATTCATTTTGAAGATCTTCAATATACCTTCTAAATTTCTTGGTAATATTTCCTATCCTTTAACACCACCAGTCCTATTTATAGGTTTCCCTGGATTTTTCTTGAACTCAGTTCCTTAAGAAATGAAAGACATTTTTATAAGAAGTGTAGCTCCAACGATGAGGTAGGTTCCATTGGATGGTCCTTTCTTGTCATCTTTCTTCTGAAAGTCATTTTTATCTTCTACCAGGTGTTACTACTCATCTTTGGTTCTAGAACCCTTCATTTCCTGTAAGGAAAAAAAATCTACTATTGTTATTTCTGAAATAATCTTTTTCATTGGTTTACATGGACATAGATTTGTTGTTGCCTTTGTAAATTTATTTCTGAACACGGAGGCCTTTGCATCTGTACTATTACCTGAAACCATATTTTCCTGCTGGTTTGGTCTTTTGTAAGCAATTTGTAAGATGTAAGGTCATATGTTGAAGTGAAGGTTTCTGTCTTTTGGACCTAGCATTGACTTGAGCACAAATGAGACAAAGCTGAACTATATCTTGCAATGTGTCTTCTTTCCCAGTAGAACCTCTCTTTGGGCAAGTCCAATAATCTTTGTTGACCAAAGTCACCCAGACGTTCATGATAATATCACTGGAAGTGAATTTGCAAATGTTTTGAAACCACAAGAGGTAGCTCTCTGTTCTGATCATGACACAAAATCCTGCTTTCACAAAGGGAAGTTTTCAAGATGATAAGTATCAAGGAAATAAACCATTGCTTATTCTTCTGCAAAGCAAGAAAGCTCTGTGCCTATTTTATTAAGCAGCAACAATGACATAAGTTCTTACTGAATGAATGTTTCTGCTTTGCCAAGAAGTCTGCTTGGGCTTAGTCTATACATAAATCTTCATTCATTTGTTTTTTTGTGTTCAGCTACCATAACAATACAATAACTAAAATGACCTCAGGTGAGTCTTTGTGAGATAATACTTATTAGAAGTAATCACAAAACCTTTGCATTTCCACACTGGTAGATAATCTGCCGTGGACGAACTAGATAGTAACTGTCAGTACAAAAATTGCTAGAAAAAGCGTATTTTCTATTTCATCAATTGTCAGCACTTTTCACAGCTTCTAATGTCCTGGCAATTTATGTTGTACAGTACATTTTCTTTCAGAGTATCAATTGCAAAGCTAGAAAAGTATCTTTCTCTGAGCAAAATCCGGAGCCATCTGCAATTACAGATTCTCCCTACTCTTCAAAAGCACCATCATCCATTTCTACTGTGTTTTCTTCATGTTACATCAACTGAAGTGCATGTATATCGTTACGATCAACCTATATTTTTTTCAGGTGACAAAGCCAACAACCGGTGACAAAAGCTCTAACGGGATCCTTTTTTTACAAGCAGATTTCTCAAAGGAGAATAAGAACTTTGCAAAGTGCTCAGTGATTTTGACTGTATGCTGAACTCCTATGAAATGTCTGACAAATGTCTCAAAACATTTTTCTCCAGGTATCAGAAATCTATAGAAGTAGACTAGTAATCTCAAACTTCCCTGCAGCTGCCGAAGTAAGAAATAAGATGTAAAGCTAAATACCTGCAAAGCAAGGAGCTGCTGGAGGGTGGTTTGAAGTCTATCTTAAATGCATTTTGCTGTTTTTCTCTCCAGGGGCCAAAAGAATCATCAAAATCACTTTTCAGATGATTATACAACAGTTTAGCCTTTTTTTAATAAATCCTTTTAAACTCTCTGTGAGCTCTATCCTGTAACTGCGCTTTTTCTGGGCTAATGGACACTCCAAGAAATGTTTGTTCTTTTTGCAAAATTTATTTTTTGTGTTCAGCTTTAACCCTGCATCCTACAACAGAGTATACAGTTCAGCTGAGAGAATCAAAACGTTATTTCGCTTTTGTTTCACGCAAAATGTCATCAACATATTGCCACAAACATTTTAACCTTGAAAATTTTGATAAAACTTTTAAGAATTCTTAAGTGGAAGAAACTGTTGCTACGTTGTAGTCTTCGGGGAAGGGTTGTGAATAGATATTGCTCATTTTAAAATGTAAAGGAAAAGCAAATTTATATTGACAATTTCTTGCAAGTAGTATATTGAACAAATAGTGACTTATTTACAACGTTGAGAACATTTTTGCATGTAAATGTGATATTATATCTGGAATATTCTGTGTTCTGATTGAAGTGTATTTAATGGTCTTACGACAAACTTAGCTATTTTCAACAACGTTTGTTGTAAAGGTGACAACTGAAATTGGAACTACAGAGTCTGCCATCTATATTGAGGCTAAGTAGAAATATTCCTATCTTCAATATTTACCAAAACATCTTTTGTCATTTGCACCTTTTAGGTGGCCTTGATTCTTCGTGCAATCCCCCATCATTTTTATTCCATGACATCTGCATCAATGATAATTTCCACATCTTTACAATGCCAAATATCTATGTTAGTTTCCAAGTGCCCAGGAATTTCCAATGAAGCATAAGGATATAATGTTGCAGAAGAATCACTCTTGCTTATGGAACCCACAATTGTACAAATGGGTGAATCTGGTGGTTAATAACACTTAATTGAGCACCTATGTCCTTTAGATATTCTGTATCTTTGCCGTGTAAAAGACCTGTAATATAAGGCTGTCTACTTCTGTACAACAATACTGGAGCAAAATATTCTGGATGTGCGGTAGTTGATTCTATATTTGTGGGATAAATAATGCGCGGAATTTAACCTTTACCAAAAAAGTGTCCAACGTGATCTAACTCTTATTTTTTTCTGTAATTTTAAGAGGCTTTCATCTAGTAAAGCATTTATATGCAGGAATAGTACCTTAATCATTGGACAGCTCACATTAATTTAGTTAACCCCTATAATTCCTGTTAGTAAGTTATTGAGTTAATAAAATTAAGTTTAACAGCATTACAATTCAAAGCTTATTATCATCTGAAAATAGGGGGTTATAATGGAAGGTTCGGATAAACTTTAATTATACTGATAGCTAGAGAGATCATTATATATTGTCTCTGTTCAATGTGATATTACCTCTGAACAGTGGAAACCGGACATCATCAAAGCCCTTAATTACTAAATAATTATTCCTTTCATTACACCGGTAAGGATGGAGCAGTTAGTCTAATCTTTGCTGTACTAATTATACTAAATATAATGTGATTAAATGCACAGCCTTTATATGTAGGGTAAAAATTATAAACCTTATTTTTTATTGAATTGCAGTCAGAGGGTGTGAATGTGTATACACTGCGGGAGGGGAATAATATTATTATTATTTATTTATATATTGCCAACACACTGCGAAGTGTTTACATTTGTCTTTGCAGCATTTTATTCATCTTGTGTACACCATAGTAAAAAAAATAAACGTGCTTGTAGGGAAATAAGAACCAATTTTGGAAACGCTTGCAAAAAAGATCTTATAGATTTTGGGGAAGGAAATTCCGATAACAAAATATAAGCTGGTATCACAGTACATGTGACCTCAAGACATCCACAATGCCAGACCGTAGGCTAACAAAATCGATCGGTAAAAATGTGGTCTTATGATTTCTGCTGTAATCCTGCGTGTGCAGTCATCTTACGCACTGGAGTGATCTGACCATATGACCCTAGAGGTGAACGGACAGACCCTCACCTTGTGTGCCCCCCAAGCGTCTGGTCAATTGAACAATGATCAAGGTAGAGGTGGCTACATTTGGAGAGGGTTAATGTGCCAAAGGATCCTAACGTGTCTAACGGTAGTTGTGCTAGCTGTGATTCTCAGTATCTGTTTGTACTCTATTTGTAGAGACAGGTATGCAGTAATACTGCACTTCTCTTTATCTTATGCAGAGGGCAATTCTCAGTAAAGCTTGTAAATCGCTATTTATAGTAGCTGCAAAAAAATATTTTTTCTTTTGTTGTACTTGATAGAGATGTGCTTTCGAAACCAGTGTCGGTTCTAACCCAACTTTGTGTTTCAGCTTTGCTGCGGGTTTTCTTGAGTCCCCAAGTTTAATTCAGAAAAGCAGCATTCTGGCACAGAGCATATAAGTAAAACATGGTATTGAAAGTCTGCACTTGGCAACCGATGAATACTCTGGCACTGTATTGTGTGGTTAATCTTTGAATTATTGTAGTAGGGGTGCAGGCCACATTCATCTCTCAGCATCCTCATTTATTTATATAGCGGCAAGGTATTGAAAGTCAAGCTCTTGGCAACTGGTGAATACTCTGGCAATAAATTGGGTGGCTAATCTTTGAATTTAACATCCTCATTTATTTATATAGCGACAGAAAATTAGGTAGCTGTTTACGATTGGGTATCTACTTGTCTAAATATCTACTAATGCCTCTGTCCAGCTAATGACAATGGATTGTTACAGTCTCTTCACTCTCCATAATATATGTATAAAGTTTCAGATGTAGTATGCGCAGCATTTCAACAATTTTATCTCTTGCACCTTACACTAAATTTTTGTTGTTGTTTAATTTACCCAATGGACTTGCTTCAGTTGTTGGCATTGCAGATGACAACTTTTTTGCAGCCGCTGCAATGTTCTACATGCAGTCACTGAATGTCGAAAATGCTCAGAAAAAGACCTCTAACAAAAACTCCCTATTTTAAATACAGATTTCACTGAATGACCCTTTAAAAATAGACAAGTATTGAAAAATAGAAAATATTAGAATATTCTGTGGGTTTTTTTGGGGGTGGGGTCCAGCTGCGTGCTGACCCTCACAAACAGCCTTCTTTAAATACAGATTTCACTGAACGACCCTTTTAAAATAGACAAGTATTGAAAAATAGAAAAGGTTAGAATATAATAATATATAGCCTTTTTTGGGGCTGTGCAACTGCTGTGAATCTCACAAGCAAACACCCAGTTTTTTAAAAAAAAAGATTTCACATGTCACTGTCCCACACAAGATAACGTTCACTGGAAAAACATTCAATTTTAAAAGAAAGAAATCTGTTTGTATTTTGGATTTTGCTGCTAATAGTCTGGCAGCACTGTTTTTCTCAAAGAATATACTAGTTAGTTCAGAATGTTCTATCTAACTCAGTCTGTATATACTGTCCAGTGCTATTAGATATATACCAGGGCCATCTTTCCCATTGGGCACGAGGGGCAGGTGCCCGGGGGCCCCACGGACAAGGGGGCCCCATAGGCAGGGCTCTTAATTAGAATAAATAATCCTGAAAAAAAAAAAAACCTGAAAAAAAACCTTCAAGGGTCACTGAGCAAGTACATCTATCAATCTCTATCTATATCTCTATACATCTATATCTATGTCTATTTATATATATATATATATATATATATATATATATATATATATATATATATATATATATATATATATGGGGGCCCCAGTGCACTGCTTTGCCCAGGGGCCCATAATGTTGTTAAGATGGCCCTGATATATACAATGACAACAACCGGTAGTCTGTGTAAAGTGTATTAAGACTGAAATTAAAAGCAATTGCTAAGCAAACTATTGTAGCTGACTGTTCTCTACAGAACTGCTTTACAATAATGACAGGATTCTATCGATTTTCCCATGTCTCTGGTTCACATATATATGTATAGGTGTATATTTACATGTATATATACCTCTCTCTCTCTCTCTCTCTCTCTCTCTCTCTATATATATATATATATATATATATATATATATATATATATATATTATATGTATAAAAATATATATAACAGGGATACTCTGAACTCTGAACATAATTAATGCTGTACTAAATACTTTTCTATATTGTATATTGAAATCTGGGGGTGTTAGTTCCACATATTGCAATATATGTTAAGCTGACCAACTCACACCAAAGTCCTAACATGATCAAATGCTTTATAAATATATGGAAATGGCGTTTCGCCTTGCTTTGCCATCCGAGTTTGGCGGGAGATCCCCAACGTCAGATTTCGTCGGATTTCACATAATCCGAACCATTCTTCTCTTGTACATGAAAATATTTTCTGTACCTTTTCTTATTGTACATGCTGTATAAATTATAAGTCTCATCAATGATAAAATGAAATAATTTTCTAACCCTCACATGCTATTTCTACTATAACTGGAAGATGAAACAACTACTGTGTTTATTCAGTACCTGCTTTCACTGAAAGTATGAACAACAAAGGGTAATTAAGGCAAAATCTAACTTGTGGGATTTATCTGATTGCCTATCCACAGAGTTGTTGCTGACATATTATATATAGATTATATAAGACTGTGAGGGCAGAAGTTCCAACCTTGTAAACAGTTCTGATCACGAATACAATTAAGTCATCTTCCATTTACTGTGAGACTCTCACAGCATTATGCTGCTCCCTATGTGAGCACTATTTGAGTAGTATTATTTGTTCATAAATATTATATGAAAGAGCAGAGAAATGTTTGTGACTACGTGCGGCAATGTGCTTCGCTGTTAGTCTGTGTGAAGAAAGACTACACTGATTTTATCTGCTAAATTGTGCTGTCCCCACACAAACTGCTATCTGCTACAAAGTGATTATCATTCGAGAACTTTATAGTTTTCTATCCTCATCCCCTGTTCATTTTCATAATTTGTTTGTCTTGTACAGAAATCAATGATAGGCCACTGATACATGTCAGGGGCTGCACATACGAGCCTCTAACCTTAGAAAGACAGTAAATTGGGCCCCAAGTCTTCAAGGAGAGCAAAGCAGAAAAAAAAAAGAAGTAAGTTTGCTCCTGGACAAACTATGTTACAATGCAAGGGGTGCAAATTAGTTTATTATTTTGCACATAAGTTAAATACTGGCTGTTTTTTCATCTAGCGCACAAATACTTGATAGCTTTATGTTTATACTGAAATTTAAAGTTGATCTAGGACATGTCCTACCCCAATTATAAATCTGTCTCCACATTTTAAATTTACCTCCCCCTCCAATGCAACATGGTTTTGCCCAGGTGCAAAGCTACTCATTTTTATACTTTCCTCTCCTTAATGACTCAGGCCTGTTACCTTTAATCTCAGTAAAAACTTAAAACAACACATTTAAATAAAGAGAGACACCTGTAATAATATATCAGTAGGCGTTTTAATTTAAGATAAAGGAGTATTAAAAGCTATGATAAACAAATCTGATTATTAAGTAGAAAGGAGCTGAGGGCTGAATGTGAATGGCAGCAAGAGGCACTAGGACTGAATCTTGCACATGACTGATCTAAATGTTTACAGAGATGATGAGTAAGCGGATCTTGTGGGAGTTAAGGACCTGTCCACTAGTGTGACTGTGTTAGTGAGGACAGGGCTGCATGTGACAGGGGCAGTGACATGATGTTAGGAGGGGAATGGAGGCAGCAGGAAGCCACAGACTGAGAGTTATAGTGGAAAGAGCAGGGACCTCAAGCAGTTAAGTTTGCAGAGACACAAGCATACATTATAACCAGCAAAGGCTGGTTAAGCGCAACTGACAGGTATATAAAGCAGTACTAGCCAATCATGTCAGGTGTCAGATTGAGCTGCAGGTGAGAGGAGTTCATGTGATCACACCCAGGCTGACAGCAACACTGCAGCAGCCAAAATGAAGCATCAATTTCCTGCTGTTCCTAACACAGGGTTTATACATCCAACTTGTTTTCTTTAGGTCTGAAATATTCTAATAAAAAAAAAGTAATACTGTGTAAACATAAGTGCAATAGTATTGTAAAATATCATATTAGCACATTGTTCTTGTGATAAAAGCACTTTAATGGACACAGAAACAGTAAAAAAGATCAAATATAAAACTATTTTTCTTTTTCAAATTCCCCAGAAGTAAATTTTCACTTACAGCTGAGGTTTTCCTTATAAATCTGCAAAACTTGTATAGTGCACGTTTGGTAGTAACCTTGTCCCACTCTTCTCAAGACATTTGATCACATTATTATAACCAGGCCTGTTTATATTAGGTTGTAGCGAGCATTTATTTAAGATAGAATATGAAAATATTTTTTTTTCAAGTTTCTCAATAAATATTGTATTAAATATCAATGTGGGCAACTGAACATTATTAAAAAAAAATATTTTCCTAAATGTGTCAAGAATATGAAGAGTTCAATAGTTAAAACTTTTATTTTTCAACAACAACCTCCCCTAACACTCATCTGTTTTCTTAATGCAGGAAATGAGGGAGTTTTGAGTAGTATATCTATTACAGAATTATACAGATATACCAGTGGCATCACTGACCTACAAACTATAACTCTTTTCAAAATGCGTTCATGGGCAACCTCTGGTATATCTCAATAGACCTGTTAGTCTCCAAAATAGTATACGATTTTTAAATGCAACGTGTAAGTGGGGTCGGGGTTAAAAAGGCTTTATCTTTTGAACATTTTATATGGTCTTACAATACACAATTTGGTGAACTGTATATATAAAAAAAAAATCTCATGATATGTTTCCTATGAAACCTCTTATAATTTATTTCAAATCTACATGACACAAGCCAGTTGCATTTACACTTTCATAAATATCAGGTTTAACATTTGTTGGCTGTAATTTAACAAAACACACAACAGAAACTGTTTCAATCTGTTTGGATGTAGTGTTTTATAAAAGTAGAAGTATTTGCTGTAAACATTATTGTAATATTGTGTCTTGTTTTTGTTAATTAACTGAGTTTTGTTCTCCATGTAACAGAAAACTGTCATTCGTCACGTTTGTGTGACACTGTCTTGTGAAACACACAACAAATAAACAAGTCAACAGAAAATATTGCAGATAAAATAGCATCTGTCTGTTTCAACAGTAGAAAACAAAATCTGATTAAACGGCTTTATCATCCATTAACCACGGTTGGCAGGTAGGTGGCATATGAACAACATTTAACAATGGCAACAATATGACATTTTATTTTATAACACATCATGAATAGTACTCACACTGAGGATTAAATGCAGAGCAGTTCAAAAGGTTTAAAGTGGAGTTAAGGAGGGCTAGAGTCCTTCAGACAACTGTAATTTATTAGTTTGCTCCTGAAACATTTACTAAATACATTGATTTATCATACAGACTTTCCTTCTTTGTTTTGCCCTTAATTTTAGACAAAGGCGCCCCCTGTCCTAACTGCCCCAGGCCCCCAAAGCCTTAATCCAGCTTTGTGTATAGATCAATATTTGTGAAGACTCTCATGTCCAGTCACAGCATTTGCATAAAGGGAGCCTGATTCATTAAGGAGAGTAAGGCAAAAAAATGAGTAAATTTGCTCCTGGACAAACCATGTTACATTACAAGGGGTGCAGATTAGTTTATTATTTAGCACATAAGTTAAATACTGTCTGTTTTTTCATGTAGTGCACAAATACTTGATAGCTTTATTTTTACACTGACATTGAAAGTTGATCTAGGACATGCCCTACCCCAGTGTTGGCTAACCTGTGACACTCCAGGTGTTGTGAAACTACAAGTCCCAGCATGCTTTGCCAATATATAGCAGCATATTGCTGGAAGGGTATGCTGGGACTTGTAGTTTCATAACACCTGGAGTGTCACAGGTTAGCCAACACTGCCCTACCCCAACTATAAATCTGTCCCACACATTTTAAATTTGCCTCCCGTCTAATGCAATATGGTTTTGCCCAGGTGCAAAGTTACTCCTGTTTTATGCTTTGCTCTCATTAATGACTCAAGCCCAGAATGTGCAGATAGGGCTGTTTTATCAAGCTTTCTCCCAAAGCTTTCTCAGACAGAACATGAACTATAGAGAGGAGGATGGAGAGGAGAATCAGGAGCACTTACAAGCTAAGTCCACGTTTATGGATTTTTTTTAAATGCCAGGGCAAATATAACCCTTATTGTTTTCTAGCCCAATTCTATCGATCTAGCATTTAACTTTTCTGTAGCTTCTTCATTATCTCATCGGTATCGTCATATTTGAACTGAGTAGTGTGAAAAGCTAGCTGCTCTGAAGATAGATAAGGTACAAAATAGCTAAGTGCTAGGTACCCTCTGCTAGAGAGTGTATCTAGCCAGCATTGACACAAATTAATGGACTTATATTAGTTGGATCATTTGGGACTTACGTGGAAACTCTCCAGAGTTATGTTAGTGTCAAAAAAGCTTTGCAACATTTCTCTGCTCTACTTAATTTTGTGACGTTAATTGTTGCAGGAGTAGCAGCATTTGTAACACTTCCACAGAAAACAGTTTCTACTTATTACAAATAAACTGGAGCAGCTGGGCCCTAAGTTATGCTGCTCTCACAAACCAGGGACACCTGCGTATTCTCATATCGCACGGTCACCATGTCTTACATTATCCGTTAGATCCCATTTACAGAATTGTTACTGCAGATTGGAAGCCGTTTCCATTATCCTAGCTGTTAAGCCATGTTAATGGAAGCTGCTGCAATGAAAGGTTTTAATGTAATTTAATGTATATTAATTCAGGGACCTAACAGTCATCTCACCCAATCACTCTGAATGTAGATTTCAGGAGAAATGAGCCACAGTAAATAGGAATAAAACCATTTTTTTGCTTCTGCGGTCACTGAATGGGGCAGATTGTCACATTTCTGTAAACTTTCCACTAAATGAATCTCTAACAACAAATACAGAGGAATTAACGGTCTCATTATCAGACATGATGTTACCCTTCGATGATTCAGCCATCTCAAATTAAACGTTTTGAAAAAGGAAGATCAAAAATGGTTTATAAAGATCATTAGTAAAATACAAACAGAGTAAAAACAAAATTGAACTCCAGACACAATAAAGCGTTTGCTCTGTGGTGCAAAGATTGTGGCGCTAGTCTGCGCTTACGTTCTATAGAAAAAGTGGGCGGAGCTA
Source organism: Mixophyes fleayi (assembly GCF_038048845.1). Taxonomy (NCBI): domain Eukaryota; kingdom Metazoa; phylum Chordata; class Amphibia; order Anura; family Limnodynastidae; genus Mixophyes; species Mixophyes fleayi. Next base: position 8,376,368 of record NC_134407.1, on the reverse strand, counting down.
ATGCGTCACAATCCAAATGTTTGCTGTGTGATGAGACGGATTGCATTGTTTAGTTCAGAGTTCTCTGAACACCTGTATTATATCCTAATGGCGTTGCTGTTTGAAACAGGGATTTTCTGACGTGAGATGGAGCTAATTATCTTCATAATTTTTTTTATCCATAACGCAAAACTTTCAATGGTCTGTTGGGCTTTCTTTGAAAAATGGTGAAATTACGCAAGACCAATGACCCTGATTTGCAGTAGTTCTTTATAGCTCCTCATTCGTCAAATGGCAAATGTGTGTCATGTGACACGTGCGCTCAACAACTCCGCTACGCAGAGAAAGGATGTGATGCAGAAGGTTCAAAGTTCCCAGATGAAATCTTGTTAATTTTCACCAAAATAAATGATTCAAGAAAAGTATTTTTATTGTGCCAATGATTTAATACAAAAGAGTGATCGTTGGTTACTTTAAACCGTATATTTCATCAATTTCGTGCGGCATCGATTGTCCTTCACGTGTCCAAGAAACTTACGGTCATGTCCTGTGTACCGTTTTTCTCTTCTTGGCGTCTGGTGTTTATTATACCTACGTATTTTACACCACGTAGGGGATTCTCATGCAAGGAAAACAATAGTTGAACTACTAACAAAATTCTCAAAAATATACAATCAACAGCAAATAGAAATACAAGAAAATTGAAGACAGAAATTGACTTTAAGATTGATCATTTCATTATTAAAATATTTGGAATACAATAAAAAAAGCTTGTTCTAGTCTACACCTACTTGTGTTTTTTACGATTGTGAATTTAACTCTTATTTTTGTTAGATTTCTAGACCACGTCCACTTTTCTGGTCGCTTTTTAGGAATTTCCCTCGGAAATGTCAATATATCTGGAAATGTATGAAGAGGTTTGTGCTCACATCTTGATGGCATTTCTATCAACTGGGGGTGCAGTAGAACGTGAACAGATATCATTTATTAACCCTCCTACAGCAAGCAACGTATTTAGACATTCAGTCCTCAAGAGCTACCAACAGTTCATGTTTTCAGGATTTCTGTCTGTAGAAACAGGAAGGATAATTAGTGACCCATCCGAATAGATTAACTCACCTGTGCATGATTAAAAAAGTCCTGAAAACATGGACTGTTGGTAGCTCTTGAGAACTTTGAAAATTTGCTCAGAAACGGACTATACACCAGTGAAAGTACATCCAATTAATCTTTGAACGTAAAGGACACTTCCGACAGCCCACAATTTCAAGGGTGGAACGGGGGAGCGGAAAGGGTGTATGAACACAATGTACAGTATGGGCGTGCCAAGCTGAAGCACACGTACATCTATCCAATTCAAGCTGGGACATCTCTCAGATACGTGATTTTTAGCTGTGTCACTTGTACAAGCTACAGGTCAAGTGTAAGTGCTGGGTGATAGTAATGACAGTCCCGTATGCTTGTTAAAACATGTATCTGGAATCAAGAGCAACTGTCAATAGACATTAATAAGATCATGATAAAGGTATTTCATGTAAAAAATAAAACAAAATAAAAAAACATTTTTTCTTTAAATGTACTTTTATGAACGACTATGGGCCTGATTCATTAAGGAAAGTTAAGCAAAACATTGAGCAAGGTTTCTTAATCAAGTTTTTCTGGATAAACCATGTTACAATGCAAGGGGTGCAAATCAGTTTATTAATTTGCACATACGTTAAATACTGGCAGTTTTTACATGTTGCAGGCAAATACTTGATAGCTTTATTTTTACACTGAAATTTAAAGTTGACCTAGGACATGCTCAACTATAATTCTGCAATCACATTATAAATTTACCTCCCTCTCCAATGCAACATGGTTTTGCCTTACTTGCTTCATTTTGCTTAATGAATCAAGTCCTATATTATTATATTATTAACATGTGTTAATGCGTTTAATATATTTTTTTGGGTGCGTTCTGATGTGCTGCATAGGCAGAGTGTACTTAGACTAGAGATGCTCGGGCTTGGTTTTCATGCGAACTTACAGGATCCGAGTAGGCTCGAGAGCCGGCTTAGTACTTTCGCGCATCCTCGAGGCAAAACGTAATTGTTGTGTTGTCGGATCTCGCAGGTTTTGAATTTCATAAGTACCTCCGTCCCCAGGAGATCCAGCGCCTTTGCTCACACAGAAACAGGGGTTGCAGTGTTCTTGTCACTCTCCAGTCTCCAGTGACATTGCTCAGTGCCATTGCTCACACAGAAACAGGGGTTGCAGTGTTCTTGTCACTCTCCAGTCTCCAGTGACATTGCTCAGTGCCATTGCTCACACAGACACAGGGGTAGCAGTGTTCTTGTCACTCTCCAGTCTCCAGTGACATTGCTCACACAGAAACAGGGGTAGCAGTGTTCTTGTCACTCTCCAGTCTCCAGTGACATTGCTCAGTGACATTGCTCACACAGAAACAGAGGTAGTAGTGTTCTTGTCACTTGACAAAAACTGACTGCAAATGACTGGATATTTATGTTATTAAGGTCAATAATAATGTAAGAACAAAAAGAGAGCTAAATTATGTGATTTCATAAAAAAAAAAAAAAAAAAAAAAAGGCGATTTTAGAAAAAAATAGGGATCCAAAATCAAAACTAAAACACGTGAGGGCGGTTTTGCCACAACCAAAACCAAAACACAAAGTTAATCCAGATCCAAAACCAAAACACGGAGGTCAGCTCTAACTTAGACCCGTATTCAGCTATAATTCTTTCTTCAGATCTGCTTGAACCGTAATACGGGCGTACCTGTGTAATTTCCGTCCATTTAAAAATAACGCAAATTGCGTTCACTTTGTGTTCCTTGATGAATCAGCCCCTCTAGATTTAAACATGTCTAATTCTGTATTCAAACATAGATTATTGGCTCCAGACCCCTCCAACGCCTCTAGAAGTCTAAACATTATTAAACACGTGTATTTCCATTGGAGCTTACAGTGTAAATTCAATATCACACACACACACAGGTCCATTTAGTCATAAGCTAATTAACCTACCAGTATGTTTTAGGACTGTGGGAGGAAACCGGAGCACCCGGAGGAAAACCACACAAACACAGGGAGGACATACAAACTCCTCACAGATAATGCCTTGGTTGGGAATCGTACTCATGACCCCAGTGCTGTGAGTTCTGTTTTTTACAAGCAAATCGTTATAATGATCAGATATTATCTTTTAAAAATATGTATGAATCTATTTGGTGTTTCACAAATGATAGAATCTGGGAACAACACTTTGCTATTAATTAGACACACAATTGGACAGAATATTAATGATGATTCTGAAATGATACAGGAAACCTTCTATCACAAATGTTGTACTTCTTTATAAATACACATCACATCACTGTAAACATACGGTGGTCAGGGCCATATTTTCCATTGGGCACAATGGGCAGGTGCCCGGGGACCCACGGACAAGGGGGCCCCATAGGCAGGGCTCTTAATTAGAATAAATAATCCTGAAAAAAAAAACCTGCAAAAAAAACCTTCAAGGGTCACTGAGCAAGTACATCTCTATCTCTATATATCTATATCTGTATCTCTATACATCTATATCCATATATATATATATATATATATATATATATATATATATATATGTGTGTGTAGGGGCCCCGGTGCACTGCTTTGCCCGGGGGCCTATAATGTTGTTAAGATGGCCCTGACGGTGGTAGTCGGTTTAACGATCCTGACTACCCCAACAACGACTACAACAACATGAGGATTCCGAAGACAACTACCGTGACCTGAAAAAAACAAACGACTTACCATGAGCCAGATGAAGTGAAGTTACAGACCAGGCTGCCATTCATCCAATGTAAGTATTATTTTAGGGCTTAGGGTTAGGGGTTAGGGGTAAAGGGTTAGGCGTCCATCGGCGCTTTAAGAGGAGTCACATTTTGACGTGACGTCATTTTCCTCAGTCGGCAACACATCGGGTCGTAACATCACTTCATCTGGCTCATGGTAAGTCGTTTGTGTTTTCATGTTGGGTTAGTACTCTTCGGAATTGTCATATCACTGTAGTCGCTGTCGGGGTAGTTAGTATTACACCCGAAAACATAAACGGGACCTGTCCTCAGTATAAATGATTTTATGTTGTGTCGAATAGAACAATATTAAAATGTCATTCATCAGAGCATGAGCAATTGGACACCTTTGGTATTTAGTTTTCATTCTGCGTCTCTTCAGCAGGTTACTGTGTGTGGCGACGGGCGGTCATTAACAGTCCGAAATAGTGGAGCAATGCCCTTTAATTTGTGCAAATGCACTTCTACATTTTCCTTCCTGATTGCCCATCTACAAAGACATTTTGCAAAAATGTTTAAAGTTATCTCCAAATAATGTCAACTATCACATGAGGTCTCTTGGACACATTATTGAATTGACATTTTTCTTTTTTCTCTTAAAACAGTGTTTGGTTGGTTTGGTTATCACTTATTTACTAACTGTGCTGAGTTACATTCATTTGCCGTTGAACGGAAACGAGATTGAATGAAACAGAATGGAGGTCAAATGGACATTTAAAAAGGGATTATCGATCTTTATGATGATCGGAAGGGTGTTCACATGGTATCATGAGGCAAAGCAGTGTGACTGCTTGATGGAGCAGAGCCAGATAAAAATACTGCACTGTGTGTCTATGCTCCGTCAATCATTCATCCTGCACTGCTCTGAGTGGCCGCGTGAATAGATCTTGTGATTGATATAGGGATTAACGATCCCTTTTTAAAGTAAAGTTTGAGCTGCATTCTGTTGTTATATGGCAGGTGAATGCTAGTGTGCACGCACCCTAACAATTTAACTTTTTATATATCTTTGTCTTACAATAAACTTGAACTGTGATAGAAGTGTCTGAGCACCAGTTGCCCAAACCACAGAGGTGTATAAATATGACTGTTGTGTGCGGCTCTGTGGATTCCCGCTAAATTGGGAACGTTTCCAAACATATACAGTCACCACTTCAATAGAATAATAGCCTGATTCATTAAGGAGCGTAACTGGCACTTTGTTGTGTATAATGAACACAATTGCTCTGCGCGCACCAAGAACCAGACTCCACAGAACACAGCAGCGTTCAATTCATCTTGGAGCACAAAGGACACTTAGGACAGTCTACGATTAAAGGGGTAGACTGGGGAGGGAACTGGTACACTAGTACAATATACAGTAAGGGCGTGCCAAGCTCATGCGCACGCAGTAACATCTGATCTAAGCTTTGGGTTTCTCTCAGGTACTTGTTTGTGAGCCGTATCACTTGCAGCAGCTACAGGTCGGGTGTTAGCAGTGGCGGGCTGGCCCGGGGGGGAGGGGGGCATCGGCCCCCCGGGCCGCTCGGTCAGGCCGCTATTAGGGCCGGGGGGTAGGCCGACCGGCCTCCCCCCGGCTGCAAAATACAATTCTTTTCCCCGCGGCCGCATCTGATGTCATCAGATGCGGCCGCGTCAGCGCACAGGCGGCCGCATCACATGACAGGGGATGCGGCCGCGTCATCAATGACGCGGCCGCATCCCTTTTCATGAGATGCGGCCGCCTGTGTGCCCCCTGGCCACGCCTCTCCCAGCCCGCGTCTGGGTGTTAGTGCTGATTGCTAGTGATGACGGCTGTGTATACATGCTAGAACATGTGTTTGAAATCAGGAGCAACTGTAAAAATGTATTTTATATACAGTAGACATTAATTACATCCTAATAAATGTATTTCATGGGGAATTTTCTTTTATAAGTTTATTTTCCTCAAATGCATAGGACGTATCCTGCAGTGTCCTATCTAGAAGTGCAGAGCGGACCTAGACCCGTATTCATCACCAGACGTATCGTCACATCACTCCTTGTTGACGTGCTTATACCCCTTTCACGTGCGTTTCTAAATAAATGCACATTACGTTAGTTTTCTGCTTAACGATTCAGGCCCATTAGGTCCGAAAAAACAAGCAGTAACAACAGTGACATCTACAGGTTAAAAAACAGACAACACAAAGCACAAATAGGTCAAAAAAATCCTAACAAAACAATACGGTAAATGAAAGTTTTCGATTTTTTTTTTCCTGAAGTTCAATTATTTTAACTCCACATTTGTGTTTTGACTGTATATGAGAACATCTCCTTTATTACAAAATCAGCATATATACAAGGTACCATCAGAATTGATTCCCAGACAGCAAAATTAGGTCCTTTGTTGGCAATGTACCGGTCAACGGACGGGAAAGGAAAAGGGAACATAATGGAAATTGTTAGCAGGTTTAAAACAACAATAATTATAATAAAAGGAGATTCGGCAACACAACTTGTTAATAACATTATATTATTAGAAATACCTGGTTATACAGTATAATGATGAGATGGTTTAATAAAAGACTAAGGGCTAGATTTACTAAGCTGCGGGTTTGAAAAAGTGGGGATGTTGCCTATAGCAACCAATCAGATTCTAGCTGTCATTTTGTAGAAGGTACTAAATAAATGAAAGCTAGAATCTGATTGGTTGCTATAGGCAACATCCCCACGTTTTCAAACCCGCAGCTTACTAAATCTAGCCCTAAGTGTACATAAAAGTCTAATTTATTTTATGTCCATTTTGTGCTGAACCGGTTCCTCTCTTTGAACTTTCATAGCTTTGAGTGTCCTTTATATTCCAGGACTGTCCTGAGTTTGGCGTTGAACAAAAGGGTGGAGCCTAATGATTGTCTCAGAGTCCAATCCCATTGGAGTAGTAATTAAGGGATTAATAATGTGACCTGACAGAGGACATAGTGACAGTTTGAGGACGTGGTGACAGTTTTCAGTCATGGCCTATAATTAAATAATATGATATGTATTGCTGACATTATGTAATGCAAGGAAACAGAAAGTATATAGTTTAAAATACAATTTTACAAATGGTTCAGTACAATTGCTTCTGTCACGCCCACCGATTGGTGGAAACCCATTGCCTTTAAACCGTTGTCCCGTAGCCAAAACCGTCCTTTGAATATCCTTTTATCCATCTCTCCCCATGGAGTTGACAAATAAGGTAACATCACATTTGACCAATCACAATGAATGATTTGAACCTTATTAAAGATTTATATATTTTATTTATAAAGGAATATATACAATTATTACCCTTACCCCGTAGCGGTGAGTAAAGAAAATATCACCAGATAAATTGGACGTTATGTGCACATTAGTCCATCTGAAAGAATCGGCAAGAAAGGGTTGAAAGATGAACTATCATTAAAAATAATTTATGTATGATACACAGATTGAAATATAATTACATTTTTTTCCTAAGGAATCTATTAGAAAAAAATAAACTATGAATTTGTATTTGATTACAACGTCTCTCGTTATAATTTATAATACTTTCTGACGCATGAAAGAGGTTTTAGTCGCTGACTAAAATCTCTCCATGGGCATCCAACAGCCTACAGCAAGTTACGACATCATATTAAAGAAACATGTTTAAAGGTTTGTGCAAGATTTTTGTATAATGCGTTCAACAGTAACGGGAATTGCTATGATTATTGTTTCATACAGGTGAATGAAAATACAACACTTGTTTTATTTAAAAAAAATATGATAGTTCCCCTTTAAACACCTTTATTTACACATTTGCCTTGTTAAACTACTGTGAAGGTAACTCTAATAAAAACCCCATTTAACCCGTTCACCGATAAAGAACAAGCGACACTTGGCAGATCCTGGTAGTCCGTGAAAGGGTTAAAACATGCAAAATTCTGGCATATATCAATTTCGATTTATCATTTACAAACACGAGTTTAAAAGAGGGTAGGCGGGTCCCGCAAAATCTGCAGCCGTTACATAGACTGACGAATCCTCTTGATCAGGTTTAAAGCTAAAAACCTCTGTTTTATTCAAAGATGGGGAACAGTCCGAACAAGTAGGGGGTCTTTCCTTCAAACATTTACATAGGTTGGGTTCTCGTTTGTGCTTTGATTTTCAGCAACCGTGGAAATACTTCCTGGGAGGAATGAAAACAGGGCATTAAACAGATATCTTTTTCCAAAGATGGCAAAACAAAAATGAACATCTTCTATCTATAGCAATAGTTTTTTTATTTTCACATTCAGATCTACCAGCAAAGAGAGGATCACGGTGAGGGAAGACACATAACACACAAAGAATAGAAAAGACGGGTGAGGGGCTTACTTGGAAATAATATTAATCATCTGCCTGTTTTATACATTGATGGAAAATATGAGAATGGTTAGAGAGATCTTTAAGTTTTGTTCTGTCCCTTGGGAGTAGTTTGATAGTTTCAAGGCTGTTCTCTATAGTTTACTTGCTGACCAGAAAACCTCATCCTGCACTGAGTAGCACTAACGAAGTCAAAACAGTCTTTCTGTGGATATTTTTAGGGATTGTTGTGAAAACACAGAAACAAGATGATGTCACATGTAGCAAACAATGGGATGGTAGCCTTGTTTTTTTAAACTGCATGGAAAAATATGATTATCTGTTTGTTTTTCTATCACTTACAGCATATTTTTCCATAAATATGAACATATGGACGTATTTTAAAATTTATTTTATGCTACTTTCATTTGTACATGAGAAGGACGAATTTACCTGCTATATTGTAAAGGTTTTTTAATTTAAATCTTTTGCGTAAAAGACTTTGTCATGCTCCAAAAATTCAGTAGTTATAGGACAGATTCACAGATTGAAAAGGGTGATTCCCACAGTCTGTCTCTCTGTGCCAGGGATATGTATCTGCATTTTGTCCCTGATGAATAGCTTGAAGAGCTCAGTAATGTATCTCTGTTATAGCACTATACATGCCAACCACAAATATCCATCCTGCACTGAGGAACTCTAGTGAGGGTGAACAGGCTGTCTTCTCTTCAGGTCTATGCCTATGTTATACTGATAAAACCCCCTGGACAATGGGATGAGTATAAATGGCATTAATGGAAAGCTATTCTCCTGAATATGAAAGGCTCATTCAGGTAATTGTTTTTAGATCAATCTGTGTTACATTCTCTTGAATATAAAGACATTTATGTAAGTGAGACAGAGGACTAATGTCTGTTGTTCAGGCAACACATGAAAGCACTGGGATAGCACATTAAACACTAGGTAATATCCACCCCTCTCCTTTATTAAGTTGTGAGAACGAGCTCTATACTAAGGATAAGTCAGCTTCAGCTATTTCTAACATACAGCTAAACTTGTAATCTTCCTTAAGTTCCTTTTTATTTGGGACATATGAACATAAAGGGAATCAGTGATCATGTAGGTGTGTGTGCATGAGATTTCCCCATATTACATTGTGTAACAGTGCTCCTCACAGTGACTGGAGGAGGAAGAGGCACTCAGTGACCAAGTCTGTGTGTATGAGATTCCTCCACATTACATTGTATAGCAGAGTTCATCACAGTGGCTGTAGGAGGTGCTCAGTGATTATGTCTGTGTGCTTAAGATTCTCCCACATTACATTGTGTAGCAGAGCTCATCACAGTGACTGTAAGAAGAACAGGTGCTCAATAATCATGTCTGTGTGTATGAGTTTCCCCCTAATTACATTGTATAGCAGAGTTCATCACAGTGACTGTAGGAGGTGCTCAGTGATTATGTCTGTGTGCTTAAGATTCTCCCACATTACATTGTGTAGCAGAGCTCATCACAGTGACTGTAAGAAGAACAGGTGCTCAATAATCATGTCTGTGTGTATGAGTTTCCCCCTAATTACATTGTAAAGCAGAGCTCATCACAGTGACTGTAGGAGGTGCTCAGTGATCATGTCTGTGTGTTTAAGATCCCACTCATTACATTGTGTAGCAGAGTTCATCACAGTCATTGTAAGAGGAGGAGATGCTCAGTGACTATGCCTGTGTGTTTTGGATTCTCATTCATTATATTCCATAGCAGAGCTCCTCACAGTAGCTGTAAGAGGAAGAGGTGCTCAGTGATCTTGCCTGTGTGTATGAATTCCCCTCATTACATTGTGTAACAGAGCTCTTCACAGTGATTGGAGGAGGTGTTCATTGATCATTTCTGTGTGTATGACATACCCCTTGTTACATTGTATAGTAGTGCTCCTCACAGTGACTGGAGGAGGAGGAAGCACTCAGTGATCATGTCTATTTGTATGACCAGCCTAAATTATTTATATACCTGTACAAATATAAAACATATTTTAGAAACTTATTTACAATGCAACATTGTATCATAAAATCCTTCATTTCCCTACACACTATACCTACATAGCAGTATTGTATCTTGTTTATGGAAAGGACAAATCTTGTACGTTACTAATGCTAGTTTGTACTTTTTAGCAGTATTTTCAGCTTCAGTAAATTCTGTTCTTGCAATGAGCTGTCACAATAACCTGAGAGATATAGATTGTTCTCATAACGATATGAGAGTTTAGCGCAGTCTCTGTTCCCCACTGTGCGCTGCCAGTCTTGGTTTATGGACAGATACTGCCCCATGGGAATTAATTGCTGCACCCTTAACCCTCTATATTAATTATGCAGGACCTGGAGCAGTGTCGTCTCTGCTCCAGCTTCTGATGCGCTTTGCACAAACTTCACATAATGGGGTTTAAACAGGAGATAATAATACTGGGTCCTGGATCACTTGTAATTAGTTGTACTTTTACATAGTAATCTAATACTGAAGAGTTTGTCTGGATAAGTGACAGATCATGGTAGATATACACATATGGGCTTTATGGTGGCTCAGTGGTTAGCACTTCTGCCTCACACCACTGGGGTCATGAGTTTGATTCCTGACCATGGCCTTATCTGTGGGGAGTTTGTATGTTCGCCCCGTGTTTGTGTGGGTTTCCTCCGGGTGCTCGGGTTTCCTCCCACACTCCAAACAGATACTAGTAGGCTAATTGGCTGCCATTAAATTGCCCTTAGTCTCTCTCTGTATGCGTGTGTATGTTAGGGAATTTAGACTGTAAACTAAAATGGGGCAGGGACTGATGTGAGTGAGTTCTCTGTACAGCGCTGCGGAATTAGTGGCGCTATATAAATAAATGATGATGATGATGATAGGAAACAGATAATGCGTAGACAAGTGAAGTGAACAAATGCATAGAAAAATATAGTCGATAAATGTTTCGCCAATGTAGAAAAGTGTGTTGACAATGTAAGTGGCATTACCCAGAATTCTAAAGTCCTTTGTAGCGATTTATTTGCACATTCTTCCTAATGAGTGTAATTTGGAAATCTCCCTAACGATGGTCATTGTTTTACTGAGGCCAACACTGTAGCTCTTCACCTGCTGATTAGAACAATCTACCCTACACTGAGGAGTCCAAACAATGCTGAAACAGACTGCCTGTAAGTTAATGATCCATTCACTCAAACCGTTGCTTTGCAGATGTCATTACCCAGAGGTCTATTCTTCTTTTAGAGTGTATTAAATACAGATGAGAAATACATAATGTTATTCCTATAATGAAATTATTTACTCTAGGAAACGATACATACTATTATAACATAGATGGGCAGATGTATCAAGGGCTTTAGAAAATACTTATCCTCATTTGTTTGAGTGTTTTGTTTACATGTACATGTCATTATCGGATCATTCTCTAGACCACGTTCTGTAGGACTCTCATGTGTCAGAGGCGTTCTGCTGTAATGTTCATTATGATAGCGTTCTGCATACACTATTTATGTCCTTTATTATCCTCCGTGCTAGGTAACATAATTTACAGGGTGAGAAACGCGGGGACGTCTCGCCCAGAGGATTTGGCAGTGAATTATATTAGCTGTTCAGAGGGATTATTATTATCAGAGTAATTTACTGCTCTCGGTGCGGAAAGGAGGTGAATGGGAATATTGTTAGTGATATTTTCATAACCAAACCTGTTCCTTCCTAAATTTCAGTCTGCTGATAAGCAGCGCTCACCGCTATATGCTGGCTTCCAAAAAGGACTTGACTTCAAGTAAACTGGAGAACAGACACCTCACCCACTATCGCCGCAAACTGCGCAGTAAAATATTAAAACCTAAAAGTGAAGGACTCCTTCGGTTCCTGTGTATTAATAACCCAGCTTTCAAGATGTGTGTGAGAATCCCCCTTCTCGCGTTGCTGATCACCGTACAATACTTATTATTTTGCATTTTAAAAGGACAAAAAAAGGAGTAAAGAAATGTGACTGGTAGTATATTAGTTACACAGGTCACCATCATCGCCCTAGAAGAACTGCTGTTACAAATTTACATCATATTTGGGCGGAGTGGGCCAAAATGCTGTGATTCCCTGTAAATCGCATCATTTTGCCACCCAATGGGCAGGATGCGGGAGACTTGCCTGCTCTACCGGGAGTCCAGGAGACCTACCTAGAATTCAGGAGACTCCTGGACATTCCGGAAGAGCTGACATGTGTGATGTTAAGTAGTATTTCAAATTCTAAATTTTAAAAAGAAAAAAAAAAAAAATACATTAAACTAGTTTACCAACATAAAGCTAGTACAAAATGATTGTGTAATTAGTTTTACTAGAGCAAATGACCAGGCGTGTTAATCTTTCGTTCGTAGTCTAGTTTTCCTCTCCTGTCTAACGCTGGATGTGGTTGCTTCAGCTGCTGTCCTCCGAGCTGATTCTCTAATCTCTTGCTGAAAAAGCCTAAAGGCTTCAACCTTACACTGTAGACCTTTGTTCCTAATTATGTTCTGTTAGGAAAACACCATTGAATAGCAGCAAAGAACTGACTAGCCAACCTTCTCTATTCATTGTGATTGCTTGGACTAGATTTTAGTTCCACCATAAAGGATTTGTCGACCTGCTAGTTCGGCAAACCTCAACCACATTTTTATCGCTTTGGTGAGTCTTCTATCGCCGGGGATGCCCATGGGAATATTTACTAAACTGCGGGTTTGAAAAAGTGGAGATGTTGCCTATAGCAACCAATCAGATTCTAGCTGTCATTTTGTAGAATGTACTAAATAAGTGATAACTAGAATCGGATTGATTGCTATAGACAATACCTCCTCTATTTCAAACCCACCGTTTAGTAAATATACCCCCCAGGTGTTTAAAGATTACAGCTGTTCAGTATAAGACTGCACAGTTGGACGAGGGAAGAGCTGTCATTGCTTTTAGAGAGTACAAGGGGAGAATTCAAATTCCTTCTCCGTATATAAGTAGTGAGTGCGGCTAATGAATGTCCGTGATGGTCTGAAGGAACCTAAATAATCTTAAATATTGAGGTGTGCACCACAGGAGCAATAGATAGTGCTGCATTTATCATATAAGCCCAGACCTTGACAACCTGTGACCGTCCATGTGTTGTGAAACTATAAGTCCCAGCATTTCCTGCCAGCTATCAGCTGACATAGCACGCTGGGGTTTGTAGTTTCACAAAACCTGGAGTGCCTTAGGTTGTCCATGTCTGACACAGGTTGAGTAGACAAAGCTCTACTTTTTTCCTTTTACGTTGCCTATATTTCTATTGTCTTTATCACCCACTGATTTCACCAAGTAAAATAACAGGTCAGGTAAAAGGGGGATATTCAGTGTGCAAGTTCATATTTCTAACATATTCATTCACAGGGCATTAAATGGGGCTTAAGCTGCTAGTAACTGCGTTTGTTATGAATATATATATATACTTATATTTTGCAATGTTGAAACATTCTTCTAGCTTTTACAATACACAGTGCCAAGGTTGCTTTATCCCTGTTTGTGTCTTTTGCTGGTGGAATCAGCGGCTGCTTTGAAAGCAATTTCCAAACTTAGGTATTTTAACTCCTGATGTTGAAAGGGAATTTAAAATGAATCATTATTAAGCCCTTTTCATAGATTCTATACTGGCAACCTCCTGAGCCGGCTTATTATGTTTAATGTGATTCATTCATTAATTCAGGATCAGAACTGACTGTTTGAATTATGACAATCAGTCTTGGTTAGGAGCTGAGTTCCTTGTTCAGATGCGCCCAGCAGAGAAGAAACCGGGATGATCAATTACCTGCACGTCTCTAGGTTAGTAAGGAAGACAGGGGATATGACAAAAGGAATAAGTAATAGAGATTACACAAAGTCTAAGAGCAGAAAAGAAGGGATATACAGAGTGCTCGGCCAATCAGACAGATACGACTAGTAAGTTGGGTTCCTGGACAGCCAATCAGGACTAACTACTTATTTACCTATGGGCTGTGTTTCCAACTTGCCCTCTAACAGCTGCTCAGGACCCATCGGCTGAGTGTGAGTGACAATGGGTGACAAGCTCTCACTTTGACTGCCTGGACTGACCATCTCTCGCTCTTTCTCATTCTGCATCTGTGCATATACATTAATTCCAGGAATTTTCCTAAAAACATCAACAGAGACGTCATTGCTTTGGGCGGCAATCGCTGTGCGCTGGTCACGCCGCTGACAAGGAACAGGACTGTCATTACCTTTTGAATTTATAGATGACAAAGACCGCCAGTCCCACAAAGACCACGGATAAGAGCATCAGCATTGCAGAGCCACTGTGACTCGGAGTCAGGTCCACCAAAGGGGCTGGAAAGGTCAAAGGAGCTAATATTATCCATCTAGTAAAGGCAAGAGAGAACTGTTCTAGAACAGCAAACGTAATCTCATCATGTTCTAATGTGACCTCATCATGTTCTAAAGAAATGTCATCATGTTGTAATGTGACCTCATCATGTTCTAATGTGACCTTGTCATGTTCTAATGTGACCTCATCATGTTCTAATGTGACCTCATCATGTTCTAATGTGACCTCATCATGTTCTAATGTGACCTCGTCATGTTCTAATGTGACCTCATCATGTTCTAATGTGACCTCGTCATGTTCTAAAGAAATCTCATCATGTTCTAATGTGACCTCGTCATGTTCTAATGTGACCTCATCATGTTCTAATGTGACCTCGTCATGTTCTAATGTGACCTCATCATGTTCTAATGTGACCTCGTCATGTTCTAAAGAAATCTCATCATGTTCTAATGTGACCTCGTCATGTTCTAAAGAAATCTCATCATGTTCTAATGTGACCTCATCATGTTCTAATGTGACCTCGTCAAGTTCTAAAGTGACCGTGTCACATTCTAATGTGACCTTGTCATGTTCTAATGTGACCTCATCATGTTCTAAAGAAATCTCATCATGTTCTAATGATACCTTGTCATGTTCTAAAGAAATCTCTTCATGTTCTAATGTGACCTCATCATGTTCTAATGTGACCTCATCATGTTCTAATGTGACCTCATCATGTTCTAAAGAAATCTCATCATGTTGTAATGTGACCTCATCATGTTCTAAAGAGATCTCATCATGTTCTAATGATACCTTGTCATGTTCTAAAGAAATCTCTTCATGTTCTAATGTGACCTCGTCATGTTCTAATGTGACCTCATCATGTTCTAATGTGACCTCGTCATGTTCTAAAGAAATCTCATCATGTTCTAATGTGACCTTGTCATGTTCTAAAGAAATCTCATCATGTTTTAATGTGACCTCATCATGTTCTAAAGAAATCTCATCATGTTCTAATGATACCTTGTCATGTTCTAAAGAAATCTCTTCATGTTCTAATGTGACCTCATCATGTTCTAATGTGACCTCATCATGTTCTAATGTGACCTCATCATGTTCTAAAGAAATCTCATCATGTTCTAATGTGACCTCGTCATGTTCTAAAGAAATCTCATCATGTTCTAATGTGACCTCATCATGTTCTAATGTGACCTTGTCAAGTTCTAAAGTGACCGTGTCACATTCTAATGAGACCTTGTCATGTTTTAATGTAACCTCCTCATGTTCTAATGTGACAACGTCATGTTCTAATGTGACCTCATCATGTTCTAATGTGACCTCATCCTGTTCTAAAGAAATCTCATCATGTTCTAATGTGACCTCATCATGTTCTAAAGAAATCTCATCATGTTCTAATGTGACCTCATCATGTTCTAATGTTACCTCATCATGTTCTAAAGAAATCTCATCATGTTCTAATGTGACCTCATCATGTTCTAATGTGACCTCGTCATGTTCTAAAGAAATCTCATCATGTTCTAATGTGACCTCATCATGTTCTAAAGAAATCTCATCATGTTCTAAAGAAATCTCATCATGTTCTAAAGTAACCTTGTCATGTTCTAATGTGACCTCATCATGTTCTAATGTGACCTTGTCAAGTTCTAAAGTGACCGTGTCACGTTCTAATGAGACCTTGTCATGTTTTAATGTAACCTCCTCATGTTCTAATGTGACATCGTCATGTTCTAATGTGACCTTGTGATGTTCTAATGTGACCTCCTCATGTTCTAATGTGACCTAGTCATGTTCTAATGTAATCTCGTCAAGTTCTAAAGTGACCTTGTCACGTTCTAATGTGACCTTGTCATGTCCTAATTTGACCTTGCCATGTTCTAATGTGACCTCATCATGTTCTAACGTAATCTTGTTAAGTGCTAAAGTAATCTCGTCACATTCTAAAGTGACCTTGTCATGCTCTAATGTGACCTCGTCATGTTCTAATTTAACCTTTTAATGTTCTAATGTAATCTCGTCATGTTTTAAAGTAATTTTGTCATGTTCTAAATTAACCTTGTTATGTTCTAATATGACCTCATCATAACATCAATTTCTAAAACATGAAAGTAACTATATTATGGACATTTATGTAAGATTAAGGTAATTAGGAATAACACCGTGGAGCGACATGTTCTGTTCTTCATGTGTCCCATCATTACATATACACTTTTCTGAGTCTTATCTCTGTAACATTGAATACTGACCTATACAAGTATAAGTTACCCAAGCACTGTTTCATGCATTAAGTGTCTTTAAACTGACGTTAAATTGTGTTCATTACTCTGAATTGAACAATGTATCCCAAAGACATCAGCTGTGATACTAAAACATCCGAGTTCTCGATCATTTATGCTTCAAATAACTTTTGTTTTAAACTGTTGTAGACATATAATGTTATGGGTCCCAGACTCTGATCTATACCAAGAAAACTCATAAAACCATCCAACACCTTGGGGTAGATTTATCAAACCTTCTAAATTGGAAAATTGGAGGCGTTGCCCATAGCAGCCAATCAGATTGTAGCTATCATTTATCTAGTACATTCTAGTAAATAATAGGTAGAGTCTGACTGGTCGGCACGGGCAACACCTCCACTTTTCCTTTTAGAAGGTTTAGTAAATCCAACTCCTTGTCTTGATTCCAGCTTAGGCACATGGAATTGACCTGGGAGGGGATAGTAAAATCAGTGCCTACTTAACAATTCCAATAACATATTCACATTAAGCTATCCTAACAGTTCTTTTGTATTATTATAAATCGTATCTTTTGTATAAAATCATGCATTTGAGACAATACAATGTTATTTAATAACTGCATAAATATGTGGGCGTGCTTAGTTTTGGGCAAATGCTCCTATTTAGGCACCTCGTAGATAAGCATATACCTTTCGATTATCAGTTTTGGATCATACCACCTACACACTCATTTGTGCTTTTTTATTTTTTAGCTAAAATATGGAGTGTTCAAGCATCATTCATGTCTTAATGAAGTCATGGAAATGAGGAGACCCCAGGTCTATATTCATGTGCCACAGTATTAGTGTTTAATATCTTTTATTCCATTGGGAGATGTTTTGTCTCTAAACATGTTCTGCAGCATAAAACGTCCCAGGATGGTTTCAAAGGCGACTACTGCAGTGACTTTCTGACCCAAGATATACCCTTACCACGTGCCGTCTCCAACCTTCACCCGCCATACTTTAATGGATGGGACTCAATCCTGCACATAACCCGTGTTTAGCAAGGCACACCAAGTTCCTCCCAACTCTGACCAAGCAAGCTCTTACACCCTCTATGGTGGCCATAACCATAAACCGCTGGACACAACACCAGAGGTTGAAACCACCCTCTCCCTCGCTAAAAAACAATATGAAGGTAAATGTTGGACTTCATAATCTGTAAAACCAGTTTTGGTGAGGTTCAGTCCATCTTTTACAAGAGTATGTAGAATCTTCTTACATAGACACATAGAATTTGACGGCAGATAAGAACCACTTGGCCCATCTAGTATGCCCATTTTTTAATTAACCAATGGTAACCTCAAACCCTATTTGATCCTTAGTTCTTTGTAAGGAATGGATATCCTTGTGTCTATCCCAAGCATGTTTAAATTACTCTACTTAATTAATTAATTACTCTAATTACTCTACTGTATTATCCTCTACCACCTCTGATGGAGGCTATTCCACTTATCCACTACCCTTTCTGTGAAGTAGTTTTCCTCATATTTCCTCTGAACCTACTTCCCCCAGTGTCAGTACATGTCCTCGTGTTCTAATACTTCTCTTCCCCCCAGTGTCAGTACATGTCCTCGTGTTCTAATACTTCTCTTCCCCCCAGTGTCAGTACATGTCCTCGTGTTCTAATACTTCTCTTCCCCCCAGTGTCAGTACATGTCCTCATGTTCTAATACTTCTCTTCCCCCCCAGTGTCAGTACATGTCCTCGTGTTCTAATACTTCTCTTCCCCCCAGTGTCAGTACATGTCCTCGTGTTCTAATACTTCTCTTCCCCCCAGTGTCAGTACATGTCCTCGTGTCCTAATACTTCTCTTCCCCCCAGTGTCAGTACATGTCCTCGTGTTCTAATACTTCTCTTCCCCCCAGTGTCAGCGCATGTCCTCGTGTTCTAATACTTCTCTTCCCCCCAGTGTCAGTACATGTCCTCGTGTTCTAATACTTCTCTTCCCCCCAGTGTCAGTGCATGTCCTCGTGTTCTAATACTTCTCTTCCTTTGTAGAATGTTTCCCTCCTGCACCTTGTTATAACCCTTGATATATTTTAAAGTTTCTATCATGTTCCCCTGTTCCCTTCTCTGCTCCAAACTATACATATAAAGATCTTTTAGTCTTTCCGTGTAAGTTTTGTGCTGTAGCCCATGCACCATTTTAGTTGCCCTTCTTTATACAGTCTCTAATGTATTTATATCCTTCAGGAGATATATCTAAACCCCTAATAAACTCTCCATATATCATGAGGTCCACGGAAGGACAAATGTCAGTACATACAGCGGTACCATGTCACAGGGTCATGTGATCAACTGGTCCAACAAAAGAGCTTTGAAAATTGGAAACAACGACAGGTCTGTTGCTAATGTACGCAGTAGCATAAGCAAATAATATATCAATCAAACAAGGCACAAGTTAAACATACAAAAAAATAATACGAAGTATTAAAAAAGAAATGATAAAATAAATAATGCAACCAAAAAGAAACGTAAAAGGCACAATACAGAAATTAAAATAACTGCATAACCATGCTGAGCATTGGGCTCACAAGGAAATCACAAGGATAATAAATAGTAATAATAATAATAATAATAATAATAATAATAATCACATATATATGTATTTGGAAACCCTGATTATTGTAACAGATATCAACACACAAAAAGTGTTCTATCAAAACATTCTGTATACAATGATAAATATTTTACTCTAGAGTTAAGGCTGTAGAATGAATGCTTAAAATTTCAGGATTAATGCAAAAATGTTGGCTTCACCACTTTTGCCATGGTCAGTGTGCTAAAAACAGACAGTTAGTGCTACATGCACACAAAGAGCCTGATTCATCTTTAAACGCAACTGGCACGCAAGTTGCATTTTTAAAGCGAGCCTGGAACTTCTGCCCATATTCAGAACCAAAAGGATCTCAATATTCCACCTAGGTATAAGTACGCGCTGCCTACACAGTACTTGTTGCAAACACAACAGACTGCAGGATATGCATATGTACATTATTAAGTCATTATTAAGTCCCATCAGAACGCATGCAAATAAAATAAAAATAAAAAGTTACCTAATCATAATACTATGTTTTTTTACATTAAATAAATAGATCAGGGTGTTGTGTACTGTTCACTGTACATACAAACCATTTTTAAAATCTCTACTTGCATACACACGTTCTGTGCTATCTATTTTTCATACAGACGTGTAGTTTCTAATACAAAGACTATGTCATGTCGGGGTCCTGTGTTGGCACGCCCACACTGTACATGGCCGACGCTCATCCACCCCTTCCCTCCCCCGTTCCGCTCTTCAAGTTGTAGGCTGCAATAAGTGGCATTTGAGTTCAGACATGAATTGCATGCGATTGTGTTCATTGGCAACAGATCCGTTCCAGAGCATGCGCAGAGATATTTCATGCTAGCTATGGCACACAAACAGACTGATGTCCGAAGATGAATTAGTCCCAAAGTGTATCATTGTATATACACAACAGTTTGTGAGCTGTGTTGAGCATCGTGCATCAGTGATCTCATAGGCTAATAATTGAGAAGCTGGATTCTCATGAATATTGTGTTGACGAAACAGCTAACTCTACAGTGGGTGGGAGATTGGTGATTGGTCAACTCTCTAATAAGTTATAACATTCACACAGATTAAAATTGTGCAATAAAGTCAACTCAAACTGAACGCACAGCTGGACAAGTGATGTCTGCTTGTTGAACAAAACAAAATAACAGATATAAAATGTAACTGTATTTATATGAACAGTTCATTCAAGATTCATAGACAAATTCATCTTCCATAATGGGAGCTATAATTGACATTTTTTGGAATTAAACATGGATGTTAAACATTTGAAATGGTCCTAATTTTCTCTACCATCTCCATTCCTAACCCTAACCCTAACCCTAACCCTAACCCTAACTTAATGTTGGAAGAGCTGGGTGCAGGCTTTCAGTTCTGCTGCATAGCATCTAGCCGGAACGCTGACCCATGCCAGCGCAAATCTGTATGAAGCAGTAAGTTAACTCTTATCTCTCCGCGTTCTTGACAATGTTTTTTTTTGTTTTATTTTTAGAAATACTAGTGATAATTCATCATCATCATCATCACCATTTATTTATATAGCGCCACTAATTAAGCAGCACTGTACAGAGAACTCACTCACATCAGTCCCTGCCCCATTGGAGCTTACAGTCTAAATTCCATAACACACACACACACAGACAGACAGACAGACAAAGAGAGACTAGGGTAAATTTGATAGCAGCCAATTAACCTACTAGTATGTTTTTGGAGTGTGGGAGGAAACCGGAGCACCCGGAGGAAACTCACGGGGAGAACATACAAACTCCTCACAGATAAGCCATGGTCGGGAATTGAACTCATGACCCCAGTGCTGTGAGGCAGAAGTGCTAACCACTGAGCCACTGTGCTGCCCCTTTTGCCAATAAAACCATATTTATGGGGTTGCGAACGATAAACAGGACTCATAAATCTAATTTAGTCCATTTCACCCGCACAGCTGCTCAGAAAATTCTATCCAGAGAAAGTTCTCCATGATCTGTGAACACAAAGGCTAACACCCACTTTACGCCTATAGAATAAGAGTTAGATGAAGTTTTAAGAAGGAAACTTTTAAACGCTTGATATTTTATTAATGAGAAACGTGGTTTTCCAAATTAACAAAACTTTTGTTTCTTGGATTTTACACACTATCCAAAAATATTTCCTAAATATATTGCCTTATTATTCTGTGTTTGTCGTCCATGTCTTTACGCAATCCAGCACAAGTGTTTGTTTCATGTGTCCTGGTAGATGACATCACTCTGCGATACTCTCTGCGTTGGATCTAAAAGCAGCATTGGGTTGTATCCCAGGGGTAAGGAAAAGATATAAAGACATGGCTGAAAATACAGAAGGACACTAAAAGGCAACACGACAATAAAGTCATCAGGATGCTTGACAAGACTTTTACACTTTTCAGCTATGGGAACAGCATGGCTTAAAAAGTAACATAAAAGAAAAAAGAAAAGAGGAGCTCCTTAATGACTTCCTAGAAGAGTTGACCTGCAGAATAAGAGACATCCTACAGAAGCCAGCAAAGACTGAGATGCAATGTGCATGTATAACCAGTGCAAGCGGAACATCTGCTCAGCCGCTAATAGGATGCAAGAACATGAATTGAAATTCCCCAGGATCTTATTAAGAAGCATGCTTGTAAGAAGTAAGATGCTGCACACTGTGGACCTCCTTATCTCCATCCTGCATTTCTTTAGCGAAGATGTCCCTGGGTAATTTTCCACTTACCCGTAGCCTTTACCACATCTGCTGCTCCATCGTGATGCCGAGGAGTGATCAGGGACCTCACAATATTTATAAACTGAGTGCAGATTTTGACATGTTTGAGATTTGTAAGGGCTACATTTTCTTAAGGGCGAGTAATTAGTTGTATCTTCTAACAAGAAGAACAAATGCAGGTTTCTGTACTCAGCTGAATTGTACAATAAGGATGGGGATGCAAAGGATAGAAATAAATATTAAATATTACCCTGTTAAGTCTGTAACAATTACTGATTCTGATTCTGATTACTATTCCTCTCTTCAATGGTTTTTTTTTCTTCAGGTAACTGGAGCCCAACATAACAGTGATGTCAAGCCATTTGTATCTTAATAGAGAATCAAAGACTTGTTTAATATAAAGCTTAACATAGATCAGGCTTACTGCTACATTGTTGGGGTGCTCCGGTTTTCTCCCACACTCCAAAAACATACTGATTGGTTAATTGACAGCTAACAAATTGACCCTAGTCTGTCTCTGTATGTGTGTGTGTATGTTAGGGAATTTAGACTGTAAGCCCCAATAGAGCAGGGACTGATGTGAGTGAGTTCTTTGTACAGCGCTGGGGAATTAGTGGCGCTATATAAATAAATGGTGATGATGATAGATACCACCATCTCTGATCTACAAGACATCTAGACAGAGACATATAATGCTCTTCTAAAGGCCTCTATTCATTACAAAACATATGCTGATATACACCATTGACCAATGAATATTCCATGGCCAAGAGAAAAAGTATGGCTCTCTACCTAAGCATCAGATTAAAGGTGCCATATGCACTCTTCTTCTACTTAGGCATGCCTGTCCTTCTGTCTATAGTGTCTGACATGCAGGTGTACTGTACCTGAGCAACAGGTTATATTAACTATTCAGTGTTAGCCCTAATTGTTGCGTTGGTCTCCATTTCTGACCAAGCTTGTGTTAAGAGTATCCTTGTCCACCCTTGACCAAGACTTTGGCTCATTTTCTGACACTGAACCAGTGCCACCCATCCTGATCTTTGGTCTGTCTCTGGCTACATTTGTATGCCTTCCCTTGATAACTGGTCCTTCATCTGATAACAGCTGTCTAGCAGGTCGAATCTGAAGTCCACATCCTGTGAGTGTCCGTCACCTCCTTGCAGGGATCCCTAATGAATTTCCGACTCCGCACCTCAGGTGAGCTAGTGTGATCTGCTAACGATATGATGGTTCCACAGTCTGCAACATCTCACACAGTTGGTGACAATAAACGTGTATCTCTTCATACTTATGTTATATGAATTCATTTGCAGTGGAAATAAAATCAGTTGTACTTCTATGATTGCATTTAAATTGTTGGCTTCAGCCCATGGGACCAGTAGACTTTCTAAATGTAAGTCACACTGGGGCTTTTCCCAACAAATGACCCTTCAAGTTACTGTCTTCTGGACCCAAGGAATAAAGTTTCTCTGTGAAATCTCTTGTTTCCCTAACCTATATGTTCCTGTTACATGTCTTCTTTAACTGTTAGAACAGTGTTTCCCAACTCCGGTCCTCAGGGGCCCCTAACAGTCTATGTTTTACATATCTCTTTGCTGGAGCACAGGTGTATTCATTACTGACTGACACATTTTGAAAGATCTACAGGTGGTATAATTATTTCACTTGTGACCTGGAAAACCTGCACTGTTAGGGGGCACTGAGGACTGGAGTTGGGAAACAGTGGGTTAGAAGATCATATTTCCTCACTTTCATTTAAAAAAATTTTATGCCTAGAATATACCCAAACATATTACTGTACACAGAGCTCAATGTCAACACTATGTATGGCTTAATGCGGAAATATCCGCTTACCCACTGACCACAGAGATCATGTGACATGAGAATCTACCAATGCTGGCAGCAAGGGAGAACTGAGACAGACTTCCTAGTAAAATTAAATATATACATAGTAAGAAAACTAAAGTTTTAGAACAGGAAGAAGTTACAGTGATAACATATATAAGGTAATTATTCCTGATTTAATTTTTTACAATGATATATTTAGTTTTACCTTTACCTGTTTGCCCATATAAGACTTTTAAAACAAAAATAGATTTACTTCACTATCTTTCCTAGGGATAGCCCTATCTGCCCTCAAAAGAAAAACAATGTAAAATCCACAAAGATGTTCAAAGGCTATTCTCGATCTATACAACATGTAACAAAACTGCGAAAAAAATCCCAAAGTTATAAATGATCCCAGTCATAAATGGTTGAAAATAAACAAGTAGTCATTTACCATTTTATAAAATTATCTAGTATTATGCTTACTTTTTTGTTTAGTAATCTATTTTCATTTTACCATTAACGAAAGGAAAGAATTCTGCTGTACAGTAGCCAGGTGTTGGAATGGTAATTTTAGATTTTAGAAGCTCCCTGGGTGTATTTTTTTTGGTGGTTTAATATCTGGCGGTAGGAGCTAAGATTGAGGTGGAGAGAATGAAGTAGAGAAGCTGTAAGTATTGAGTACGAACGACTGTTTAATATATTGCTATCTTTGTCACCCTCTGGCATAAATAATGCTGCTATAGTTTCCTCTTGTTATCTGAGGTATGATATGCAGTTTATCAAGATATTTCTCAAAGTTGCTTATACAAGTATTCACACCACTCATCCCATCGTCTCTGTCCATTTCTCACATACACTGATTTTTTTTTAAATAAAACTTCTGAAAAGAAAAAATATATACTGATATACTGCTATAAAATTCTTACTCTTTTAAAGAACCCAAAAAGACATGCAAAGATTTGATTATTAAGCAGCGAGATCCCTACCACAAAATTCCTAGACACAGAGATGGCTGTAACCAGTTAACTAAAGGTGGTTTGCAAAACAAATGAAAATTTACCAAATTATCTGTAAAAAAATGACTCTGACTCAAAATATCAAGAATGTTTGCATTTGAAAAAAACATGAGTTATCTAAGATGTGATTTGGGGATAAATGTATCATACCCCGGTTTTGTCAACTCCCGCGAGTTCGGCGTCTTCGGAGCCTAAATTTAAAGCGGCGCTGCGCTGTAAAGGGAAGTTTCCCTTTACAAGGCAGCGCCGCTTTAAATTCAAGCTGCGAAGACGCCGAACTCGCGGGAGTTGACAAAACCGGGGTATGATACATTTACCCCTTGGTCTTATTTGAAATGCAATTAAGTAAAAATAATAAAAAATAATAAAGATTAATAAAAGACATACTTTACTGTTACCAAGGCAGAGACTTATGAGACAAAGAAGAGGTAATAATTTATTGTATTGGCACTTAGTACAGAAATAACAGAATCTGGATGCTTAATATTAGCAATGGCAATGTTATCCTAATTATTATTATTATTATTATTATTATTATTATTATTATTATTATTACAATTTGGTATTAGGTGTTAAAAATAATTAATACATAGTAGGTTTTTTTTAATATTTCAAACTGAACAATATAAATTATAACAAAACAGAGAAAAGATCTAAACATTCCAGGTACCTGCTGTTAAATGGGCGGCATGAACCATAATGCGGACTCCCGGTTTCAGCTCGAAATGAACCATGTCTTGATTGAGTTTGTTAACAAAAACATCAGAGATCTAAAAAAAAAAAAGCAAATGTTAATTAACAAAAAGAAAATCTCGGCTATTAAGGCCTTTAGAAAATATAATTTACCCATTAACATCAAATGCAAAATAATGTTACTTGTTGAGCAAAGTATAGTATTTCGGTCTCATTTTTCTAAAATGGACTAATGACCAGTGGCATAAGTGAAACTTTGGGTGACCCATAGCAAAACATGGATGGGTCCCCAAGGTTTCTAGATGAGCGACACCCTTTCCCTCCTCTTACTTACCTTAACACCTCTTCTTCCTCCTCTGAGTGTCACTCTGCAGTTCTCTTTCTGCTCAGTGAGCAAGAGAACATGAGAGACCCCTTAATGTGATTTAAGAGCCCTGGGATGTTGGCTGGCACGCACAGCATTCTGGGGCTTCAAATTCCTAAAGCTGACCATGGACATCTGTGTCAGCTACATGGGCCCTGGCAGCTGATGGTTCCTGGCCGCCCCCTTAGCTACTGGCCCTGTAGTAGCTGCTTCTCCTGCTGCTCAGGTCATTGTACCACTGCTAATGACCTTTATAGGGACTGTAACCTAGTTTTGCATTTTATTGGTATACTTAAGTCTAGTCTAGCTATTTTTCTTTGTCAACCATGATTTTATTTTTTATTTTTTTAAATAATAATAATAATAATGTAGAATAAAATTATTTTCTCCAGGCGAAGCCATTACTAACAAAGGCACCTAATTCATAAAAAGGGGCGCTCACTTATTTCCAGCACACAATCACTTTAATTGGTTGCTATAACTTTGTCACAACACTTAAACACAATGAAAGTAGATTTGACCGATTTATTTTTGTTATTAGATAATATCGGATTTAACACAGTTTACAAACGAATAACATAGTTCAGTATGCTTTGTGATTTTGCAGGTGAATTAGATATATGCTTTGCAAACCACAACAGTTTTGTGTAACTTGTTAACATATTAATCTGCAGACTCATTGTCCACCTAAAAGGCTAAAATGTCAACTGAAAATCTATATAAGATTAGCAAACACCCTATCCAAACCCAACAGCATTACCGCACCAACATGAACAACTGGGTCACGCTCTTTGTAAATCTTAAACATATTTTCACATAATGTAATCAGGACAAATAAACGTATCAAAAACAATAAAAAACAACAACCATAAATCAAGGGAACCTGACACTACAGCACTGATTACCACCTCATATGAAAGACTACATGTAAATTTGCACCAAAAAGTCACCATTTAAAATAATGCAACCAAAACACGTCCCCGGATACAAAAAATATAGAACAGCCGCTACTTCCAAAAGACATAACACAAAGCCAGCAAAAGTCTCGCTCTCTACTCTTATAATAAATATAGAATTAATGTTGCAGTGTCAGCACTTTCCTTTTTCCTGCTCTCCAAATGACAGTAAGGAGCGCTGATCCCTCCGCCTCTCAGCTCGGCTCCCTGCGGAGATGGTGATATAGCTGTGCAGCCATTTATTAAGCTAGAAGTTCAATTTTATTCTATATCAAACTGTTTTAGTTTGTCAATCCCTTTATTATAAATACTTTCTGATATGTTCGATTTTAGAAATTTGGAGTCACCAGCCCATAAAACCATTTGGCAGCTGTTCTTTATTTCCTGGGATAGCCCTAGCTTCTAGGGAATGCTTGCTGGACATGTCTATATTTATGAATATAGATGAGTATTTATTTATGAATATTGAACATCGGCACAGTGTAGTGTTATTATGAATGATAATTAGCTTGTAATTATGAGAGTGTCAGAGCTCTGTATACCCCCTTCTGCCACCTCTGTATACCCCCTTCTGCCACCTCTTACTCACACCTCAATGTCAACATGCAGTATAGCCCACATCCCGAATTACGGCTCATGGTATCAACTGTACCTTTCCCTTACTTCTCTTGTCACGCTGACTAACGCAACTCTCAGCAGTCAGCTATCTCCTCTCCTTGTTTACTCTCTGCATTGCTCAGCAGAACAGGCACCAATTTTCCCCTTTCCACCACAATGGCGTTGTCCACCACCAGATAACGTTTAGTCCCTCTACCTACACTGTTTTCGTTTCATGACATTTCCATCCTGTACTTGTTGCACTCTTTAGGGTACATTACTAAACCTTCTGCAAAGGAATGTTGGAGATGTTGCCCAGAGCAACCAATTAGATTCTAGCTGTCATTTATCTAGAACATTACAGAAAATGATAGTTAGATTATGATTGGCTGCTATGGACAACACCTTTACAATTCGTTTTTAGAAGCTTCAGTAAATTTACCCCTATGTCTTGTCTCCTCTGGTATCAATCACCTCCTCCCTAGTTCTCTGTGCTGTTATCATTTGTGTAGTCTTCTCTTCCCTGATCAGATCTGCAGGTATCCGTCTCACCATATTTGCCAACTTTCTGTGCCTACCCTCAAGGAGAATCCGGAGGGAAGGTCACGTGGCGTGCGGTGCTTTTCCCTGCTGTATAATGCCTAGATTCATGGCAGTTTGCAGTGGAGCCTGAGGATGCAAACCTAGCCAGGATCCAAATGGACCACCTTGCATTGATTTTATCCCAATCAGTGCAGGGATGTCTGAAGGCATAGCCAAACAAACAATCAATGAGACCAATAATGTTTATATATAAGATTGGGACTGATGCCAAACTACGTCAGCCCCATCGTCTCTTCTCAGGTCCATATTATCCCCCCATTCTGCCATTTCATTCCATCAGCTTATGTACCCCACTTTTTATGAATTTTATTCTCTTTCCATTTGAACATCTCTCTATCCAGACTTAACTGTAGCCAAAGCCCCCCATTCTGACGTTATTCAGTTCGAGCAAAATTTGTCATTCAATTTGAACAGTTATTGCCTTAATTGGGATCAATCATTCCGTTTTATAGTCCATTCACGTCACTATCTTAGTGCCTACCATCTATTTGTTCTAGCACCTCATTGACTCATCATTCCTTTCAATCCATCACCTCCTGGTCTATCCTTCATTATGTAACACCCCCCTAGTGGTGTTTTAGTTAAACCTTTACCTCAGTGAATAGAGGAGGGGTCACCTAGAGGGTAAGATAGAAGTTTCTGAAAAGTTACATAAACTGGTTACCATGGTGATAACCCAGCCCAGCCTGTGAGACTAAGTGAGAGGAAGGAGGGGCTGTCATTAAGGTGGGATAGGAACTGAGAAGGGAGACACAAGAGGAGAGTTGTAGCTGGGGACCTGGGGTGGAAGCTCCCAGGCTCCCCCAGCATTGCCTGGAAGTCTGAGCATGGTGACTGAGCCAGGGCAAGGAATGTGTGCACTGGATGAGGGGGAGAACTCCATGCCCCTATAGATAACCCAAGAGAGAGGGGGACACTTTGCATGGAAGAGGCCCTGGAGTGAGGGCTGCTACAAGAGGCCTGGTAGCTGTAGTGTCAGATCCTGAGGCTGAGAGTACACAGAGTGACGTGTCAGAGCACAGGAGACATCATCCCCGCAGAGGAGGGGTGAGCTGCAGTTGAGAGGTACACAGAGTGTGTCAGAGCTGCATGGAGGAGAGGCTGCCTGCCTATTAGCATCCATGCATGTGCCCCTGCAGAAAGGGTATCTGCAGTGAGTATGGAGTGTAAGAGAGACCAATGATTTATGTTACATAACATCTGGATAACATTAAGAACTGTGCAGGAGGAGTAATGAGATATATTTGCAACCATATTCGTATTGCTCATTAAGAACTGTGCTGGAGAGAGTAAGGAGCTGTACATATATTTCTTTATTGCTGCAACCATTATGATTATCATGCTGGAGGAAGAGTGTAAATAAAGAGTTGAGTTTGTTATAGAGATGGTCTGGCGCCCAAATTATTGTGACTTCTATTTAGAGATGGGCGGGTCCGGTTCTCCGAGAACCGAACCCACCCGAACTTTGGGTATCCGAGTACCGAGCTGAGCAGCTCGGTACTCTCCCGCCCATTCCGAATCCAAATCGAGGCCGAACGTCATTGTGACGTCGTCGGATCTCGGGACTCGGTTCTCGCGATACTTCAACTTTATAAATACACGCCTCCACAGCAATCCATCGCCATTTGACAGAGGGAGAGAGCAGGGTGTAGTCATAGGCTAATTAGAGCAGGGACAGAGAATACCATATTGTTCTTGCAATTGCTCTAACCAAAATCGCTAGTGCAGAGAGGAGGATAGAGGTTTATTATTTTTTCTTCATATTTGGCACTCCCCAGCGCTTTTGGGGTGTCCCCCATAATTGTGCATTAATATTTCTGGCTGTCAAAAGTCATATCTGTCAGCAGTATCTACTAAATAATTTGTAGCACACCTCAGTGTTTTTGGGGTGTCCTCCCTAATTGTGCATTAATATTTCTGGCTGTCAAAAGTCATATCTGTCAGCAGTATCTACTCAATAATTTTTAGCACTCCTCAGTGTTTTTGGGGTGTCCTCCCTAATTGTGCATTAATATTTCTGGCTGTCAAAAGTCATATCTGTCAGCAGTATCTACTCAATAATTTTTAGCACTCCTCAGTGTTTTTGGGGTGTCCTCCCTAATTGTGCATTAATATTTCTGGCTGTCAAAAGTCATATCTGTCAGCAGTATCTACTCAATAATTTTTAGCACTCCTCAGTGTTTTTGGGGTGTCCTCCCTAATTGTGCATTAATATTTCTGGCTGTCAAAAGTCATATCTGTCAGCAGTATCTACTCAATAATTTTTAGCACTCCTCAGTGTTTTTGGGGTGTCCTCCCTAATTGTGCATTAATATTTCTGGCTGTCAAAAGTCATATCTGTCAGCAGTATCTACTCAATAATTTTTAGCACTCCTCAGTGTTTTTGGGGTGTCCTCCCTAATTGTGCATTAATATTTCTGGCTGTCAAAAGTCATATCTGTCAGCAGTATCTACTCAATAATTTTTAGCACTCCTCAGTGTTTTTGGGGTGTCCTCCCTAATTGTGCATTAATATTTCTGGCTGTCAAAAGTCATATCTGTCAGCAGTATCTACTCAATAATTTTTAGCACTCCTCAGTGTTTTTGGGGTGTCCTCCCTAATTGTGCATTAATATTTCTGGCTGTCAAAAGTCATATCTGTCAGCAGTATCTACTCAATAATTTTTAGCACTCCTCAGTGTTTTTGGGGTGTCCTCCCTAATTGTGCATTAATATTTCTGGCTGTCAAAAGTCATATCTGTCAGCAGTATCTACTCAATAATTTTTAGCACTCCTCAGTGTTTTTGGGGTGTCCTCCCTAATTGTGCATTAATATTTCTGGCTGTCAAAAGTCATATCTGTCAGCAGTATCTACTCAATAATTTTTAGCACTCCTCAGTGTTTTTGGGGTGTCCTCCCTAATTGTGCATTAATATTTCTGGCTGTCAAAAGTCATATCTGTCAGCAGTATCTACTCAATAATTTTTAGCACTCCTCAGTGTTTTTGGGGTGTCCTCCCTAATTGTGCATTAATATTTCTGGCTGTCAAAAGTCATATCTGTCAGCAGTATCTACTCAATAATTTTTAGCACTCCTCAGTGTTTTTGGGGTGTCCTCCCTAATTGTGCATTAATATTTCTGGCTGTCAAAAGTCATATCTGTCAGCAGTATCTACTCAATAATTTTTAGCACTCCTCAGTGTTTTTGGGGTGTCCTCCCTAATTGTGCATTAATATTTCTGGCTGTCAAAAGTCATATCTGTCAGCAGTATCTACTCAATAATTTTTAGCACTCCTCAGTGTTTTTGGGGTGTCCTCCCTAATTGTGCATTAATATTTCTGGCTGTCAAAAGTCATATCTGTCAGCAGTATCTACTCAATAATTTTTAGCACTCCTCAGTGTTTTTGGGGTGTCCTCCCTAATTGTGCATTAATATTTCTGGCTGTCAAAAGTCATATCTGTCAGCAGTATCTACTCAATAATTTTTAGCACTCCTCAGTGTTTTTGGGGTGTCCTCCCTAATTGTGCATTAATATTTCTGGCTGTCAAAAGTCATATCTGTCAGCAGTATCTACTCAATAATTTTTAGCACTCCTCAGTGTTTTTGGGGTGTCCTCCCTAATTGTGCATTAATATTTCTGGCTGTCAAAAGTCATATCTGTCAGCAGTATCTACTCAATAATTTTTAGCACTCCTCAGTGTTTTTGGGGTGTCCTCCCTAATTGTGCATTAATATTTCTGGCTGTCAAAAGTCATATCTGTCAGCAGTATCTACTCAATAATTTTTAGCACTCCTCAGTGTTTTTGGGGTGTCCTCCCTAATTGTGCATTAATATTTCTGGCTGTCAAAAGTCATATCTGTCAGCAGTATCTACTCAATAATTTTTAGCACTCCTCAGTGTTTTTGGGGTGTCCTCCCTAATTGTGCATTAATATTTCTGGCTGTCAAAAGTCATATCTGTCAGCAGTATCTACTCAATAATTTTTAGCACTCCTCAGTGTTTTTGGGGTGTCCTCCCTAATTGTGCATTAATATTTCTGGCTGTCAAAAGTCATATCTGTCAGCAGTATCTACTCAATAATTTTTAGCACTCCTCAGTGTTTTTGGGGTGTCCTCCCTAATTGTGCATTAATATTTCTGGCTGTCAAAAGTCATATCTGTCAGCAGTATCTACTCAATAATTTTTAGCACTCCTCAGTGTTTTTGGGGTGTCCTCCCTAATTGTGCATTAATATTTCTGGCTGTCAAAAGTCATATCTGTCAGCAGTATCTACTCAATAATTTTTAGCACTCCTCAGTGTTTTTGGGGTGTCCTCCCTAATTGTGCATTAATATTTCTGGCTGTCAAAAGTCATATCTGTCAGCAGTATCTACTCAATAATTTTTAGCACTCCTCAGTGGTTTGCGCTCAGAATGGATTCAAAGCAGTCCACATATGATCTAAATGAGCAACCAGGTTCTGTCACCAGTCCTGATGTTAGTGTTCCCAGTACGTCATCTGGCCAAGGCGATGTCAAACAACAGAGTGTTTTCAAATTAGTGCAAAAAACAAAAACCAAAAAAAAATTTACTGTATTGAAGCGAAAAAGAAGTGTAACTGAGCAAAAGTTAAGTGACGATAAAAAAAAAATTGCAAGCATGCCATTCTACACACGCAGTGGCAAAGAGAGAATGAGGCCTTCACCTTTGGCTATTAGTGGCAGATCCCAAAAAGTTACCCAGGCTACAATTGGTGCACAACTACTGTTACGCGTCAAAGCTGAGCTGCAAGATACCAGTGAGGCATTACAGGAGAATATTTGCTCTGATTCACAAATGACAACAATCCCTGTGGAGAGTCCATCCAACAGTGGGATGTCTAATCGTGAGCATTCTGCTGATGTGTGCCTTAATAGCCCGAGTGTAGCCGGTGATACCCAAATTGAGGATGCCACTTTGGAATTAGAAGAGGATGAGGGGGAGATTTGTGTAGGCGACGAGGGCGCTAATGAGGATGTTGATGAGGATGAGGTTGTTTGTGTAAGTCCTGCACCAGTGGCAGCAGTTCTGGCACGTGACAAGAAAAAGGCCATTGTCATGCCTGGGCATAAAACAAAAAAATCCACTTCTTATGTGTGGAATTATTTCTACCCAAATCCAGACAACAATTGTATAGCCATTTGTAGTGTATGTGAAGCCACAGTCAGTCGAGGGAGGGACCTTAACCATCTTGGAACCTCGTCTATGTTACGCCATTTAACGAGAGTTCATGGCAAAGTGTTGGGAAAAGCTGAAAGTTCTTCCCAAAAGAATACAAGCACTCCCTCATCAGCTAAGACCCTCCGCTCACCGACATACCGACGGCTACAAAATACACCCACCACACCATCCTCATCAATATCCTCAGTAGCGCTCGGAGTTAGCCCGGCATCCCACTTAAGGCTGGATGACTCCGGCACTATTATTGATTCCTCTGAAGAAAGCGTTAGTCCTGCTGCTGCTGTTGCTGCTGCTGGGGGTGAATCGTCATCCCAGAGGCAGGTGAATAAAATGAGCAGTCCTACATTTCAGCAATTAACTGTGAAACAATCATTTGCGAGGGGAAGCAAATATGACAGCAGTCACCCAGTCGCCAAGCGAATCACAGACGCCATGGCTGCAATGTTAGTGTTAGATCTGCGTCCAATCTCCACAATAAACGCAGCTGGTTTTTCACAGTTAATTGAGGTTTTGTGTCCGCGTTACAGAATTCCATCGCGACACCATTTCTCCCGTAAAGCTATTCCACAACTATACCAAAAAGTGTGTAAAAATGTAGAGATTGCGCTGAAAAATGCCATTCTGCCCACTGTTCACTTAACCACAGATATGTGGACAAGTGGAAGTGGCCAAACCAAAGACTATATGACTGTGACAGCCCACTGGGTTGGTCATTCACCTTCACCAGCAGGAACAGCAGCAGCATGTACACCACTACGTAACATTTGTCACAGGCAGGCCACTCTTTGTATCACCGGCTTCACTAACAGGCATACGGCTGACAATTTGTTACGCAAACTGAGAGATGTGATTGATGCATGGCTTATACCACTCGGACTCTCCCCAGGGTATGTCATTTCAGATAACGCCAACAATATAGTGCGAGCATTACAGCTGGGTGATTTCCAACATATTCCCTGTTTTGCTCACACCATCAACTTGGTGGTGCAGAGCTTCCTACGAAATAACCGTGAGGTGCAGGAGATGCTTTCGGTGGCCCGTAAAATTTCAGGCCATTTCAGGCATTCAGCCACAGCATGTAGGAGATTACAGCAGCTCCAAGAGCAGTTTAACTTGCCCTGCCACCAACTTAAGCAAGAGGTGGTAACTCGGTGGAATTCCACCCTGTACATGCTTCAGAGGATGGAGGAACAGCGCAAAGCCATCCAAGCATATTGCACAAGTCATGACATTGGGAAAGGAGGGGGGATGTATTTCACTCTTGCACAGTGGGGAATCCTTTCAGTGCTGTGCAAGGTGCTGAAACCATTTGAAGTTGTGACATGTGAGGTCAGTGCAGACTCTGCTAGTTTGAGCCAAGTCATTCCTTTAATTAGACTATTGGAAAAGCAGCTTGAGAAAATGAAGGAGGAGCTGAAAGCAAGCAATTCAGCAAAGTATGTTGGCCTTGTCGATCAAGTACTTAATTCGCTTCACAATGATCCTCGAGTTATTAAGATCTTGAACTCGGATCAGTACGTTTTGGCCACTGTGCTTGATCCAAGGTTTAAAACCTACATTGAGTCTTTACTTGTAAATGAGCGAGATGTGAACTTTTGCAAGGAGCTATTGCTCAGCAAGTTGGCCGCTGAACTGGGCCTCGGCTTGACGACGTGTCCTCCTTCACTTTCTCAAGCTGTTGCTCGTAAAAAATTAAATTTCCAAAAAAGAAGCAGGGAAGACACAGGGGGCAGACGAGAACAATTTAACATCTGGGCTGGTTTGAAGGATTTTTCAAAAAAAAGTGTCACTTTGCCCATAAGTCCATCCAATATGAGTATAAACATGCAAAGGATGGTGGAGGATTACTTTCAAGAGGTAGTTGATATGGAAATGTCAGACAGTCCCTTTCCTTACTGGGAAGAAAAGCAGGCCATTTGGAAACCCATGTACAAACTTGCTTTGCAATACCTAAGCTGCCCACCCTCCAGTGTGTACTCTGAACGAGTGTTCAGCACAGCAGGGAACTTAGTCAGTGATCGCCGTAGAAGGTTACTTCCCAAAAATGTGGAGAAAATGATGTTTATAAAAATGAACTACATCTTCCACGAGGAAGGCCTTCACCATCCAAGACATCCAAGCACTGACTGTTCTCTAATGGCGGATTCAAGCGGCGATGAATTGATAGTCTGTGATGATGACGTACACACTGATGAGGGTGAGGATGAAGCTGAAGATGATGCCGATAACATCTTTTTAAAACTTTCTATGTAAGTGTAGGGTGCAATCTACCCCCAAAGAGGAAAGGGACTTGTGGCATTTCCATATCACATACCATCTTGAAAGGCTGCTGTTAGGGCAATTTATCCTTAAGGGTAGGGTGTCATAGACAGAGTGACCCTAAACTGGCTTTGTCCATTTTTCATAATATTGTACAGTCTATAATGGCTGAATTTTTTAGTATTTTATACAAGTGGAGGGGGGCCTAGAGAGACAGAAACCAAACTGGCTTTCTCCATGTCAATTAATATTGTACAGTCTATAATGGCTGAATTTTTTGCTATTTTATACAAGTGGAGGGGGGCCTTGAGAGACAGAAACCAAACTGGCTTTTTCCATTTCTTTACATATTTAACTATAAGTGTAGGGTGTAATATACATTCAAAGACGATGGCTGCATTGCCAATATGCATAGATGGAGAGGAAGACAATCTGTTTTGTGTGTAGAATAGGCCTACCAACGAAGAATTAAACTGTTTTTTTGGATGATTTATTACCTCAACAATTAGATTACTTGTCTCTAAAACAGTTGGAGCACTAAATTGGGTTAATTTAGGCCCAAAAACATGGATTTTCCCAAAAAATAGCAAAACAAAACCAAACAAAACCAAAACCAAAACCAAAACACGCAATGGCGGTTTTGCAAAACCAAAACCAAAACACGACGGTAATCCAGATCCAAAACCGAATCCAAAACCAAAACACGGGGGTCAGTGACCATCTCTACTTCTATTACACTGCACCAAAGTGACATTACCTGTGTCCCACTAACTACAAAGAAACACCTGCATGTGCAGGGACCCCCTGATCATTTACACCCATGCCCATCAGCTAGCCAGGGCTTGAGAAGGAGGTGCACTGTGTACCCTTTGCACCCCACACTACACACAGTGACAGGGGGTTACAATTAGATCTCAGCACCTTATTAACTTATCATTTATTGAAAGTGTACAGTACTGTTCCATAGTTGCCAGTTATGCTATTTAACACTCAGCTCCTTGACATTCATTCAGTTTGAGTACCAAGCTCTTTAATCGCTCAGTCAGCTAGATGTTCTTCATTCATTCAAGTCATATACTCCTTCACTTGCTTCAAATTAGTTCTTCAATCCAGCCACACACCCCATTCCCTGGACCTTTGTTGAATTGTTACACTAATGCAATGCATAGATTTTTTTTTCACCACACTACCCAATTCTTCATTCAATCACAGCATTTCATTAACTCATTAATTTTAGAGATTTATGCACTGCTCCTTAGTTCTTATGATATCTAACTCCTTGCTCCCTACATATAATTAATATTGAATTAATGATCTCCATAGTCATTTAAAACACATAGACCGATTCGAGTTACTTAATAATTACAATGCCTAGACCCTCAAATCAGTCAGGCCCCAAGCTAAAAATTCAGAAACCTATTACTTTTTCACTCTCTGTATCAGGTACCGAAATAAGGGTCTGATAACCTCTCGTTCAATACCAGAAGGAAACCCGTGAGCTACTTTTATTAACAAATCATTAATTTTACGCTCCTATTTTTTCTCCATCTCTAGACTATGCAACTCTGAATCTTGCTCATCTTATCAAAAAATCCAGTCACTATTTTAAGATACAAAAATCCCCTTTTCTCTTATTCAGCAATGATCATAAGTATGCATGCTTTCTGTCTTGCAAACAATACTTTGATTTGTCCTTTTATTTTATCCTTTGAGTAGGCGCTCAATCGGCTAGCTTAATTCATCACATTGGGCCAAAGATTTCTTTAATATGTTTAGTCCAAATGTTCATTAATCTTCTGGTCTTTCTGATGCTCAATAGGTAGATCCCTCATGTAATTAAAAACTAGCTAGTTCTTCTTTGGTGCGCATCTCTTTGCAGTTGCTACAATGAAAATCCTTCACAAACTTGCAATCTTGTCTTAAAATTCTCCTGATTATGTTAATGTGGAGCGATACGCTCCATCTCCCACCTTGGTACTGGTATTCCCTGTATTCTAGTGAAGACAGAAAATTGGGCAGCCTCCAGCCATCCGCATCGCTCTACTGAGCATGCACAGACATGAAGTTTGTCTCTCAGCAGGTTCTTCCAGTGAAAGTTGAACTGTCAAGACCTTATAACTGGAGCTGCATCCTTTTGTATAAACTTACTTATATATAGATATATAAAATGAGCAGAGGCACAAAAATATATATAAGCAACCTGTTCTCTGACATTACCCACAATATAAGCTTACTATCATCTGCATATATAAATGTACTATAATAGAGTTAAGTACATTAACTGCACAAGCTTGTTATACTGCCTGTCTGTTACAGTCAGTATCAACTGTAAGCAACTGTATATATCATCTGTTACAACATGTTCTGAAAAAATTGGTTAAGTCTAAAAGCTTTTTGTGGTTTAACATCTACCACCAAAGCCGCTGACATCTATTACATATAACAGCACAAGTGCCCTGATTATAGGTTTCCTTTCAATAGATTACCTGTTCATGCTCTATCTTATTTACAGAGAATTTTTAACCTTATTAAATATTGCTATGATTGGTGTTATTGCCATTGATTTTTAAGGCACCACAGTGCTCCACAGCTCAAGAGTTGTGAGAGAAGTTTTGTGAGTGTGACTCGAAGTTGAGATTGGACAGTTGTAAGTGGTGTGAAGTATAGGCAGGAGTAGGGTGGTCTCATTTAAGCTCTGAGCTTTCAGAGACCGTTTTAAAGATTTGAAGGTCCTGGGAGGGTCTAATCAGGCATGCTAGGAATATATGTAGGTGGATAGTGTCACATGAGAAGTTTTAAGAGTGAGCGGTAGCTATAAAGGAGGAGGTACAGTGCAGGCCAGAGTTAGATATGCTGAAGGGTGTGAGCTAAGGTGTTTCAAGATGATATTTGGGATGTATGAAAGACTGGAGTTGCTGAGTTCTTTGTAGGTGGGAGTAAGTGGATAACAGAAGACATGAGCAGGCAGTTCAGAGATTTGCACAGTAGGTTGGTGGATGTGTAGTGACAGGAGAGGAAGGCCAATCTTGACAGACCATTTAGGATTGACTGAAGCATAGACAGATGTGAGGTGGAGTGCCATATAAAAGGAGGTAGTAGTAGTAGTAGTCAAGTTAGAAGGGTATGGAAATGGTGTATTCTAGCAACATTTGAAAGGTAAAATACTGTGAGAGAGATTTTGACAGTGGGGGAAATTTGAGGGGAGACTTCGGGAGAAGAGAAGATGATTAGGTCTGTTTTGGACATGGGTAGGGAAGAGATCAGAGGAGAAGAGGTAGATTTGGGTGTCATCAGCATAGAGGTGGTACCTACCGAATAAGCAAATTAGTTCACCAAGAGAAGAGGAGTAAGGTATAGAAGTACAAGTTAGGCTGATGGATTAACATACGTCCTTCTATATTCCAGACATACTTTTACTTACATTATCATA
The DNA here is from genome assembly GCF_038048845.1 of Mixophyes fleayi. Classification (NCBI taxonomy): domain Eukaryota; kingdom Metazoa; phylum Chordata; class Amphibia; order Anura; family Limnodynastidae; genus Mixophyes; species Mixophyes fleayi. The sequence goes on along the minus strand of NC_134407.1, from coordinate 8,337,396 downwards.
TTGAATCCCATAAATTATAATATGTCCCTGTCATTCCATGTATAATCTCACAATGCTTACTTTGAAGACATAAAATAAGTCATTAAACCAGGGTCAATTTTGTCATTGGCCAATTAACTGCAATTCCCTCTGGCTCTGGGCTCTACAGGTTATTTATTTAATTAAATGATACATGATATTGTAATGAATGCACATGTCATTGTGGGCATTGTAGCGCATCAAGGCCACCCATGTCATATTACAGATAAAGGGCCTGATTTTTTAAGGAAAGGAAAGCAAAAAAATTAGTAACTTTGAACCTTGGAAAAACCATGTTGCAATTCGAGGGGTTTATTACTTTGCACATAAGGAAAATACTGGCTGTTTTTTCATGTAGCACACAAATACTTGATAGCTTTGTACACTGACATTAAGGGGTATATTTACTAAACTGCAGGTTTGAAAAAGTGGAGATGTTGCCTAAAGCAACCAATCAGATTCAAGCTGTCATTTTGTAGAATGCACTAAATAAATGAAAGCTACCCCAATTATAAATCTGTTCTCACATTTTAAACTTATCTCTAGCTCCAATGCAACATGGTTTTGCTAAGGTTCAAAGTTACTCATTTTTTTTGCTTTTTTTTTTTATCAATCAGGTAATTTCTGAGTAACAAAATATATCTGCCAGTCATTTTGAAATGTTGGCAATATTGCCATGTGCCACTAACTTTTACTTGCATCCAAGCCAAAAGTTCTATCTACCCTCCCCCCTTCACTTAACTCTTTGTTGTCAGTCGCATGTATAAGCAGATGTTGTATGATCATGCAGACTTCTGTCTTACTTCTATAGAAATATCGTCATTTCCTCTTTAGGAATATGTAATTGGGTTTGATTCAGGTAGGGGAGTTTGGTGTCGCAGCTGTGATACATAAAGTGTTGTTGTTGTTTTTTATTACAGCTGTGGATTATGATGTTCAAGAAATGGCGTAAAATGCTAAATGTGATTATGCAAACTCACAAAGATGATTTTATTTGTGTTGTGTTTGACAAATCCATCCATCTGCTAAAACAAATCCTGCGGGAGCAGGAGAAGAGACTGCAGAGGTTTCGACTTTCTGTACTTTGCTTTAACATTTTTTCATTCAAAGGACAAACCAATTAGAAAAATGGTAAATAAGAATCCTCAGGACCATCATCATCTAAGATAGGACCGCAGGAGATAAAGTGCTATAAAGTGGAATAAAGCCCCTCAAAATAAAAGCTTGTTTTCAAGACCCATAAAAGAGGTACTCATTCAGAGAAGTGAACATTTCGAGAACATGCTTGCTGACGGTGGGCTGCCATGTTGATCTCTCTCGCAGTAGGTGGTACTACAAATGCTGAGAGAAAGGAAAATTCTATAACAAAGAAAATGTTTTGTTTAATGCAAAACAATGTGATCAGTACAGGAAGTAAAAAGTCTGCTGTATCATACATTGCGGCTACAGCGTTCCAATTTAAAAATTCGCAGTTCACATTTGCTGTGATGTTTGTCATTAAGAACAGACAAAAAGTATAAATTTAAGCTTGGACACATATAAGCCAGTTTGCACATGATGTGCTAAACGCCTCAAACAAAGGCGACCCCATTTTTATAATGAGTCTAATATTCCTATAATCTTCTAATTGATTTGATGAACCGCTTGCAGCCTCTCTTATTGTTGCTGATGGATAATTTTTGGGTTTTAGGCTTGTATGCAGCTCCAAAAATTCTGTTTGCTGCAATTCCGGCAAATTGTGGCACAAATTGCATCAAAATTAATTTTTTCCAATCCTGCTTGAAAATCGTGATTTGCTTCTTTTCGCCGTGTCCTAGGCTCTGATTAACCCACGGCCGCTTCCTAGCAGTCATCAAAACCTCCATGGGAGCAACTATGCCAACCCGGTGGCTCCAGTATAATGGCCATGAATCCCCTGTCGATTATACCAAGTTTAAAAAGAAATGAACACAATTTTCAACTAAACTTCAAATTAATAAAGCCTCCTTAAACTCTCATTCACCACTGAATTCATTTTTTTTTTTAAAAAAATCCCCCAAATCTCTCCAAAAAAGGCCAACACCACCACTTAAACTTTTTAGAAGTTTCAGCAACTCTGCCCCTTATGCTTTTCAGCTTTCGATATCTGGCGCTTAGAGGTTTTTTTTCTGGTCTCTAAGCATTCTCTCCTAACTCTTCTTAATGTTCAGAATTAAATGTGTTGTCAGGAGAAGGAATAATCCTGTAATAGGTCTCATTTTTCATGAGTCATTTTTCACCAAGGACAAGGAATGAATAGTAACATCTAATTAGCAAGAAAGATTAATATTCCTGCGATTAGTGATAGACACTTAAGTTTGATTTAGGTCAGTGGTTGCAGCGGAGTCAACTTACCAGCGCCAACTCAGCATTTAAACCATCAGTGATTTCTGGAGAACGGGCCCAGAGAGACCCTAATCCTCGGTCCCGTACCTGATTCACTAGTGCATTTGGATTTTCTTATTAAGCAGGATCTAGGTCAAAGATATTAAAAGCAGCATAACAAATTAGATAATGTTTTATTGCAGACGTGGAACGTGTCCAATTTCAGGAGTAATTATTACGGAGCTCAAAGAAACATTCCAAGACTTTGTCCTTCGCGACGAGGACCAATTTCAGCGTAGAAGAAACTGCTTCATTGCACTTTTAATTCCTGATTCAGAAAAGAGCAGTAAAGTGAAAACTTACTTTGACAAGAATACACAGCATGTGTTATATTGTATATTTCTGCTGTGCATGTTATAGCAAATAATAAAATAAATAAATTGAAAGCTTTCAACCCTAATCCACACTCTTCTGGCAGCTGCTCTCTTGTCGAACAAGGTGTCGGCACCACTGCTCGAAGTGGGGCAGAAGGTGCAAGTATGACACACCGGCACTTACCCCACTGCCTATTCACCTGCTGCTGAAGAGCATGTGAGCATAATACTGGCTGGTGTCAGAGGGCTGCATAGGAGGCTGGTGTCAGAGAGCTGCGGGGTGGCTGGTGTCAGAGGACTGTGGGATGGCTGGTGTCAGAGGACTGTGGGGTGGCTGGTGTCAGAGAGCTGCGGGGTGGCTGGTGTCAGAAGACTGCGGGGTGGCTGGTGTCAGAGGACTGCGAGGTGTCTGGTGTCGGAGGGCTGCGGGGTGGCTGGTGTCAGAGGGCTGCAGGGTGGCTGGTGTCAGAGAGCTGCTGAGGAGGCTGGTGTCAGAGGACTGCGGGGTCTCTGGTGTCAGAGAGCTGCTTAGGAGGCTGGTGTCAGAGGGCTGCAGGGTGGCTGGTGTCAGAGAGCTGCTGAGGAGGCTGGTGTCAGAGGGCTGCAGGGTGGCTGGTGTCAGAGAGCTGCTGAGGAGGCTGCTGTCAGAGGACTGCCAGAGTGGCTGGTGTAAGAGGGCTGCAGGGTGGCTGGTGTCAGAGAGCTGCATAGGAGGCTGGTGTTAGAGGGCTGCCGGAGTGGCTGGTGTTAGAAGACTGCGGGGTGGCTGGTGTCAGAGGACTGTGGGGTGGCTGGTGTCAGAGGACTGTGGGGTGGCTGGTGTCAGAGGACTGTGGGGTGGCTGGTGTCAGAGAGCTGCGGGGTGGCTGGTGTCAGAAGACTGCGGGGTGGCTGGTGTAAGAGAGCTGCAGGGTGGCTGGTGTCAGAGAGCTGCATAGGAGGCTGGTGTTAGAGGGCGGCAGGGTGGCTGGTGTCAGAGGGCTGCAGGGTGGCTGGTGTCAGAGAGCTGGATAGGAGGCTGGTGTTAGAGGGTTGTCAGAGTGGCTGGTGTAAGAGGGCTGCGGGGTGGCTGGTGTCAGAGAGCTGCATAGGAGGCTGGTGTTAGAGGGCTGTCAGAGTGGCTGGTGTAAGAGGGCTGCGGGGTGGCTGGTGTCAGAGAGCTGCATAGGAGGCTGGTGTTAGAGGGCTGTCAGAGTGGCTGGTGTAAGAGGGCTGCGGGGTGGCTGGTGTCAGAGAGCTGCATAGGAGGCTGGTGTTAGAGGGCTGTCAGAGTGGCTGGTGTAAGAGGGCTGCGGGGTGGCTGGTGTCAGAGGGCTGCGGGTGGCTGGTGTCAGAGGGCTGCGGACTGGCTGCTGTCAGAGAGCTGCTTAGGTGGCTGCTGACAGAGGGCTGCCAGAGTGGCTGGTGTAAGAGGGCTGCGGGGTGGCTGGTGTCAGAGAGCTGCATAGGAGGCTGGTGTTAGAGAGCTGCTGGAGTGGCTGGTGTCAGAGGGCTGCGGAGTGGCTGGTGTCAGAGGGCTGGGGGGTGGCTGGTTTCAGAGAGCTGCTTAGGAGGCTGGTGTCAGAGGGCTGCGGGGTGGCTGGTGTCAGAGGGCTGCGGACTGGCTGCTGTCAGAGAGCTGCTTAGGTGGCTGCTGACAGAGGGCTGCCAGAGTGGCTGGTGTAAGAGGGCTGCGGGGTGGCTGGTGTCAGAGAGCTGCATAGGAGGCTGGTGTTAGAGGGCTGCAGGAGTGGCTGGTGTCAGAGGGCTGCGGGGTGGCTGTTGTCAGAGGGCTGTGGGGTGGCTTGGGTCAGAGAGCTGCAGGGGAGGCTGGTGTCAGAGAGCTGCTTAGAAGACTGGTGTCAGAGGGCTGCTGGGTGTCTGGTGTCAGAGGACTGCGGGGTGGCTGGTGTTGGAGGGCGGCAGGGGTGACTGGTGTCAGAGAGTGGCAGCGTTGGCTGGTGACGGAGGGTGGCAGGGGTGACTGGTGTCAGAGGACTGCAGAAGTGGCTGGTGTCGGAGGGCGGCAGGGGTGACTGGTGTTGAAGGGCATCAGGGTTGGCTGGTGTCAGGTTGATGGGTTCATTAGTAGGGTTGGGGCTTGAACTGCACAGCAATGTGTCTGGCTGCAGCATCTTGTAGCTCTGTGTGTGTAAAGCATTTTAAGTGAGCTACTTCTGGAGAAGCCCCCTGACCTAGAGTTACTGAATTACTGTTTATAATGTACAAAGAGCATATCTCCCAACTGTCCTGATTTCAGCAGGACTGTCCTGATCTTAAGGGGTCTGTCCAGCTGTCCCGTTCAGGGACATGTTTGTCCCATGGATGGGAATGGTGGGGGAAGAGAGTGTATGTAATTGGTGCTAGGCTCCTCTGAGGGTGTGGCCACGCCCCTGTTGTGGCATGACCACACCCCTATTTTGCCATGGCCATGCCCCTTGTCCCACTGGTGAGGACAGAAATGTTGAGAGGTATGATAGTGGAGGGCATCAGTCTACATCAGTCAGATGTGTACATGGGAGCAGCAGGAACATCTGTAGAATCCACCTGTGGGATTTCATGTTTTTCATTTTACAACGACAATTTTACAGTCAAAACAATGAAAGTATCAAAGCCTAAAGTAGAAGCAGTAAGTCTGTGTATGCATGTACTTATATCTGCAGTGAGTCTATGTATGCACGTACTTATATCTGCAGTGAGTCCATGTATGCACATACTTATATCTGCAGTGAGTCTGTGTATGCACGTACTTATATCTGCAGTGAGTCTATGTATGCACGTACTTATATCTGCAGTGAGTCCATGTATGCACGTACTTATATCTGCAGTGAGTCTATGTATGCACGTACTTATATCTGCAGTGAGTCCATGTATGCACATACTTATATCTGCAGTGAGTCTGTGTATGCACGTACTTATATCTGCAGTGAGTCTATGTATGCACGTACTTATATCTGCAGTGAGTCTATGTATGCACGTACTTATATCTGCAGTGAGTCTGTGTATGCACGTACTTATATCTGCAGTGAGTCTATGTATGCACGTACTTATATCTGCAGTAAGTCTGTGTATGCATGTACTTATATCTGCAGTGAGTCTATGTATGCACGTACTTATATCTGCAGTGAGTCCATGTATGCACGTACTTATATCTGCAGTGAGTCTGTGTATGCACGTACTTATATCTGCTGTGAGTCCATGTATGCACGTACTTATATCTGCAGTGAGTCCATGTATGCATGTACTTATATCTGCAGTGAGTCCGTGTATGCACGTACTTATATCTGCAGTGAGTCCATGTATGCACGTACTTATATCTGCAGTGAGTCTGTGTATGGACGTACTTATATCTGCAGTGAGTCTATGTATGCACGTACTTATATCTGCAGTGAGTCTGTGTATGCACGTACTTATATCTGCAGTGAGTCTGTGTATGCACGTACTTATATCTGCAGTGAATGGGCCGGTTATTTTAACCCTTACCGCTCCACACCAGTATCAGCTGCTCCGACTCATTTACCTGTGCACAAAATTAAACAATTTACTTCCTAAATATTAATTATTTCTGATGCCATGTAGTATGTGTTCTATCAAACTATATGGTGTTAAAAATGATTTAAAATTAATTTCCCACTATCAAAATCCTTAAAACTTCTAGGGCCCCCCAGGACCCTGGCCATTCTCTTCCTTTTCCCATTCCAGCACTTCTAAATTCCCACTTTGACCGCTGGTCGGCACTTTACGTAGGTTCCCAAGTACGCCAGCACGTCGTGAGGACAGGATGTCTGAGTTACAATTTTCCACCTCGATTAGTTTGAACACAATAAATGACTTCAGGTAATGATTCGGCAAGAAAACCAACATTGGGTCCTCAGCACGACTAGATGAGATTTGACTCATCACTGGTTATCAATACATGAGACGATGGTTACTAGTTAATAAGCAGTAAGCGGAGGACTTACACTTGTGAAAATGCTCTTGTTCATCTCAATACTCCGTGTAATAAACTAAATGAAGGGCGATTGATCTGACCTGACGGGCATACTGCTGCTGCTGCAGGATTTTCCAATTTTTGCATTCATTTCTTTATCCAAGGTTCTTGCTGCCTGTTCCTCTCTTTATGACCATCGAGACTTTGGGATTAAATCAAGAACACATTTCTCAGGAATGTAATATTCCAGCGAGTGCCACGGGGGATCTTGTTTAGTCATACATTTTTAGCTACTAAATTTTTGAATTGCATTCATGCCCAATTTATAAGGTGCTGGGAGTATAATCATTGTTTGATATGACTTCTCTTTTCAGTGGTTCGGTCATATAGGCACAGTGGAGGCAGCCATTTTGTGTGATGGACTGATACTCCCCCACAACCAGTGACTTTCATTCAGTCATTTGGTGGATAGAACAAAGTCCATCAATCTTTCCGGGATTCGGTGGCATTATGGAGGCACAAGTGAGCTGACAGACTCAGGATATTAGGTCAGGTCACGGCTGCTTTGTTTGTGTGCAGGCAGCCGGCACACTTTCATATGTGTCTAAATGACTACAAGGTGCTTGGACATACCTGTCAGAAGACACAGGGGTAAATTTAGTAAACCTTCTAAATAGAAAAAGCGAAGACTTTTCCCACAGCCACCAGTCAGATCCTAGGTGCAAATAATACAGTATTAATCCATAAAATAATACAACTAATGTACAAAGTGAGCAGACTGATACACTTAGATCCGGACCACCCAAGTTATGGGCCTGAGCTGCCCTGCTACAAATCACGTTTACTGCTTAGAGATACTGAAGAATAAACATGGAGGGGCATGATGATGATGATGATGAGGGGCATCACACCCCCACTTCAGTCTTTACGGCCACTCGTGTCTTTATTATTACACGCTGACAGCTCTGTGATATGAAATGTACATTAAATAAATGTGTATCAAATGCTACTTACTGCAGAGCTAAATAATAAACCACTTAAGGGGAGGTGCTTCCATAATAAAGGGGAGGTGCTTCCCTAATAGAAGGGAGGGCTTCCCTAATAGGGGGAGGATCTTCCCTAATAGAGGAGAGGTGCTTCACTAATAGGATGGAGGTGCTTCCCTAATAGGGGGAGGTGCTTCACTATTAGGATGGAGGTGCTTCCCTAATAGGGGGAGGTGCTTCACTAATAGGATGGAGGTGCTTCCCTAATAGGGGGAGGTGCTTTACTAATAGGATGGAGGTGCTTCCCTAATAGGGGGAGGTGCTTCCCTAATAGGGTGAATGTGCTTTCCCAATAGGGGGGAGGTGCTTCCCTAATAGGGGGAATGTGCTTCCCCAATAGGGGGGAGGTGCTTCCCCAATAGGGGGAATGTGCTTCCATAATAGGGTGATGTGCTTCCCTAATAGGAGGAGGTGCTTCCCTAATAGGAGGAGGTGCTTCTCTAATAGTGGGAGGTGCTTCTCTAATAGTGGGAGGTGCTTTCCTAATAAGGGGAGGTGCTTTTCTAATAGTGGGAGGTGCTTTCCTAATAGGGGGAGGTGCTTCTCTAATAGCGTGATGTGCTTTCCTAATAGGGGTAGGTGCTTTCTTAATAGGGTTAGGTGCTTCTCTAATAGTGCGAGGTGCTTCCATAATAGGGGGAGGTGCTTTCATAATCGAGCAGACACAGAAGTCTGAACCTAACTTGCACGCAACTTGTAGTTAAAAAAAGAGAGCGGAACTTGAGCGCAATTCCGTCCATATTCACATAAAAGCGGAACTCATGGTGCATTTCGATTTAAGTCTGGGTATAAGTACGCCTTGCTTTAATGTTACTTGCTGTATGTGGACAAACACAAATGAGTGCAGGATACACACAAATATATGTGCAATATAAGTTCACATCAGAATTCATAAAAAAAATATATATTTTATAGCATAATTGATCATCTCTTAACAGTATAATCATTAATAAAATTATGTATTTCAATTTATTTTTACATTACATACATAAATCAGGATGTTTTTAATGCGCACTGTACAAACAATGCATGTTTCTCTCTCACTTGCATACACACGTTCTCTGCTATCTCACGGGTCATACATACGTGCCGTTTTTAATACAAATACAGAGTGACTGACAAGTTTGTAGACTTGTATGAACCGGTGGGTTGAGGTACAGAGATGTCATAGCAGATTATATTACTGCTTTCTCATGTTTTTGACCTGTGTCAGAATCCAACAAGATATTGTCATTTAGATGTGGGGGCACCTTGTTAGTAATGGAGTGTGGGGGTAATTTAAGGCAACACTAAAACTTCATGGTTCTGTGAAATGTTTGATTCTGGGGTCCTTTATTTCTTCTGAACCAGCACGCGACGGCATGAATTACCCACAAGGCATCCCAGGTATCTGCCTAGTGCACAAAATTGTTAGATGGGCTCTAAATATAATGCTTTGAGGGTCTATGTCTATTATACCACTGATGCACTCTGCTTACTTGTCATCAGAGAACAGACTCTTAATCTAATGATAAATAAAACAGACATAAAAATGTAGTTTATAATTTTGCATATTGTTCTGAATCAGTGCAACGAAAAAAACATGACAGCTTAGAATTATTTTCTCTCTTTTGTATTGATTTGCATCTGTTGTGTCTCTGAAAGAACCGTGCTCAGTGGTCAGGTCTGACGACCTACGCTGTAGACATCAGGAAACATAACCAGCCTTTAAGAATGAGAGAGAAAAGCTACAGAGATTCCAACTGCAGATCCACATCATAGGGAAATCTTGTTCCATCAATAAACAGTAAACATAGACTTCAGTACACATAGTAAATAAATGACAATGTTACCTTTCTTAAAGCAATGCTTATACATGAATAATAAAAGGTTTTCACGGTACGTAACGAGCCGGGGTCAGAAAGACATAACCAGCGTCTGTCTACCCTACATAACCGTGTAACTCGCACAGATATAAAATTACATTCCCAAACCGGCAAAAGTTGCAGAATAAAGTTTCAAAATAAATGTTCCTGATATTTCTTCCAGCTTTTTACTGAGGATCAATAAGTGAATTTCTCAGCTTAGCAGTTACCTGACTTATGAGTAATATGTTTCAGTTAAACTGAAGTAGAGAGAATGTATTAGGGCAAAGCTTGATCCCAGAGCTGCAATGTGTTTTAGATCAATGACACAACCAAGCGGACCATCACATGACTTCTAGATTTACTAGAACTGAATATATATTTAAGATAAGATTTGACCATAAAGTTTTATTTCTGATGACCATTGTGCTTCCTGTGCGATATGTTACCCCACTGAAGGAAAATAAATGCAATGAGCCTTTCTGAGCCTCAAAGGGCTGACAGCAGAAAACTAGGTCAAATTCAGCAAAATCTCCGTCCTGCTGGGTGTGTTTAGGAGCAATAGACACTGTTGCTTTCAGTGTGTGTTCAAAACTGTACTGCACCACTCACTACATGTTATATTTGGAAGGCAGTTGCCTCGTTTGCCTATCCCTTGTCCTGACCCTACAAAGCTAATTATCATATCTCCTATTATTAAGGGTAACTTTAAAAATACATTGATGAATTTTACAAGACATAAAATCAGATGAATAATGTAAAACAGGATATATACTGTATGTTAATATTTTCCATTAAGGGGGTCCTCCATCTATACATTAACTTGAAAATGAGTTACACACAGTTTGTGGGCACTGCAACATAGACAAACCGAGGGGGGGGGGGGGTTGCTAGTGCCCTGAAACCCCCCTCCAAGCCTAGTGCATGCAGCATTGCCCGTGTATATTATGGGGATAGGAAGAGTTGGAGAGCAGCCAAGCACTGTCTAAAATTATAGCCACGCCCCCATTCATGTTGGTCACGCCCACTGGCAGCGTGGTGTGGAAACCCCCATCTACAAATCCTGCGTTTGCCCTTGTGCATGGTGAAATAATATTTCACATTCCATGAGAATTGTCACATACAGAGGGAGCAAGGCGTTAAATCCAAGTTCCCAGTAGACGGGATCTTTCTTAACAACCACTTCACTTTCATTTATAGGTCGGAGGACCCCTTTAAGATCTATGTTTACCTGCACCAGATCTTCTGTCTTCTTCTTACTCTCCCCCGTGCCCTCCTCGTATGGCAGAATGAAGAGTTCAGCTGACGTGGGTAGTCCCGGCAGGACAGCCACTAAAATCTGCCGGCTGCTTACTCCCGTGGCCTGTGGAAATAGATGTAAATAAAACATTACTAAATGTGTTTGGTAGATATATGTAGTAAGATGATATTATTTTATTCAAAATATAAAGTTATTTTTGCTATCAGTAGTTAATTAGGTAACCAGAATTAAATCATTCTTTATGGAACAAAATAAAAGTCCAGGTTATGTCTTTGGGCTCTTCTGAGGTTCAATAAAATAAGTTATTTTCTTCACTGTCAGTTGACTTACGGGTAATATCTGTAAGTTAAACGGAAGCAGAAGGAATGGACGCAGGGGAGTGCTTGATCCCAGAGGTGCAACGTGTTTTAGATCAATGGCAGAAACTCACCGCAATAACCCCTTCCTCTCCATCGTATAGTAATAGTAGGGTCACCACCAACTCCGCGATTGACCTGCAATGTAGCTGTCACGAGCTGTTTGGACTTTGATTACCGTCTCTGTGGCACAGTCCAGTCTAAGACAGCACTTATTACATGGGTAACGAACATCAGACTGAAGCATAACAAATGCTCTATTATAGAAATACCAAGTGAAAATCATCATCATCATCGTCTATTTAATTATATAGCGCCACTAAATCCGAGGTGACTAATATGTAAACATACAAGTAGCTAAATAACAAATTTGGAATACCACGGAAATGCATAAGACAATGATGGATAGAAATAGAAAATAAATCTGGACCTGATTAAGGAACGTAAATGCCGATACGTGCCGTATTTTGCGTAAAATCGCTTTGCGCATTGCCCAGAATCTGATCATACGCCAATGAACGCAGCAACGTCCAATTCATCTTCGAACACAAAGAACACTTCCGCCACTCCATAATTTCAGGGAGGGAACGGAGGAGGGAGAAGTGTATGCACGTAGTCAATGTACAGTAAGGGCCAATCTCAAGAGCACGCAGCAGAGGCAGATTCAAGCTTTGTGCGTCTCTCAGATTCGTGATTTCAGTCTTATCACTTGTACCAGCTACAGGTGAGGTGTAAGTGCTGATTACTAGGGATGACGGCTGTGTATACAGCTAGAACATGTGTTTGTAATCAGGAGCAACTGTAAAGATACATTGTATGTACAACTGAAATTTATAACATTCTTCTAAATGTATTTCATAGGGGGAAAAAAATGTATATTATTAATAGGTGACAACAACTGTATATTTTTTTTACTGTGCGTCCTGCTGGGACTTTAAATTACATATATGTATTGTATGTATCCTGCAGTGTATTGTGTCTCTATACGACATGTGCCGTATACGCAGAGCGTTCCTACTCCGTGTTCAACAAGACATGTTTCTTCAGATCCGCTTCTATTTGAATACGGACAATACATTAGTGCATTATTGCTACCTCCAGGAATCAGGTTCTCTGTAAGAAGTGGGTGGAAGGTTATATAAATGTGTTGTCTTAAACAGTTCATATGTCAGATACTGAACAATCAGCAGTTACATCGGACTCCATTATTTTATTCAGACATGATTTAAAGTTTGATATATTCATTTACCATTTAGTATTGTTATTTTCAATTTACAAAGTAATTGTAAACAATGTAGATACTTCAAATATAAGTATTCAATGTTGGGCCAGACAATATAATGAGTCTGATCAGTGTATATAAGTCGGGTAGCGTAGCCTATACAGACATGATTCCAGCTTGGACTATGGTGGGCGATATTTTTAAGCTGTGATATTGGGATAGGCTCAATGACCTGCATCTGCGTCTCTCTTACACTTTTATTATTATTATCTTTATTCATAAAATAGCAACAGTTTACGATGCCTGGCTTTGTACACATTACATACAATGACATGAAATAGAAGGCAATGATGGCCCTGCCCAAGTGAGCTTACAATCTAAGACATAATTGCCTACTTTCGACAAGTGCTGTCCGAGAGAAGGGCGTGACTGGAGGGCTGGAGGGGGTGGGGCGCGGCCAAACGCATCATTTTGGCCCCACCCCCGCAATGTAAATGACGTTTTGTGGAAGGGACGAGGCCAAAATGACGCGATTCGGAACAAATCGTGTCATTTTGGGAAGGTAGTTGCGTGATGCGGGAGACTTGCCGCTCTCCCGGGAGTCCGTGAGACTGACCCTAATTTCGGGTGTCTCCCGGACATCCCGGGAGAGTTGGCAAGTATGATCTAAGAGGTGCGGGGAAATGATGACATCTAACAATTGTAACTGGTGGTGGGAAAAGTATTGGTAAGGCCGGTTGGTGTAAGGACAGTGATGACGGAGAAGAGGGGGAGGTTTCTTGGAAGAGATGAGTTTCCACGGATCATTTAACGCTTTAGAACAGTGTTGGCTAACCTGTGACACTCCAGGTGTTGTGAAACTACAAGTCCCAGCATACCCTTCCAGCAATAAGCTGCTATGTATTGGCAAAGCATGTTGGGACTTGTAGTTTCACAACACCTGGAGTGTCACAGGTTAGCCAACACTGCTTTAGAAGGACAAGGAGGGTACGATAGGTGGATGGAGGGTAGCAGTGGGAGCAACGCCGTGTAGCTGTGCACAGGTAGAGGTTACGTGATCTGGAGACATTAGAATGAGAGGGAGGAAATCTTAGCACATACCCTAATACTGTATACACAGATAAATAGCTATGTCTGGAACCCCATAACTGCCAGCTAAGCACCGGGCTGCACAGATGGGCGCCGCTAATCAACTAAATGCAGGGAAGTGGGCGCCGCGACCAGACTAAACTATCCCAGACCACAAGTTGGAAAACACCACATTGGAAAGCAAGGTTATAAACAGCAAATCTTAAACTGAACAATTAAAGCAAATTTAGGTTTTCGTGTACTCCCAAATTCATCAAGGCATGGCTCACAAGATACGTTTTCTGTTGAATCTGGGGCAGGTCTGCCGTGCTCTACTACACCGAACCCAAGAGGATACGTCCAATACCTACGTGGACCATAAATTCGCAAATGAACGCACAGGAGTATGAAAACAAAAAAGCTTGAATTACTGTTACCTGATAATGATAAAGGCATTAATGTTAAAACAGTAACAAAAAAGTATTTTTTGTTATTTCCCCCCCCCCCCCCCATGAAATACATTTATTAAAATATTGTCAATTTCTATTGAGCATAAAATACATTTTTACAGTTGCTCCTGATTGCAAACACATGTTAAAGCATGCACACAAGACTACTGTCGTCACTATTGATCAGGACTTAAACGAGCCCTGTAGAGCAAGAGATATGGCAGAAAACAAGTGACTTTGAGATGCCCAGAACTGAGTTTGGACTTGGCTGGGAGCGCTCGAGGTTGGCACGTTCTTACTGGACACTGACTACGGCAAAGTCTCCTTTACACTCACAGGTGCACGGGACAGGGCTGCGTTCACAGACATTTTTTTGCCTATTCTGGGCATGCGCAGAGTAATTTTGTGCATGATACGCTCAAAATCGGCAGATACATACCTTGATGAAGCCGGCCCAAAGTTACTAGTGTAACTGCAAATAAATGTGTATTATTATTATTATTTCTATCATTATCATCATTATCCTTTATTTACATAGCCATAACTTAGTGCTGTTTAATCAGGGAGGATAATCTGAATATATCCTCAGTAACAATACATTAACAGATAATATAACAGAAGCCAAGTAAGCCCTGTTCACAAGAGCTTACAATCTAAAGGTTGGAAGTTTAAATTAAAAAAAAAAAACATTCTATTTAAGACTCTTCAGTGGTTAAATAGATACACTTGGCAGCCAAAGAGATAATGAGGTATAAAACTAGGTCCTTATGCCAGCGAGCTGGAATCGAGCAGCCGTCCTATTGCGGCTGTTTGTTGACTGCAGGTTTAAGCTTCGACTATTTTAATTAGCAGATGAAATTCAGGTTCAAACACAGCTGGCACTGACTCGACGTGCGATGCACCTGATCCCCAGAGGAGACACTTTGGGAATTGGAGCCAGGGCGCATTTTGCAGAGCTGGGCTCACACTGGTTGATTAATTGCCAGCGTTAGCTTGGCTGAGCATCCAGGCCGCCCCTGGGCATCGCGGCAGAACAGGGGCCGTTGCTGCGGGCTCTGTGCAGGCTCTGGACTCTATCGCTATTTAGTAATTGCTATAACGAAAAAAAAAAGAAGCCAAACTAGGAAATGAATGTTTTGTCCTCCACAGCAGATTTCCCGGAAGAGTTTCAATAATGTATAAATCTGCTTTCAAAATGTTAGGTGAATAAAAAAAACACATTGTCTTTAGCGAGCTACAAATCAGGTCTGTAAGGGGTAAACAGATGGACTCGACCCAGCAGGGCACAGCGGTCTCTGTGTAACATGTCATTTAATCTCTCAACTGGAAGGACGTGACTCTGAAAATAGGAACGTCCCTTGTCACCGCTTTTCATCCTATACAAAAGTTCTTCTTTCTTTGCAGAATCAGGATTGTCAGGAAAAATGCTTTAAAGCTAAAAGGACGACATGTAATCCCAGCCAGCAATGTTGAATTTTACATACAAAGTCAAATTAAAGGGACTTCATACTCTGTGCCTGATTCAGAGTTTAGCACAAGTGTAAGCGTACAAACCCCTCAGACACTTATGTGCAACTTACAAACATATCCAAAACCATTTTAATTTATACGCTACAAATGCAGGTGCTATGAGGCATCAATGAACTTGCATAACCTACTAATACAGCAGGAACAACATGCGTACACCAAAAAAATATATTTATTTTTACCTTTGCTATTACAAACTCAGCAAAGACTAATCTATGGCCAAGTGACTACCAAAGTCTCAATAAGTGTCTGCGATTCATTTGCTAACCTCTAATTACAAGCGGGATGCTGGGCTGGGGGGCAGGGGGCATTTGCCCCCCTTACCCCCCGGGCCGCTCCCATAGTGGGCTACCTTGGGCTGAGTCACTGGGCCAGCTGCATTTTTTTTTCTTTTAAATGTTCCTAATAGGTTGTCGAGCCGTGTGGTGCCGCCCCACCCCCCACCCCCCCGGGACTAAAATCTGGCAGCCCTCCCCCGGCGGTGCGCTAGATCAGTTATTCTTTATCATCACCCGTTATATACACCTGCCCTTGGATACCCGCAAGATTAAACTGCTTTTTCAGGTGTATCTGCGACTACGTCCCAGTCTGAATACATACTTGATTGCTGGAGCGCTCCCTTACTGTACATTTTCTACGTTAGATCACCCTAAGTGGTAAAAAATTACAGGCCTGAACAGCTACAGTTGCTTACGGTCACTTTCTGACCATGCGCAGTGCATAAAAAGACAAAGACACGCCACGGAAACGGGCGCACTTCTCACTAGTAAGTATCCGCAGGTAAAAGAAGAAACAAAGTGACTCATACTTGCCAACTCTCCCTGAATGTCAGGAAGACTCCCTGAAATAGGGGTGATCTCCCTCACTCCCTGAAGAGTCTGGCATTCTCCCTGATGCTGAGCCAGTACAAGACGTGGTTGGTTTCGCCATCTGTGACATGATGACACCGTTCAGAAATTGTTTCCTATGTCCATGTATTGATGCCTATGGAGGTGGCCATTTTCATGGGGACCAAGATTTAATCAAAGGCTGACAGGTAAGACAACATGACTTCAGTAATGGAGACAGAAATGTAAAAGACACTTCAGTCTCTAGAGATTCATTAGCTGCTTTTCTTTAACGCATAGTTGCCTACTCTCCCGGAATATCCGGGAGACTCCCGCTTTTCTGGAAGACCTTCCGGGCTCCCGGGAGAGAAGGGCAACCTCCTGGTTCTCAGCCCTACAATAGATAAGCGTTGGGGGCGGGGCTTAATGACGCATCATCTCAGCCCCGCCAAAATGATGTGATTCGTGAAGCCCTCCCCTGCACGCCCACCTCCCCCTGGATCTCCCTGAAGCCAACGAGGAAAAGTTGTCAAGCATGAGGTGACTGAAAAGTGAATGTCTTGGACAATTTTCAGTACCTGACATTCAGATCGTAAGCTGTCATTTAAGTTGCCTTAATGTTTAAATGTATTCTTAATTATTTACTTAAAATAAGAAATAATGCCATGGCTATTCTCAGTGCACTCATGTGATAAATACAGTGTAATCTGATCCCTCTATTAGTATTGTAGTTTAAAATTAGTGAAATAATTTTTGGTGGGAATTCATAAGAATTTGTTCATTTTAGGAGGATTAGGGCAAAGATGTTTAAAATGATCATTAAAAAGACCAATATGCATATACATGGCATTATACACATATACATTATACATTATGAACGACTCATCTCGCTTTCTGTTTGAACTAGAATGAAAGATTTCAGCAAATAATTCACAGGAAAAGTAGCTGTTGGGGAAGTGGAGAAAACATTTCAAATTAAAATATTAGATATTTTCTCATTTCTAGTTATATCGAAACCTGCATTACCAAAGAAACATAGAGACAAGAATTTGGCGACAGATAAGAACCACTTGGCCCATCTAGTCTGCCTATCCTAACCTATGATAACCTCAAACCCTATTTGATCCTTAGATCTTTGTAAGGATATCCTTATGTCTATCCCAAGCATGTTTAAATTACTCTACAGTATTATCCTCTACCACCTCTGATGGAGGCTATTCCACCTATCCACTACCCTTTCTGTGAAGTAGTTTTTCCTCAGATTCCCTCTGACCCTACTTCCTCCCAGTGTCAGTACATGTCCTTGTGTTCTAATACTTCTCTTCCCCCCAGTGTCAGTGCATGTCCTCGTGTTCTAATACTTCTCTTCCCCCCAGTGTCAGTACATGTCCTCGTGTTCTAATACTTCTCTTCCCCCCAGTGTCAGTACATGTCCTCGTGTTCTAATACTTCTCTTCCCCCCAGTGTCAGTACATGTCTCGTGTTCTAATACTTCTCTTCCCCCAGTGTCAGTACATGTCCTCGTGTTCTAATACTTCTCTTTCCCCAGTGTCAGTACATGTCCTCGTGTTCTAATACTTCTCTTCCTTTGTAGAATGTTTCCCTCCTGCACCTTGTTATAACCTTGGATATATATGAAAGTTTCTATCATGTCCCCCCTTTCCCTTCTCTGCTCCAAACTATACATAATAAGATCTTTTAGTCTTTCCAGGTAAGTTTTGTGCTGTAAACCATGCACCATTTAGTTGCCCTTCTTTGTACAGTCTGTAATGTATTTATATCCTTCTGGAGATATGGCCTCCAGAACTGAACACAGTATCTAGATGAGGCCGTACCAATGACCTATACAGTGGTATTATTACTTCTTTCTTTCTGCTACTGATTCCTCTCCCTATACAACCCAGCATCTGACTTGCCTTCCTCATTGCTTTGTTACATTACTTACCTGCCTTTATGTCACCTGAGATAGTGACTTGACACCACCTACATACAACACGTCCCTCCCCCTTGCAGGAGCCCAGGTAAAAAAAATATCTGCATGTATGTAACACAGAACCTGCAAAGCAGTTTAGGACACCCACTTCAAATAGCTGAAGCAGGGCTCCAGCCGGAGGACCAATCACAAGCTGCGATCAAGAGATTCCGCAATCAAATCCCCTGGTTTTCAGCTGAGGCTGTAGGAGGAACACAGCGCTCCAGGATAAACAGATGCATATTTTGTTTATGTGGTTAGCAGTGCAGCTTTAAGAGCGGGTGATTGTGCCCAAAATGTTACTTTCCAGATAAAAAAAAAAATGATTTATTGTAGATGCCATGTTGGTAAATATGCACATCCTACACACACCAAACTAGCACACATATGTAAATATGCACATCCTACACACACCAAATTAACACACATATGTAAATATACACATATAAGCACAATGAGGCTGATACACTGTTGTCTGCAATTGTGCCCCAAATCCCAGACACCAATTGCATTCAATAAAAATGGTTTAAGTGTTGGCACAGGCAAAGCTGCAGCTATCGCAAGAAACGTGCAGGTCAATATAATGTGGTTTACATCAGGCAAACGTCACATACACTTATAAAATACGTATCCGGTATTAAGCATTAATTAAACTTCAAAATCCTCTCTAATGCAAGAGAGGCAACTTCCTGTCTCACGTTAGTGGAAAAAAATGCTTAAATACGGACAGAAAATCATAATATATTAACATGCAACAGGAAAGCACCAATCAGTGTCAGCGGAACATTCACAGCCAATCACAAGCGGTTCATTATTGCTGACAACAGTCATCATCATCATCCACCATATATACCTGCTCTGGAACACCTGCAAATAATTTGGCTTTGACATGTAACAACCCCCCGTTCCGCCTCTCCAGGTGCAAGTGGACATAAGTACCGGCAACTTTTCTTGGCGTGAGCAGAGCGGTTTCATGCAAGATACGCAACGCCAACTGGTGTAGTGCTCCGTCTGCATCAGCCCCAATGTATATAAACTCTTAATAAAGGTTTGATAATGTCACTAAGCCCAGCACTAAGATTCAGTAATATAACGTTATAGTATACATGGTGCAGGAAAGCCCCCAGGAGAATTGGCCCATTAATTTGTCACTTACATACATGAGCGCCCTCTTAATCACACGGCTGATGTCTCTCCTCCATTCAGGAATATTCGGGTTATAGTCGTCCAAGTTTGGTGAGAATGACAAGCGCAGAGACTGGAACTGCTCTGTAAACAGAAGGAGCAGGTTGTAGTGTAACACCGGAGATTTCAGCAGGGAAATGTGTTATATACGTTCAATCATTGCTATCTAATTCCTGACAAACGTTTACTCAGGGGAAACTGTACATATAAAGGTGTACACAGGACCATCTTACTAATGGGGCATTCAGAGCTTCTCCCCCAGGAGAAGCCCTGGGGGAGGACGTAGAAGCCTATTAATAAACTTTAAAGTAATAGAGTGTGGACAGAGCTTCTCTGTCAGCTCCTGGTGTGTTAGGAACACAAACAAGGATGTCTTCCTTGAATAATGTGTTCCTAAGATCTCCCATATTTAAATGAACTCTGGCTAATGTAAAAAGACAAATTTTGTACTCTCCCCAATCAGAAGAACACTAGGGCATCCAATCCTCCTCCTATCAACTTCCCGGCAATCTCAAAGCGTTATTACCTGAATAGTATCCAAAACCATCAGGAACCGCATGTAGATCCACCTTGACTACTCAGTGAAAGCTATTGGGACCATCACCATTATGCTGCTTGGGGGAAGGACTTTGTACGAAACTAATTACAGGAAAGGAATTCCTTAAATAACAGGTTGCAAAGGGATTATAACATACAGTCTGTATCTATTATTTAATAAGATCATCTATTATCGGGTAGTTTGAACAAGACAATGTTCTCCAGATCATTAACGAGGCTAGTAAACTGATAATGAGCAATTCACTGCCACAAAGAGGGGAATGAGGAGGTCCTGGCTGGTATAAATTTCGTAGTCGATACACGTGAACATAAATAAAAGACCTTGTAACTTTGGGTAGGCAACACTATAGTTTTAATCAAGAGATTCTAAAAAAATGGAAACTCTGTTTAAAACTAATGCTAAGAGAAACTTTATTTTTATTTTGTTTTTAACAGCACTTAATATCATGTTTTAAAATTGTTTCATGTTTTTCCTGCAGAAAACCGCACATCGTTCTTTAAAAACCCATTGTCTATGAGGTCAGTGTTTCAAATCATTTTACCATGGTTTTAGAAGTCTACTAGACATCATTAATAAACTAGGGAAAAAAATCAGCATGTGGAACAGTCCTAATTTTACATTATTTCCATGGTTAAGCGACATGACCCACAGGTAAACATTGTTTCTATTTTATTTCATGCAGTAAGTGACACAGTAGAGCGAAAGGGAATAATATGTTTTATCTGTTCCTCCTCCTCCTTCTCCGCCATGGGATTTTAAACAGTGACTGTAGACAATTATTTACAAGCTATAAATGTAAATATATAGCATTTAGCAAAGTAGGTGAACTCCAACCATTATGCTCTGCAGTATTATTTACTGCTTGTAGGTAATTATCCAATTAGTCATGCACACAAGTTAAATTGTAGGTATTATCGGATTTAATGGAAAGTTGCATTACACAAATTAGCACCAGGATATACAAGCAGTATATAGTATAGTATTAGTATTTGGCTCAATTAATAGGGCAGTTCAAATGTGAGATCAGACCAGTGTTTCCCAAACCCTGTCCTCAGGGCCCCCGAACATCACAGGTTTTCAAGGTGACAAGTGAAATAATTACACCACCTGTGGATCTGTTACAATGTATCAGTCAGTAATGACTGCACCTGTGCTCCAACAAGGAGATCTGGAAAACCTGCACTGTTAGGGGTCTTGAGGACTGGGTTTGGGAAATCATGTGTTAGACAGTATATTGAGGTGACTTTATTAGCTTTTTTTCATGCAAAATACCTTCTCAGAAGGACAGGGAAACCAGGAGATTAAGTTATGCACCAATTGATTTCTGAATGATCCCCACTTAAAGGCTTCACTACGCATGCACCAGCCCCCTACATGCTCAGAAGAACAGCGTGGAAGCCTCAGCAGGGAGGACCGGCAATTGCTGGGCCCCTTCAACTCCAGGGGCTGCACTCCCTGCAGTGACTGTAGTCCCACCACTGAATGGAAACAACTGTGCCCTAGACAGAGGTCAACCATTAGACTTTAAATAATAGAGCGAGGATAGGAAAGGTCCTTAAATAGCTTCTATCAATGTTCGGTAGCTAAAATCAACAACAAGCGTAACCATGCATAGGCAAACCGAGGGGGGTTTCCTTGTGCCTGGAAACTCCCATCCAAGCCTGGGACACTGTATAATTGAGGTGGCTGGTCCCTGCCCCAGCTTCACACGGCTCTGCTTGAAAAGGGAGAGCTGTGTGCACCTAACAGTAGTGCACGCAGCATTGCCCATGTATATTATGGGGATAGGAAGAATTGGAGAGCAGCCAAGCACTGTCTAATATTATAGCTACGCCCCCATGCATGCTGGTCACGCCCACTGGCGGCGTGGTGTGGAAACCCCCCTCTACAAATCCTGCGTTTGCCCCTGTCATGGTTTTGGAAACAAAACCAAAGTCAAAACATGAGAATGATTCTCCTCTCTCTAGTACAAACTGAACAATTTGTGAAATGTTAGACTCATCCTAACGCTGCACCGAGGAGGAGGAGGTACGTAGGACCCGGACCGGCTCACCGTACACCGCCACCGTCTTTGTGTCCTGGAGGATGGAGTTGCCTGCGGCCACCTGTACCGTGATGCTGTTCATCCCCTCCGCGGCGAAGGTGAAGGAGATGCTTCTATCCAGCTTGACGAGAGGCTGCAAAGAGAGGATGAGAAAAACAACGCCAAGAATCTGGGATTAGGGCTGAGTTACCTGATGGCAAACCATGCCAGACATTTCATAAGTAAAGATTAAAGCAATGTATTATATTGGCCTAACAGCCGTTTCCACACAGTGGCTCAGAAGGCAGCCCTGGGACCGGAGCTCTTATCTTCTATAAAAAACATTGTATGGCAGGGAAAGAATTGATGTTCCACTACACGGCGTGCGCCCGTTTGCTGGAGAGAGGATATGCCGCTCATTATAACAGAGATAAGAGAGGCGAACACAGCTTCCAGCAATCTCGAGAAAATATAATACAGAGAACTTTGGGACCTCACAGAAATGATACATAGAGGTAAACATGTCTTTGGTTTCTTAACCAATCAATGGGCAGCGTCAGCGTCCCGGGGGCAACAGCAGGGATTTCAGGAGACTCAGACTGGCGTTAGAGACGGACTCTGCATCTAAACACTGGACATTGGCAGCCAAACCAGCAAAGTTCTTCATTACAGCCGTACTGTGTACAACTGACTTATTTTTAGTCACTTTGAGAACCTGTCGGACTCAAACCGACCACTGGTTTCAGATAAACAAATCTCTTGCTGTTCAGGTTCCAAAGCTGCTTTCATTAAATCAGTTTTCACATCATTTATCAAGTACCAAACAGAACGAAAGTTTTCAGGCTACAGCAAAATAATGTTTAAGATGGAAATCCCTTCAATTTGTTTTATATTAATATAGAACTTTGTTCTTTTCTTCATCTATTCCAATCATGAGAAATGGCTGCGAAAACATTACTGTAAGAGATGTCGGGGTCTATTTATTATTACGCAGCGATATATAATTTCCAATTTCACTAGAACCCATAGGACAGACTTTCCCAAACCCAGTCCTCATTGCCCCCTAACAGGGCAGGTTTTCCACATCTCCTACAGGTGCAGTCATTACTGACTGATACATTGTATCAGATCCACAGGTTGTGTAATTATTTCACTTGTCACCTAGTAAACCTGCGCTGTTTTCTCCTTTGCTAACGTCTCCATAGATTGTGAGTCCTGCAATCTCCAGAGAAAACAGCTGTTTGTTAAATGGACCCCTAAGTATAAACTTTTATGGCCAATCCAAGCTATTCAGACTTTTTCCCTGGAAACTGTATGACCAACTATGTAATCTTACACCCCAAGACTCGCTCCCCTATATGATACATAGTAATTATGCATAATTGCTTTGCTTGATCTATTATGAATTATCATAGATGTTTAGTATAGGAGAAGGAGGAAAAGGAGGAATATATTAATACAGGGAACGTTTGTTTTGCTTAGTTTGGAGGAGACTAGCTGTTCCATGCTCCCCATTCCTGCTTTCCCTACATGTGAGAGAGACAGAGCTGTATTTAGCAAATAGAGCTATAAGCGGCCATTTCTCTGCACAATTTATACAGATTGAGCAAGATTTATTTATGCTAATGGCACAATCTGCTGCTGGATCATCCCATCAGTCCGAATACACTTTTGATCCTTCTGTATGTCAATGAGGCATTATATTAATATTACAGATAAAAGAGGTGTGGCTACTCATGGGGCGGAGCTTAAGGCAACCAAAGGTTGTTGCCCACAGGTTCCAGGTTTATATCAGGAGAAATTCTGGAAAACAGGGCTCTCTAGTGACACCAAATAAACTATTCTGGACTCTTTTTTTTTACTAACAGCACCAAGTAGAAGGTTGAATGCACCTCACTGTTATTTCCAAGCCACCAGACGTAGGTGAGGGTCCCCACGTTGCTCGGCCACAGAACCACCGACGCGTTGACCTCCTTGTTCTTCGTGGTGACGAAAGGGACGACCAGGTGAATGTGCTCCAGAGGGGCTGTGAAAACAAAGACCACTGTATGTCACTCTAATTTCTTCATGATAAAAACCCCACAGCTGGGAGAGAATATCTGATATGACAGCAGGAAGACAACGCCTGCAGAAGTGTGTGCGTGAAACTATACCCAGAAAGAGGCTTATGTGTCTTTAATAAGGAGAAATTACAGTATTCTGTTTAAATGTGTAACACTAGTGCCCTCTGCTGATCATCTGAGGAATTACAGACAGTGCAAATATTGTGTGTGTCTTACAGGTCGTTTAAGTAGAAAATACTAATTACTTAACAACCTTGATAAAACTGCGTCAGTATATTGCGTCTTTATAGGGTTGTTTCCTGTTATTAAGGCAAATTATGGTTGCCCACACCTCACCCTATATTTCTTACTTACAGTGCTATAGATATTTACTGACAGATATTTTTGTGACATGTTATTAATGTAATTCCTTAATGTGTCAAAAACAAACAAAGAGGACAAAGGGTTCAAGGAGTGGAAATAAAGACATTATGTCACAGTGAAGTTGGATAGTGTCTAAAGGTAATCTTATTTTTTACTGATCTTTATAATTTCCACGGCTACAAATTTGGCATTTACATCAGTCAGTAAATGTACTGATTGTAGTCAACTATGGTTAAAAAAAATAATGAAAACATCAAAGGCTGAACCAGATAAAGTGATTTTTTTTTTATCATTTAACCCAGTCAAATGTCCACTGTTAAATGCTTTCACAAAGCTAATGAATACCTAGGGTTTAAGGGTATTAATAATCTAATGAGAGAGAACCCTGCAGTGTTCACATTAATGCAGACCTGCAAACAAAGCATATTGCATGGAAAGTGAGTCAGGAGCATGTGATGAATTATTTATCGAGAACAGTAGGGGGCACTGCCTGGCTCCAAATCAGAGCAACGTCAACACATTCTTGCAGATCAGGACTTTTTAAAAGTTTGCAACAGAAAGAGAAATGCTACCTTTGCAGAACGTGCCGTGTGGGCTATGCTCGCCATACGCGCAACTAAAATACAATATGTGAATAAATAAAATATCTATCATTTCTATATATAGTAAAGATCTCCGGCACAAGATGAATCTCTGAAATGGAGAGGAAACTTTGTCTTTCCTACTTTAAAAGGCATGGATCAAAACCATTTCATGAGCACTTGCGGAAAAATATACTTTCCAGCCAAATGCAGAAGGAGGTGAATATTTCACAGAACAGTTCTGAAAAGTATAAATAGGCAACAATTACATGTCTAGTTATATAACACAATAAACTCTCTGGAATCACCAGCCAATCAGTGACCACTTTGGTCCAGGGTGAGGGATGGAATAAAAATAATAATTAATTGACCTCCTCCTGGCTGGCTGGCAAGAGGCACAGATCATGTGATGTGTGTGGTCACAGCACTTTTCAAGCTCCCCTGGCAAGTTACGGGCCGCAGTAGTCAATGAAATTGGATCCCGACAGCAGCAGTGTAATTATATAATTAAAGCAAGTTATGAAGCACTGCAGCTAGGCCACTGTGGCTTTTTGTCTCTTCTGGGGCAGAGAACATAGTCACAGAGGAACATGGGGCACAGAGGAACCCTTATAGCAGCAATTTAAGAGTTACCAGCTTTTTGCCTTGTTAAGTTTCCTTTGTCAACCAAATGATGGCGAAGACTCTTTTATAATAAAGACTCTGGGTTTTTACCCAGAGATTTTACTGTGCAGTCATTTGCGTCAAACATAGGATTAAATGGCTAGGAACCCTTTAATAATATTATAGGTAGGCAGAGGTTCACGGGATTATGGGTGTTTGGAGCCAACACATCCCCCCCAGTGCCAGAACTATCAAATTACTGCTTACAGTATGTTATTGATCTATATCCCGTTGCTGCTTTGTACACTACATGTGTTGTGTAGTAACCAGCTGACACTTCATTAACAATTTAATAATTTAACAAAAACACGTACAGTATATGTAGGAATGATAACATGAATAGCCGTGTTCCTGCTCCCCACTAGACATGACCTTATCATGTTAGTCCCATCTTGGTTCTGAGTTTTTCAAGCTTGGATCTTTGATGCGGCTTCGTCAAAGTTTTCACCTTGTCAGTATCACAGTATAAAAACACAAACACATCACATTCCACTAGGTCACATAGGGGGAGGTGTCAGACATCAATATGAGTGATTCTTGGTAGTCTTCATATATGACTATTGGTGGCTTTGTTGGCTCTCCAAGAACCTCTAACAGCTGCTGCAAAGTATTCTGTTTCTTTAAATGATAATGCAATGGACACCTGCTAATAGCTCGCCCGGAAGGTTGGGTTGTCCCTTAATTTGAACATGTAACCTCTGCTTAACTTGCAATCGCTGGAGTCACCAGCACCATCTCTTCAGTCTGTTTAAGATATTACATTGACTCTTCTCATCGTGTTCCAATATCTTTGGTGAGGCTTACTCACATATCTACACAGAATTCCCATTGTGACTGCAGTCTCTGGACTTGTAGTTGCTGATTCGTACAGCAATGCAGCCACTGATTGTCTGTACCTCCTGCAGTTCCATCTTCAGGTAGTCTATATCCATCAGTGTTGATGTAACTTCAGTTTCTGCCATCTCAGCCTGGTTGAGGATATTGCTGATTTCAGCATTCGGGTTGAATGAAAAATTACCATCTTATTGTCTTTGAATATGGACTCTCAGGCAGTACCTCTCATCCCCTTAATTGTAAATTATTTTTTGAGACCTTTACAGATTTATTTTGAAGAAACTACTAAAGAAGCCACAAACCACTAGCGAAACGCGTAAGGTTCTGATGCTGCTATCTACATACAGTTTGAAAATCTTTTTTTACTTTGTTCATCTTTCTTTTACTTTTATTCACTTATATTTCTTTCAATATCTTATTTCACATCCTATCAGTATTCTGCTTTTTCCACACATATTGTTCTAATTATACTGTAACCATCTAAAGCTTCTATGATGTCTTACTATATCCTTTAACATCTACACACCTATCTGCAAAATGCAAACTTTATTACTATATTTGGCTACACAAAGTCCTTCTAGTCACACTTGTTCACTTGCATCTTCTACCCATACTTCCTTACCTACTACCTGACCTACTACACCTCTGCCCCCCTCCCTCTGCCACTCCAACCCCTCTCCTACTACCCCCTACCTCTTTCCTCCTACAACCCCTTTCTAGCCTACCACCTTATCACACTCTATACCTCCATTTCCCCTCTAAAGTATCCCATTCACCACTTTCACCAACATTAGCCCTTTTACCCAGCACCCCTCCCCTCTTTCCACTTCCTCTTCCTCCACCATTCCCACCTCCGACCCACCACAGCTGCCATTTTGACTCCATTAGACGTTGTCACTTTGTCACGTTACTTTGTGTGTCTGAAACTTTTCATTACATTGTTCGTAGTCATGGAAGGACTGGCAAAGTTCAGCCTGAGAGCCAAGACTTGACTCAGCAGCCTATTAGGAACATTTTAAAGGGGAACAAAATGCAGGTGGTCCAGTGACCCAGCCCAAGGTAACCTACTATGGGACCGGCCCAGGGGACAGAATCCCTCCTGCCCCCCAGCCCAGCCTGCCGCTGTTCCTAGTGTACCTTACGCGATTCTCCGCCAAAGTACAACATAGAAACGTGAAAGGAGTCCCTTTAAAAGTACAGGAAGATACCTGATCAACAACAACTCAAATCTGGTGCAAAATTTCAGTCTTTTACAAAGTAGAAATGGACTTGGGAATTGTACTATACTCTAATGGGATCCATTCTGGTCCTCATTGTTGCTCCTCGACAGAGAAATTTTCAAACATGCTCAGAGTAATTTAATAACACAACTCTAGACACAAAATTGCCATCTGAAATAAAGACAGTTCCCATGTCTCCACACTCACCTGACTGAACCATGGCTAAACTGAGCAAGTATTTCACAATGTTTCATCAATTACATGAAATGTGTTACAATACATCACCAATGTCAAGGCATGAAAGCCTTTGAAGATATATAACCCACCTACTGGTGGGCAATTGGCACCAGTTTCCTTTTCTGGCAGCAGATACAACCTTTGGGATGAGCTCCCTGTGGTATTTTGGTAGCATTTGGGTTTGTTATTTTGGCTATGAGCATGCTAATGGATGAAGCCTTCTGCTGGAAGGAAGATATCTACCTTTTATCTTATCAGAAGGTTGTTCTTGAATATAGGACAGCTGTATGCCCAGGTCTTCAGGGTAGATGTCTCCTTGAGAATTTGTAGGGTGACTGAAACTTGTTGGATATGTAATATCATCCCTAGAACACTCGTTGGGTTTATGAAGGTCCCCAGGGATCTATGCTTCATGCCTGGACCCTTCAGCCTCTCTGCCCAATCACATCAGCTCTTTGATGGACCCCAAGATACATGCAGTTGGATATCCTTATTGATGCTTCAATTGAGCATCTCCTACTCTCACCCTTTAGTCACAGTAGACATTTTTTAGACAACTATTAATCAGTTTGCGTCACTTTAATTATGGAGTATCATATATGGAGAAGTTTGCAATTTTTCAACTTGAGGGTTCATACATACCTGTTATGTGCAGGTAAAGAACGGCAGTGTCCGAGCCCAAATTGTTGTCCACCGTTACCAGCACTCGGAAGATGCCAACATTCTGATAGACGTGTTTAATTCCATCCTCTGTTGCGCTAAGATTAGCGTAGGAAGCAGCGATACCGTCCCCAAACTCGACCTGAATGTTCGTTCTCTGAATATCTCCCTAAATAAGGTGAAAAATATAAACAAATTACTTTAACGGGAGAACACCAACCTGAACTAAAACAGAGTAAGTAATGTACAAAGCCATTTTGTGTTTGTTAATGTTATCTTTTATTTGTGCTAATAACTCCATGTTTCTTAGCTCATTAAGCCAATAATACACATTTAGTACTATAAGTGGACGAGTGTTGTTCATCTTGTACAATTCAAAAGGTGTTAAGACATTAATAGTAGCAGCATTTGCTTTCTCTGTAAGCTTAGAGGTCAAGGAGCTAAAATATAGATATCCTTTGTTCAGTGCCAAGCAAAACCATCCACTAAAATCTAATTTTATACAGTACATAAGTAGGTGAAATTATAGGTATTAACTTCTCATGTTCAGAAGTGGAGATACTCATTATAGCTGAAGTCAATTTTGAACAGTAGCAATTATGCACATTCCTCTCAAGGCCAGAAAAAGCTGTTCGGAACCTAAGTTGGAAGTTAAGGGAAGGGTGAGAGAGGAGGATCGGGAGGGGAAAGGAAGGGAGAGTGGAGAAAGATAAGGAATTAAGGTAGGAAATTAAGCTAATTCAATGGAAGAGGAAGGAAGGACGAAACTAATGCAGGGAGCAAGAAACAAGGAAGGAACATATGGATTAAAAGGGAGATGAACGTAGAAAGGAATATACTGTCCAACACACATTGCAACAAAAAAACTGAAAAAAAAGATTGAAAGAGTGTGAGTCTGGTTAGGGGATAACCAGTAAGAAGGGAATTGCAATAGCCAATGTGGGAGATTCTGAGTGCGTGAATGAAAGTTTCTGCAATGTCTTGAATAAAGATGGAAAGATAGCATTGGAGAGGGAAAGATTACAGATGTCAGTTAAGACTGAAATGCCCAACAGGCGATAGCGATGGCTTATTTGTGGGTGAATAGGGTTGAATAGATAAGCGACAAAGTGGGAGGTGATACAGTGTGTTGGGAATTAATTTTCTTTGTCATCTTCATGGAGTCAAATGAGAAAAAGGTTCCAGAATGAGCATAAAAGGAAGTGTTACCGCTTAATGAAGAGGTTCTGTCCTAATATAACTAATATATACAACAAAAGCAAACTCATATGTCCATATGAAGATTTTACTTATCTTCGACTTGAGATGCCTCTCGACTGGAGAGCCAAAATGGGGGCAAGGAGGGGTGGGCAAGCAGTAAGTGCGTGTTCATGTAATTTCAACACAATTAGACATGGATGCATGCTCGAATGCTTCACTTAGGAGGCGTAATTTCCGACGGTGCTTGAGGTCTGGTGATACTACACACAATGATGATGGTGACGATCGGCAGAGCTATTTAGTCACCATTTACTCCTTGTGACTTTAGCATGTTCTACTAATACTGTCAAGTGGCATCTCTAGGTTATATCTACATTATCATGCAGCCTAAGTACACATACAAGTTGCATATGACATACATCTGGTGCACACGCTACTGTTTGGGAACTCGATGCATCTTCACATGCGTCCAACTCGACTTTTTGAAGTCAATATTATTTTATTACGTGTGTCTCTAGCTACATATGTTCTTAGCGCAAATGCGGCCATCTGTGAATGAGCCCCATATGTCTTACATTTTTCTGAACCTTGCATGTAATCCAGACCTAGTCACACTCGGTTTTATTCTCGGCTCTTCTCTGTTTAATGCTGCAGCAATGCGGAGGGACATTTTATATGTTTGCAGGAGAAATAATAAAGAATTTCTGCGCATGAATGTCAATATGAAATAATAAGTTCCCTCTTTTATTATTGTTAATGCACACGGGTTGTCAGGACCAGAGATTGCTTTTCCCCCTGGCACAATGTGTTCCAACTTGAGTGTAGATATGGGAAAAGAAATCTTTATTAATCGTAAAAATTATAGATTTGTTCCCTTGTCTCGCTATTGATTATTGCAGCCCCTTTATATTCCTGCAAAAGCCAAATGTTATTTTTTGGTGCTAAAATTGTTACTGTTTCTTTTTTATTTTTTTGCCTGTTTCCATAAATAAAGTGTCTTAGAATAAAGCAGGACTAGGAAGCTGGCAATATTGTGGGTATTAATCAGTCAGTTAAATAGTATTTCAGAACAAAATACAATCATAAGACGGTGAACTTTCTTATCGGACATGGTAATATTTCAAATGACTTCAATTAAATGTATATTATTACAGATAATTAAACAAATGTATATCTTTGTCTATGTTTGTTTTGATGTTCATGTTATATTTATTTTTATAATACATTGATAACCTGATATTTAATGAGTTAATCAATAAATATGTTATATTAGTCAAAGCTATACACAGGCCACACAGATAGAACATCATTATTCATGTAGGCAACAGGCATGTATATGTATATATATATATATATATATATATATATATATATATATATATATATATATATATATATATATATATTTGTTCCTTTGTTCACAGTGGCTTATTTGCACATTGTCTCTGGGGAATAGATTGAAAACTGTTTTTCTTCTCAATACTCCCATGAAGCTCTTTCTATAGCACTTCAACCACTGACCGGAAAATCCTATCCTGCACTGGGGAGTCTTAGTGAGGATGAAGTAGGCTTCTGTAGATGGAAATGACTTGTCGGTGTGAGCCTGTCACATCCAGCGGATAAAGCAGCGACTTAAAGATCTTCTATGCATTACCCAGAAGCTTTCTTAGCTGAATAAAATATTACGAAAGCCATACAATAGTAAAGTCAGTGGGACATACTATTATATGGCTTTTGAAAACCTCTATAAAGTGAACGCATTTTAATCCACAATTTATTTGGAAACCGCAATGTGGATAAAACCAGATAAATTATGAGATTCTTTCACCTGTCTAATTGTGAGTGTTATTAAATAGATTATATTCATTGTTACATCAAGAGATAACTAGATGTGAGATGGCAAAGAATGGATTAGTAATGCATCTTCTACAGATTCAGGCAGATATCACACAATAGTTAATTTTTTAGTTAATTTATTTTAATGAGACGATAGATAATACTAGAGATGTTCACTGACTGGTTTTGGTTTTGGATCTGGATTAACTTCGTGTTTTGGTTTTGGCAAAACCGCCCTTGCGTGTTTTGGTTTTGGTTTTGGATCCCTATTTTTTTCCCAAAATTCCTATTTTTTTTTTTGCTAAAATCACATATTTTTGCATTTTTCCCCCCTTCATTATTATTAACCTCAATAGCACTAATCTCAAGTCATTTGCAGAGATTTAGATCACAAAGTCTGCCAGACCTATTAATTATTTCTATTTCAGCAATGACAATTAGCAATGGAGCAATGGAGATCTCCTGAATGTCACTGGAGACTTTGAAGAACACTGCTACCCCTCCTCTTTCTTTTCTACCTATGACGCTGCCCAACTGCTCTACAGACTGTGAAGAACTGTGCTACCCCTTCTGTGTCCCTCTGTGAAATGGCGCTGGATCGTCATAGAGGGCGGTACTTATAGAATCCAAAGCTCGTGAGAGCCGAGATCCGACAACATAACAATGAAGTTTTGCCTCGTTTTAAATTCTGAGGGTGCGCAAAATAATCGAGCCGGCTCGACTCGGTACTCAGATCTGCTGAGTTCGGGTGTGTACGGTTCTCGGGAAAACGAGCCTGAGCATTTCTAGATAATACTAACATAAGATATAGCAGTATAACAATTCGGCTGAGTACACACTACAGTGTTTTTACCCAATTATCAGGCCAATCAAATGATAAACGACCTTTCTGCCTGATATCGCATTAGTGTGTACGCTCTAACTATTATCGTTCCAAAGCACATCGTATCGTTTCATTTAATTTTTAAACCGGACTAACAACTAAAAATCTCACTCAAAAATGTCGTACCAATCCTGCAGTGTGTACGTACTCAGGACCGGCAGTGTTCATAGATCTCTATGGAGGGTGCAGAGTCACCATCTTTTCAGCCGATGGTTATGACAGATGAAGAGCACAGATCTGATGATAAATGGTGTAAAACGTGTATAGTGTGTACACAGGAATCGGCTGCTTATCGGGAGTTTTTCTTTTTTGTTTTAATAGTTGGTAGAATCGTTAAGGATATCACATCGGGAGAAATTTTATGAAGTGTGTACCGGGCCTTACAGCTGCTGGTGGGGACAGTGTGTGGTGTTTGTAAGACAAAAGTATTATCAGCCACCAATATTAAAGCAGCCAATGGTGATTGGTATTTCAGTGCAGATACCGGTGTTAGAATGAGGAGAGACAGTGGAAGGTGGACAACAAAACATGAACTGGTCACTGTACAAATCTACGGTCCCGCTTGGACCAGTCAGTGAGAACAAAACACTGACATGGAATCAAGAAGGAAAAATGGAACTGGGTCAGCTCAATCAGTCTACTAGGGAAGTAGGACAATTCATAAAAATGGAAGACTATAACTGATTATATGAATATAATTTCCAATATGGCAATGTCCATGATTTGTCGTATTAAGAATAGCAAGTAGCATCCATATTGTTGTGTTAGTCAGTTTGGATCTGCGAGTAAGTGAATCTCTCAGGGGCAAACGCAGGATTTGTAGAGGGGGGTTTCCACACCACGCCGCCAGTGGGCGTGACCAGCATGCATGGGGAAGTGGCTATAATTTTAGACAGTGCTTGGCTGCTCTCCAACTCTTCCTATCCCTATAATATACATGAGCAATGCTGTGTGCACTACTGTCAGGTGCATGCTGCTCTCCCTTTTCAAGCAGAGCAGTGTCAAACAGGGTCAGGGTCAAGCCACCTCAATTGTACAGTGCCCCAAGCTTAGAGGGGGGTTTACAGGTACTAGGAAACCCCTCCTCGGTTTGCCTATGTCTCTATATAGTCTGTTTTGATTCATACTTTAGTCTAATTTCCTTGATCTCCAGTTTTCACCCCTTTCCTACACAAATTCTATTCTACTTCTGTCTTCACATTAAACTTTATTTCCTCCATTACGTTCCTCATTATCTGAGGCTACTCTTTCTGAGTACAGTAATTGGTTATTGATTAGTGAGTCACGTAACACAACTAGCAGCTGTGAGGACAAGGAGATCGCCCCTCCGCTTAGCACTCAAAGCACAAAAAGTACAGATCGCCGTATTCCACTTGACTTATACTGTCAAGTATAGTTTTAGTTTAGTGTTTAGTTTTAATATGTTCCTACTGAACAAATTCTAACCTGATGTAAATAACGTCTTTCTCAAGGTTAAAAATAAAATTGTTTTGTTTTCAGTATTATTAAAGATTAATGACAGATATAAGATCACAAAATTCTAGAGAAAACCAGCTGCACAATTCCGCCCCCCCTTCTCTATCTGCTACTTCCTGCTGTGTCATCGTGGACACAATACAAATTAATAAGCGATTGTTCTTTGTTATCAGACAGTTTCAAATTTCAAAGTTGCCCGCGGTGTCAATCAGACTCCAAGGAGCGGCTTACTGAAGTCGTACTATTACATTAGTTGGCCCACACACTCTTTTATAGAAATGGGGGGTAACTTGCAATTGTGCCCGGCTAGTTAATAATGCTGCGAGAGCCAGGAGAGACTAAGCTAGATAGAGAGAAAAATATAATATTTAGAGTAATATTTGGCCTAAGGTTAAAACTTGGGGTCTGTACAGATTGGGGACGTGATCTAATGTCATGGCCAGTAAAGTGTTGCGGAGTGTGCTAGCCCTATATATATATATATATATATATATATATATTTTTTTTTTATTATATTATTTTTATAATTATTATTATAATCAGAAAGGTAGGATTAAGGGATATATTTACTATACTGTGGGTTTGAAAAAGTGGAGATGTTGCCTACAGCAACCAATCAGATTCTAACTATCATTTATTTAGTACATTCTACAAAATGACAGCTAGAATCTGATTGGTTGCTATAGGCAACATCTCCACTTTTTCAAACCCCCTGTTTAGTAAATATACCCCTAGGACTGTTGGGATAAGCTTTATTTCTATTATTCAAAACCTGTAAAGAAAGAGACTTGAAAGAGGGGTCAGCGCTCCTGAAACCCAGGTATGCTTACACATATTTGTCTATGTCACATATATTTCCCCTGATAAATTTAAGGAAGTACACAAAAAAAGTGCTGAAAACTGAAACATAACGCACCCCTTGCAATAATGAGCTAAATAATACATATGACATAACAGAAGAGTTTGCACTGAATTTGCTCAGCATGACGTTTATCACAAATTGATGTTGGTGACATTATGAAGAGTTCTTCAAATGTCTGTAATTTCACAGGTCTGTGTTTGGCTTGCGGTTTCCTAGGTAACAGAAATAATCTGGACATATTGCTACGTTGAAACTGGGACCAATTGTCACACTGTAACTTTAGACTGTGAAATACAGAGTAGAAGACAATAGAATATGAGGGCGCTCAGCCCATCTACTGTGCATAATTACCCCCATGTGTCCATCCACATCTTACATAAAATCACACCCCTGTTCTGTTTGGGTGAAATGCCCCTATAAATATGCTCTGTGCAACCTTTAGCATGGTATAAACCGTACCAATGATGAGAGTCCTTTCTAATAGCACGTTAGGTCCACCAAGGCAACTTTGTACCCCCTCCACTCTCCACCATATGAAGCTCAATTCTCTCGTTCCACAGCAGAGCTTTTCATTTTTGCATGTGGATGAAACACTTGAACTGCAGCACAGTGGTTAGCATTGCTGCCTCACGGGGTAGGGGCTACAGGTTTGATTCCAACCAGGGCCCTATCCGTTTGGAGTTTGTATGTTCTCCCCATGTTTGCGTGGGTTTCCTCCGGGTGATTCCTCCGACAAAACTGGTAGGTTAACTGGCTGCTTGCAGAAAATGGACCCTAGCTTCATCCTCATCATCATCATCACCATTTATTTATATAGCGCCACTGATTCCGCAGCGCTGTACAGAGAACTCATTCACATCAGTCCCTGCCCCATTGGAGCTTACAGTCTAAATTCCTTAACACACACACACACACAGGCACACACAGACACAGACTAGGGTCAATTTTGATAGCAGCCAATTAACCTACCAGTATTCTTTTGGAGTGTGGGAGGAAACCGGAGCCCCCGGAGGAAACCCACGCAAACACGGGGAGAACATACAAACTCCACACAGATAAGGCCATGGTCAGGAAATGAACGCATGATCCCAGCGCTGTGAGGCAGAAGTGGTAACCACTGAGCCACCGTGCTAGTATGTGTGTGATAAGTGATTATGGGGATGCTATATAAATATATAATAATAGTTAAACACAAGGCGCTATAGTGCCCAAACTTTACCAACTCCTGCAGTCTCTGCCACCTTGACACGCCAATCAGTGACCCCCCTGTTCTAACGTGTGCACTTATGCATGTGACATGACAAGTCAGTAAATGTAGTAGATAAAATGAAAATCGATTTATCGCTATATCACCCCCACCTCCTCTAGCTGCAGCACAAAGGTGACGTTATGCGCCTGTTCTGCCGTTAACTTCCCGTCCAACGTGGTGATGCGGAGGCCGCGGGGCGCTTTCCCGGGACACTGCTGGGGTTTGGCTGTGTACTGTTCCCTTACTCCGTCCGTGCAGTTGTTAGACACAACCTTCCTGTAACTGAAACAATGTAACAAGATATATTAGCATCAAAGCGACAATAAGAATCACGTTGTAAATATGAACCTCACAGAAAAGTGTCACTTTTACATTTTCTGTCTTGGTTGTCTTGATCTAGTGATGTCATAGGGGGGTTATAAAAATATCATTTGGAGATTTGTGTTCAGAATAAAAGAAGAATTTCAATTGAAAATATTTTAATCTCTGCTGCAAAACATTTATAATACCATAGAGTATCTTTCAGTAAAGGCCCTGGATCGTCTCTTTTTTATGTAATGTGTTTGACTCCTGGTTTTCAGTGCTG
The DNA here is from genome assembly GCF_038048845.1 of Mixophyes fleayi. Classification (NCBI taxonomy): domain Eukaryota; kingdom Metazoa; phylum Chordata; class Amphibia; order Anura; family Limnodynastidae; genus Mixophyes; species Mixophyes fleayi. The sequence goes on along the minus strand of NC_134407.1, from coordinate 8,300,699 downwards.
TGGTCTCTGTAGAGTTTTAAATGCTAAGAGGAAAACATCTATTGTACACTGATGAGCTTGTAACAGGGTGAAACAGTCTGTCAGTGGAAGAACTACAGCATCATAGTGGGTGCTGCATCTATGGGGCCCCGGGATGACAGGGGCCCCTAGATATCTGCACAGCATTCAATGTCAATAGTTCTGCCCCTACCTGTGCCCTCTGTCATCTTGGCGTCAACCCAAACTACACAAATCTATTTCCCCCCCAAAACTCACTTAAATATAATTTTCTTTCTCTGACTGTTCCTGTCTATAGTCAAGACTAGTTCACCATTTCTACATAATATTTTATTTGAAATTGTGTATAACATGCATATGATTAAATATAGATACATGTATACTATGCATTATTATATTTTTTATAGATAACCTTTAACTAAACCATTTTTTAATACAGGAGTAAATATCTCTATGTAGCAAATCTGAAAATGTTATACCGGCATCTTGCTGTCACTTTTCATTTTCAGCAGATAAGAGGTAGCTGTATTGGTGCCCAGATGCACTAATTTCCCAGGTGGCAATTGCTTTATGGGTACAGAGTCTAAAAATAGCAAGACAATTGCTTACCATGGTTATGGCTCACAATGGGATTTCCGCCACAGTGAGGAGTAAATCCAACTAGAATTTTGAACTTTGGCGAAAACCATGTGGCACTGCAGGGTGGGGATGGACGGGGGGGGGGGCAATTGAATCATATGTGGACAGATGTAGAGTTGGAAATGGTGGGGGCGTTATAGTTCAACTCTAAATTGCAAATTGGAAATTAAGCTGTCCAGTATTTGTGCACTAAATGCAAAAGCAGCCGGGATATAGGCTAAGAAGAGAATTCAGGGTAAAGGCTGACAAAAATGGAATTTCTACTGGAGGAGCCTGCTTATGTTCAAGCAGTTGCCTGTCCAGCAACTGCTGTAGCATTCTTCACCATAAGCAATTGATCGTATACCAGTTGTATTATTGTTGTAGTATGGTTGTCTACAGATTTTGCAGCAGAGATCAATAAGATGTAGAAGCCTGAATGCTGTGCCATGCTCTTGTAGATATACAGTCAGTAATTATCTAAAAAGACCATATTGTGACAATATGTAAAAGTGCACAAATGCAGATGAGGGTGTTACTTACCCAGTGCTGTTCAGGTAACTCTGCCCAAGACTGCAATCTTTTGACAAAGATGACGGGTTATACCAGAAAGCGGGCAGACACTGACCATTGCTATAACGTTCATACCCATAATCACTAGAAAAAGAGGGCATAAGAGCAATTAACACATGATGCATGACTGGAGTATATGTCAGTACAGAGCTAAGGTCCAAGACATCGGGGGATAAATGTATCAAGCTGAGAGTTTTCCGGCGGTTTGAAAAAGTGGAGATGTTGCCTCTAACAACCAATCAGATTCTAACTGTCATTTTGTAGAATGTACTAAATAAATGATAACTGGAATCTGATTGGTTTTCCAAACCCACTGGAAAACTCTCAGCTTGATACATTTACACCCAAGAAGCAAGAAGAAAATTAAAACTTAGGACTTTACATAAAAACACCTAATTCCACTGAAAACTTTCAATTTGGGAAACTTATCACTTCTTTTTCTTTTTAATTAAAACAATTTTAGAGCTCATCATCATTAGTAAAGCATGTATATGGTAAAAGCTATATTGCACGTCTTACTTTTACTGCAAATGCATATTGATTTATATTTATAAAAATGACATACGTTACCAGACAGGGCAGGGGATCAGCACCCCTAGTGGTAAATTACAATGAAACTTACAGAATACTAGCTTGCCAAAATGATAGCATTTGATAAAAGCATTTCTGGCTTTTAGCATCAATAAAGTTTCAGTTTAATGTCCCTTTAAACTGCCAGCACACTTCAGCTCCAAAAGTCATGGATAAAAACTGCAACAAAAGTTTGAAACTTTTCCTTTAAATTGAGAATTTGTGTGAATCAGAGCATTTCTCAGTGCCGCAGTCTGCAGTAATAGCATTTATCGCCAAAATGACTAAACCGAGAATCCCTCTCTCACAGTAAAACTCAGCCCGGGGGGAATTAATAATGTCATTGTAACGCTGAGTTTTACTGGTAACTGTCTGCAAACTGCTGAAGGGATTATAATAACGCAATATTTTATTTCTCAAATTATATTCACCAGGAGATATTGGAGCATAAAGGATACCTTTAATTCGATGTTTATTTAATACACTCCAAATGAAACAACAGAGCAGCGAGAACAAAACTGCATTATGTCAAAACATGTGTCTTTGTTTTAAAGTTGTGTTTTCTTTTCCTGATTTTGAAAATGTTCCATAACTCCAGACGTCCGGTCATTTTTTTCTTAATGTAATATGATTTCAATTATAAAATATCATCTCTTAGACCCGTAATTCAAAAGTATAAATATTGTTTCTAGAAATGTATTCAGTAGCAGTCAGTTTACTCGGAACCAATGACGTCACTGACAGGCGGTGGAACGCGGCATGTGCTGGACCAAAATTTAGCGCATTTGCTCCAACACGCCCCCTCCTTTTCCCATTCCGTGCCTCCAATCGCGCAAGCGGCCGTAAGAGCAAGATGCGACTTAGGGGCTCATGCTTAGTTGAATTGCGTTTTTGGCGTATAATACGCTTTTTTTCCTCCGGGGCAAGCGCACAGAGCGCTAGTTCAGAACTTAGCGGTTTGTGCAAAAGTGCATTAGAATCCAAAAATGCCAAATTGCGTCCAATTCTAACGTGCGTAAGTGCTGAATGCATTTTAATTTCTTTGTTATGCGATATCCAGGATACAGTGACACATCGGATTCCTCCCTATCCCACAAACTGTCATTAGCGTCTACGCCTTTGTACATTTTATGGGGTGACGGCTCTTTACACGTGGGTACGGCTATCAGCCCTCATACAAGACCCTTTTGTATTTTAATTAATACTTGGCACATCCATCAGTTTAATGTTACATCTGGCATTCAGACGGCAGGGAAGCTCCTTTGCTACAGCCTGATTTAAAAGGAAATTCATTAACAGAGAGGGATGGAATATTACTAGACGCTGTGTCTCAGAAGGATTTATTGATGTTCATGTTGAAACTGATGTACTTGTTTTAAACATCCGGCTCAGTATTGTAAAGATTTATACTTCATCCGAGCTGGAGAGTATTTGATCGCTGCCCAACAACATGAAACTAAAATACTGGGACAAATTAATGTGAAATATGGTAGAGTCAGACTGTTTCTCAGCAAAGATATATAAAGGCACAAACTACAGAGCTCACATCATAAATATTCCCCAATTTAGACCCAGTGACATTTTTATCCAACATCCTCTTGTCTCTCCTTTAGTTAAAGTTCCATTACGATCTAACCGCTAATTTTTATTCATCTGCTTCTACCCCCTCCCCAGAGAACTGGGGGCGGCCATTTTTACGGAGGATCCTCTGTGCCTGTAATATAGAACCGGGAGACCACTTAAGTTTGCTGCTTTAAAATGACTGAAGAGTGGAGATGTGAGGACCAATCAGAAGCCACAATCTCTGTGACTGCGGCTTGTGATTGGTCATTCCGCACGTATGCCCCACCTCTTCAGTGCAGCACAGACACTGTGGCTCAATGTAGCCATTCTTCCTGTGGCTCCTGTACTGTCCTTATTGTGCTGCCCATTATATTTTTTTGCAGTTTTCTTATTATTTTTAGATTACTTCTCTATTTTTCATGCATATATTTCTATCATTGGGTGGAGTACTTTCTATTACTATAAGACACAGAGTGTCTCTTATCGCAGCAGCATCCAGTGCAGAGCACAGACCTGTGTCATATCCATAGGCAACAAGCATAAGCAATTATGCATGATGATATAAAAATATGCATGAAAAAGACAGAAAAATCAATATAGTTACCAAAACTTGTGGGAAGTGATGTACAAGCCAATGAATGTGAGGATGCATATAATAGGATATGTTATTACCGCATCCATTTGTCAGTCTCCAAAACCTGATGAGAGATTGTGTGTGCAGATGGAGCAGAATTAATTGCACACTATACAGTGAAATAATTCTTATATCACAGAATGGATTTGGCTTCTTCATTGTTCTTCAATGGAAAATGTGTGATATTGATTTAAATAATCAGTGAACTGTGGAGAATAATGACAGTCAAGCGCTACACTAAAGGCTTCTCCACCTCTACACAGCCATTTGTTTATGCATAGATAATATAAATATAAGATTCTAGATCTTTTACAGTCTTTGTTTGTTTTAAAGTCCAGGAAGATATTTATCCAAGAAATGTGTCTGTTTTTGATGTATGTATATGACCTATGACATATCTGTAGCAATGCCTTCCGCGGATCTCATTTTAACCGTTTAATGGTTTTGTATGTCCTCGGAATTCAGCCCTGGTGGGGAAAGTGTAACCTACAGCGGCAGCTAATTCTACATACAGCATTTCAGGCAATGAACTTTATTTACGACCCATTGCCAGCACTGAAGAGTAACTATCATTGCTGTGTGAGTGTGTGTACACAGCTGGAGAAACTAGTGTTAGAATCCAACCTACAAACACCTGCAGAGAAGGTAACACAGGATGTACTGAGTCTGTTACCTAGATAACGAAAGGAAACAACGTTACTCCACAGAAGGGCAGACAGTGCTCTATCTTCCAAACTGAAGCTGGTGTCACGTTGTATTGGAAAATATGAAGGTTTTGGGCAGAACAGATTTAGCGCAAACCACTGGGAAAATGTTATGTAAACGATAAGGATTATTCTCTCCATGGATTGGATTGTTACATAAATTAAGTCTATTTTTTCCAAAAAAAAACTGTTATGGTATATTGGACAGGGGTTACAGATATACTTCCCAACATGTTTCCATTCAAACCCTGCCACTAAAATTTGTGAGGTTTGTGCAGGAGCACCAATCACTAGCTATTTGGGGGTAAAAGGTAAAAAAGTTACCTGACCCCTGTGCTACGATATCCCGATCAAAGATTCTTTCCTTGAGAGATATAGGTTGCCGCTACCTCCCTAAATCTTTAACAGGCATTGTACCTGCTTTGCAGTTCCCTGTATTCATTGAATGAGGGGGTGAATTGCTGACTGCCTATTAGTTACTAACTCTCGGGGTTTGAGCAAGTTATTGCTGTTAAATATCCATCTAACGGAGTCTCAGCATTAGTCCAAAATGTTCACATAAACTATTACCACAGAGGAGGAGAGACACAAACAACTAATGCAGATGCGCGTTTCGCTGAAATTTGCTTTTTCCAGGCATCAATTAAGCAATGGAATAAGACTGTAGTGGACTAAACTTATGACAGTTTATTTTGTTTCTTTCTTCTATGCTCAGAATACTTGTGCCCTGTGGTTTTTGTATATTTGTTAAACTTATCTTAGTTGTATTTCTAATCTGTCAGACGAAGGGACCTTAGACCTTCGAAAGCGTGTACTGGCTTCCTCTATAAATAGCTATCAAAGTTATCACTTTTGAATTATTTTTTAATTTTTTCCCGATTCTTAAAAAAGCTCAAAAGTAAGGTGGGGGGAGTGGGGCTTATGATGCGAATCACGCGACATCTTGGCCTCAATCCCTGCTGTAATTGGTCCAGAAAATTGATTGAGGTTAAGGAGGTGGGGCCAAATGATACAACCCGCCGGACCCCACCTGCAACACGCCCCCCGATCTCCCGGAGCACTAATTGCCATTGTTGGCAAGTATGATTTTTAGATATCCTTATTACTTTCATACTTATATATGGTCATTTGTGAATGTGTTATAATGCTGCTAGCCATTATACATTATCTATACTCACCACTCAAAGTCAGCCTCAGTGCAGACGCAAGGCTCGGATGACATAGCGCCGGCGTATTTTCCCTGCACGCACTTCCTCTCCGATCTCCTCTTCTGATAGGTTCTCTTGGCCCCCATAATACACGCTTCTCCCTGCAATGAGATATTATAATGTTTTATTCTATTTCATATATCCCAAATGTATTGTATTAAAAATTATTTGAAGGTAGAAGTTATTTTGAATTGATTATGTGCATCATCCAAGAAATATGGTGGACAAGCTTATTTCTGTGTCCATTAGAGTATAGGTGAGTCCAGTGGCAAGGCCCAGGTGCATAAGTAGCATGAAACTTCATATTTGCTCCTCTATAAAACCAGCGGCACCGAAGCACCTACTAAAAACTTTACAAATATTGTCCTCACTCTGCCCAACTTCTCTCTTCGGCTTGTTCCAACTTCTGCTTCACAAATCCATGGCAGAAAACTAGGTGCACCCGCTCAACCCCTTTTTACGCTTCATATACGACATTTCAGCATCTTCAAACAACATTAAATAATATCACATTTAATTTCTTTTTTAATAAATTTACTGTCCATCTTTTTATTCGGCTGTTTGGTGATAGGATAAGTTATTATGCTGATTTTGCTTACCTGTTAAGTCCTGGCCATTTTATTGCTAGGACTCTCTGACCCAGGTCACCACTTTTCAGCCAGTGTATGCCGCAACACCGGCTGACTTGATGGTAAATTGTATCAACGGAAAGGCCAGGACAATGGACGTTGTAACTTGCCATATCTCAAAACTGCTGTATTCTAAATACAAATCGTAACTCACAAAATAATTTCAAATGCTGGTACATGTTAAAAGTAATTTGGGCGGACATACCCTTTAGAAAACACTGAACTTTTTTTTAGAATTAAGCCACCAAGCGACTCAGGTCGTTCCTGATGAAGCAGCAATGTCCTTGTTTTTAAACTCAGACATTTGTCAAATGAGATAATTGGATAGAACCTGAGTTATTGTCACACAAGAATATTTTTTTGTATATTTATTCACTGGCGGCCACCGATCTCTTACGAAGGGAACAACAACTCACAATGTCACCAGGCTGGCAATAATGGACTGTGCAATGATCCAATAATTCTGTTTGTATCCAATTTATCACTCAAATTATTTGTTCTGCCTTTGAAATTGCTGTGATCTTTGTATAAGGCTGATTGGCTCACTGTAATCGCTTGGCTATGGAAAGATGCTACTTAAAAGCAAAAAAAAAAAAATTCTGCCCACTCGCTTGTTTGTCTGGCCTTTTAAACTTGTAAATAAGTTTTCAGTAGCTTAAGGTTAACAAGACAGGCAAGTCTAGCATTGCCCGAGCCCCCGGTGAGCTACATGCAACTGCTCATGTAAAAGTTTCCTATTAAAAGTCTTCAAAATGTGACACGAAACCACTTTGTTATTTATAAGACACGGCTCCAATCCATCACTGCCAGGCTCGACAATATTCGCTCTGACGCTAGCCTCTAGCAGCTGCCAACTCGCAATCAAACGCTGACAAGTTCTGCTCTTCTTAAACATGTTCATGTCAGCGATTGCTGCAGCAAACACAAAGCAGAAAGAGGACACAAGCAGAAAATTATTCTCCCCCAGCTTCCGTGCATAGAGAGAAATGATAATAATCGGAATGAACTCTATGAGCCTTTATATATCTAGTCGGACCGAGATGCCGGGTGAGACAAGGAATTTTGGATAATCAACTGTAATGATCGCTCTACAAACTTTCCCGACATCCTACCGACACTCACACATACTAGGGAACATTAAATATATATATATATATATATATATATATATATATATATATATATATATATATATATATATAGCACTTGGTAGAATAAAGCTGAGAGTGGAGGTGAGTGGAATTTTCAAAACTGATCCACGAAATGTTCCCCTGATTCTGAATTTGGCCATGAAATTTTGGACAGTCCTCCGAATTTGGCCTTAAGCCACACTAATTGTAGACTATATATTCAACGATATAGGAATGTCATTCTGCCCATACAGCGGAGAATGACATTCCACGGTATCACAAAGCAGAGGCGGAACGTGAATACTGCAAAAAAATTTAACTAACACACATTTTTGCTACGTGCTCTCTCATCTCCTCTGTAGCGCCCACTGTACTAGAAGCAGTCTGGACCCTCTAATTGCAGGACCCCCATAGTGTCATCTCTAACACCTTAGTTACATCTATTCTAGTTCAATATGTTGGTTGATGTAATTTCCTAGCTGCAGTCCCCCAGGATACTGTGCTAACCCCATAACTGTAACGGAAGCCCCCTGCTGTGCCTCTAATCATGTTCTTTAATCCTCTGTTTCCTCTGAGAATTCTCGCTTAGGGCTGTTATTCTTCATAATGATATATTTGCATTTTTTCCCAGTATTCTTCATACTAAGCGACACTTCTTCTTCCCAGGAGCTTTAGTAGAAACTCTGGGATCATTAAGGATTCTAGTTAGATTGGCTGGGTAATATAGAAGACAGAAATTATTATGTTATTAGATTATTAGCATTACTCATTGCTGGACAACCCTGATTGGTAGGATTGTTCATTGTAGTTCTAGCCAAGGGTAATATTTTGCTATGAAGAATAACGGGTCTCATATATTATATACTTTATCTGACATAAGGGGGTATATTTATCCGATGGCCTTTGTCTTTAATAAAATTGCTATTTTAAAAAATGACGTCAAAGTGCAAAGAATCAGAGCCGCCGCTTAGTAAATATACCCTTAAGTGTCATTTGTTAACTGCCCAAATGTAAAACAGTAGCACTGCCTGATTTGAGGAGGAATTGCATCGATTTGGGGACCAAGCGTTTCAATGTTGCACCCAACTCTATATCGGGCCCTAAGTGAAACGTTAAAGCAAATTTTAAGTTCCTAAATCTGGGTACACATCTATACAGTTATTAGGCAGATTACACTATTCATGACCGTCTGTTCAGATATTGCAAGAGTGTGTTACTCCTACGATCATGTTTTATCAACCCAAAACTCATGGCATCTGTTGATTTGGCTTTATAAACTTCCTAAAAATCACGATCAACGATGGAACGATGGGGTAATGTGGCAGTGTGTACGCACTCACCACCAGCAGTGTAGGCAGATATCTGTAGTGTGTACAGAGTCACCATCTTTTCAGCAGATGATTATGAGAGATGAAGAGAACAGATCAGAAGATAAATCGTGTAGGTGTGTACACATGAATCTGCATGATCATCGGGACTTTCAATTGTTGGTGAAATTGTTAGACATGCATCTGACGTAAGACTACATAGGTGTGTACCCAGGTTAAGACTATTGGTGTTTCATGGCCCCACAATCAGTTTGTGCCACCGATACATATAAAAGCTTCATAAACTGGAACATTTTCTTTAATTTTAAATAGTGTTGTTGTTATTTTTTACTAAAACTGTGTTGACATGTTGTTCTTTAATCAAATCTATCACTGACCAATTGTTGACCAAGCGCACAATAATAGGGACTTTTATTTTCCATAAAATGTACTAAACAATTTTTGTTGAAATCATTAATAAATGGAAGACTAAAATAAGAAAAGAAAAGCAGATAATGTCTCCAGCCCGGGTGGTACCTGAATCTAGTGCTTGACCAGCCAAGCAGATAGATTACAGAGGAGAGTGTTGTCTGGGAGGTAGAGTAGGATACTCAAATACCCGGCCATATAGGTATGACCCATATAATACTGACAGATTTGTAGGTAATAGATTGATCATAGACTAAGCATGGGATATTTAGCATAAACCAATGGTCCACGATGGTCCACGAATGCAGCCAGCAATTGAGGGAGCTCCCAAAGTACTTATAAAAGGGATATAGTGTTCAGTTTATTACATTTACTACGTGTCCTATTGACAATGTAACCACTTTATTTTAGCGAAAATTTGAACTCGTGAACATAGCAGGGAATGTTAATATTGACGAAAAGCGAAGCAGACACTGGTCAGAAGACGTGTCTGTACAGGTCCATACACTGACATTTTTTGTTGACTATCTGCATTAAAGCGCGTTAAGTTGGCTTTATCACCAGGTGCTGAATGCATTATATTAACATCCCTTACAAAGAATCAGGAGACGTGGCAAGTTACACGTGTTTGATGAGTTCTGAGGGAAGAAGTCGAAAGTCTATCCAGATCTTGTGAGTAGTTACCATATAGGTGAAATATGTACAATGTATAATTATTAATAACTAGACGTCATACCTGACTGTGAAGCTGCCAGGGAAGGTAGTCCTCCGGGTTACAACGTCTATCGAAAATCGACTTGTAATCCACCTTTACGAGCTGCCACTCTGACCGGTGACCAAAATGCCCAAAGACTCTGTAATGAAGGACAATAAAGCTGAGACGAAATGTTCTGGCACCAGAGGACACCTTACGTGCGCTATGTAAATAATCCCTGTAAGACGCCTTATGATACAAGTAGAAACGCTATCATTAAAGCAACAGGAATGTTGTTTCAAGAGAGAAAACAGAACATACTGATTACACTATTCTACGATGATGTTCCTTTAATAATATGTATATTACATGTCACTCCCAGAAGACTATGGGCCTGATTCATTAAGGAGAGTAACTGGTGATTCGTTGCGTATAATGCGCACACTCGCTCTGCGCGGGTTCAGAAACTAACCATACGCCACAGAAAGCAGCAATGTTCAATTCATCTTCAAGTACAAAGGACCCTTACTACAGCCTACAAACGGAACAGGGAGGGGACTGGGCGTATGCCCGTAGTCAATGTACAGTCAGGGCGTGCCAAGCTTGAGCGCACGCAGCAGCATCCGATATAATCTTTGGGCATCTCTCAGGTACGTGATTTTCTGTCGTATCACTTGCACCAGCTACAGGTCTAGTCTAAGTGTCGTCTAGATATCTAATTTATTTAATCCAAGTCATTTTATAAAGGGGTCACAAAGTAATTATTAATGGTCACAAAGAACCTGTTTGAGCTGCGACTGGTTTTTCTGGTGGACGTGGGACTGGTTTTGGCCAATCTTGAGGAGCAGTGTTTGGAAGGCGGTTTGTCTCGAATTAAAGCTATATAAACACCTGCAGCTAATTTAAGAATTTTAAGCTGCAGTCCTCACAGTCCTCATAGATAATATTCCTGGGACTGCTAGCTGGGGATGAAAGGGTGAAACCACCAAGCACCTTTTTCCCAAGAACAACAACCCATTCAAAATTACAGCTCATCTGTTACTGATCACAGTCCAAAATCTACATGTCCTACCCACGTTGTTAATGCATGGTCCACTTGAAAACCAAAAATTATTTTAATTTAAAAAAAAATTGAAATATGTTGTGGTAATATTACAATGTGATATATGAACACAGTTTTGGCATTTCTGAAGTGGTATAATTAATGTTACTATGTTCTATGTCCAGTTATAATATAATTTTAAATGCACTGACTACATACCATTGTTATACCTGCAGTTGGCATTGGGATCATCCTCTATGGCCATTACACCAACCCGTTCACAAATCAACGCAAGTTATTATTCAATACATCAAAAATGCACATGCTGATATGTGATTGGCCAAGTGCATTAAACATAGGGATCAATGAAACGGCAAGTCCCGCAATAATATGCATGTAGTCGCCATCACAGGCAAATTACATGGGAAACCTGGAAAAGGTATCAGAGTGGATCCTGGAGATTAAAGGTATTTTACATGAATGTTTAGTTGCATCTCACCTTAATCTCTTACACACACACCTGTCAAATTTCTGTATCAAACTTATAATGTCCCCAACGGCTCATGCCAAGAACTCATGCTACCCCTGACTGTACCAACGGGGTGCTTGTAATACCAAAGGATGTCTATAATAATAATATAGTATTAAAAAAAAATAGCTCTTGAGGGTACTTTGCAAATTAGTTTTAAATTGATTAAGATAAAATCGTCAAACATTAATGTTAAAAAATGAGGAATGTAGCTGAGCATTCAATTCCTAAACTACATGACAACTGTTGTTATAGTACATAGGGCCTAAGTCATTAAGGAAGTCAGGCAAAAAAATGGAGTAAGTTTTCTCCTGAACAAACCATGTCACGATGCAAGGGGTGCAAATTAGTTTATTATTTTGCACATAGATGAGATAAATACTGGCCATTTTTTCATGTAGCACACAAATACTTGATAGCTTTATTTGTATACTGAAATTTAAAGTTGATCTAGGGCATGCCTTACCCCAACTATACATCTGTCCCCACATTTTAAATGTACCTCCCCTCCAGTGCAACATGGTTTTGCCAAGGTGCAAAGTTACTCATTTTTTTTGCTACAACGCCCCTTAATGAATCAGACCCTATTTACATCAATCACCAGTGATCGGAATATAGGGTCAGGATTATCTTTAACCTTACGTCATAATTAATGTCTCTTCCCCCGGTTCTCCCAAAACCCCATCCACAAAGAGAGGGTTGGATGTGAAGGTGTATTTGCTCCATGATCTCCCTTCATCAAAACTCAGCCTGGAAAAGAGAAAAAGAGAGAAATACGATATGATTTGGACCCTTAATTCAGGTTCTGAAAGAACAAATACTTTACTTGGTAGCAAAACAAAATAACGCAGAAGAAACAAGTGTATAGTTCATAAAAATGTAATCGCGGGCTTGTGGAATTGGTGTTTTTAATTGCAAAAATTAATTTAATTAACTGGTGATGCTAACGGGCCCAAATAAATAAAAAATGCATTAAAAAATAAAACCTTACCGGACTTGTTATTGCGCTCTACTCAATTGCATATTATAATAAGGAATGATGTTATAATACAGGTGACATGAAATAAATGTATCAAGGGGTTGTATCCAATGATTTTATAAATGTTGGTATTTATTGGTAATCATTACCTGTATTATAAGATGTAACATGTAAGTGAATAAAGAGGTGAGCCAATAGACTGAAATTCGAATCTAATGAACATTTAGGACCTGATTTAATAAGGGAGGTAAAGCCAAAAAAAGGAGTAACTTTGCACCTGGGCAAAACCATGTTGCATTGGAGAGGGGGGGGGGGGGGTAAATTTAAAATGTGGGGATAGATTTATACTTGGGGTAGGGCACGTCCTGGATCAACTTTAAATTTCAGTGTAAAAATAAAGCTATTAAGTATTTGTGTGCTACATGAAAAAACAACTAATATTTAACTTAAATGCAAAATAATAAACTAATAAACTAATTTGCACCCCTTGCATTATAACATGGTTTGTCCAAGAGCAAATTTACTCATTTTATTTTTTGCTTTACTTTCCTTAATGAATCAGGCCTTTAGTGTACACACACATACACACTAGAGTTTCTCAACCTTGTAGCCGAGGATGTCTGTCAATATTCTTTAAATATTTAAAAGAAAAGCTGGCAGGAAAATGAACTTCTCCCTATGACATCGTCTGTCTATGGTTTTATCTTCAATAATGACCATTTCCCAGCTTCGTTATAGCTAAGTATTAAACATTGGTTTATTACATATATCCGTCCTTCGACACAAGGTGCTTAATATTACACCACAACACTTACAAGCCTCTGTGCAGCCAGCCCTGTACCTGCTTTCTCTGCAGATAAAAATATAAAAGTCTGAATGACATGATTGATGAGTTAAGGAAGGATTTTATTGGAAAAAGTTGACTGTTGACCCCCGAAAAGAGAGACTGCTTTTTTGCAGATCTCGCCCACACAGTTATAATACTCTTCAGGTGTCAAATATTTTTTTAAAAAAAGAATTCTCAGCAAGGCACGATTCAGTGCATCGTCTCAGCACCTTGGAGAAGCCGTTCTCTTATTATGTGAACATAATGGATGAGGTATTTGATTAGATTACACAGCGCACAGCAGCCCCCTGGGGGCTCCTCTTGTCTTCCTCCGAGAGCCGTATTTCTTTTCTTTTATGCCAGAAAGAATAAAAAAACCTAATAAGGGTTCTTTTCAAGCGTAAGTTTCCTGGCAAACGCGGCACAAAGCAGAATATCGCTGCTGCAGCTCAAACCTTGTACAGAATATCTCTTTCTGTTTAATGTGATTGACACTCTCCTTTGCCTACTCATCCTAAAAAGGTGATATTCCATTAACTTCCATACTGACTAATTAGAGGCTTGAAGCTTGAAGCGTACCTGCCAACTACACACAGTGGGAGCAGCCATTTTGGGGGTGAACAACTATATTTAGCTGATCAATTCAGTAAGAACTAGTGGGAGCCATTGAGGCATGAGGCACAAGGTGATATAAATGATAAGCTGCATTCTCTAGAACATTGGTGCGGCCCACCAAATAACGGCCTCCGCTGTGTACAGACGACGCTTTCAGGATCATAAATGGCAGATCCCTATGGAGATCATTATTCAGGTGCTGGAGATGTCGGAGAGATACATACATAGTATAATGGGGTCTTAAGATAAATAATTTGTATTTGACTAAAATGCAATATGTTCAACATCAGGTTACAGTTTTTTATGAAGACATTTTGCCATGAATTAACTCGTTTTTCCCTGATGTAAATGAACACTGAATGATACAGTTCCACTTTACAGGTAGATGCCTCTAATAACTTTTCTTACCAGTGACATAGTAATAGAGAGGACCCCAATATGCTGCATCTACGGCAGGAGAGGTACTAGGCCTATGTGCCGATGTCTTCACTGGTTCATGTGATACCTCCAGTACGTGGGACCCTTTCACTTCATCCTCTGTCTGGTAAGAAGTGGGGGCAAAAAATGAAGAATGGGGTACCCTGTGCACAAAACAAAGTGTGTGCAAAGAGGGGAGATAGATGTGTGCAAAGCAGGGGGGATCTCTGTGTGCATAGAGGGGGGATAGCTGTGTGCAAAACAGAAGGTGGTGTCTCTGTGTGCAAAGCAGAAGGTGGTTTCTCTGTGTTCAAAGATGGGAGATAGCTATCTGCAAAGCAGTGGGTGATGTCTCTATGTGAAAAGCAGAAGGTGGTGTCTCTGTGTACACAGATGGGACATAGATATGTGCAAAGCAACGGGTGGTGTCTCTGTGCACAAGGCAGAGGGTAGTATCTCTTTGTGCAATGAGGGGAGACAGCTGTAAGAATTGAGGAGTATTTGGACCACACTATTATGACCATTTCTTTGCATTCATTCATAGGACTGAACGACCCTGACTTCCATATTACATACGCACTGTCTGCGTATCAGGGTCATTCACTATTATGACCATTTCTCTATATTCAGAGAAGAACTTGTGGCCCTTTCACCAGCAACGTCCTAAGTGGGAGGAGCAAGGTAAGTCACATGCCTTGGACTAGCAGCGGGCAGAGGGGTGAGCCCTTTAAAATATATGTATTGTGCAAAGTATAATTTCCACTGCAAACAAAGCATGGCTGTCACTTAGGAGCGTCTCTATGTAAAGCATGGATCTCACCAAAGGATTATGGGAGAAAGTCAAAAACAATGACTCTGCATATAGAGTTTAGCTTTCCTAGTTAGCAACACCTTTGAAGAAGCTAAATAAAATGTTACAACAAAATTATAATAATACAATTATCTCATTACAAACATAAAAGTGGAAAAGAAAAAAAAAAAGATTACTCTGCATTTAACCCATCACTTCCTTGATTTTAATATAATTTTTTTCCCTGCACACAAGAGACGGTTAATTTAGATACGTTTTCTCCAGTCATTACCATAAATGCCGGATGGGAAGGGATGTGTGTTTCATAGCAACCAGGACCCCACCTTGATCCAGGTACAAGACGCTGTGTTCTTCTTCAAAGATCTGCAAGATACAGCGGCCTTCAGCAAAGATTTAAGACGAAAACAAGTGTGGAACATTGGCAGGCAGACTGTGCATCAAACAACTCTTGTTCTCCATACAGTTCAAAGTTACAACGCACATTGCTGCTATCACCATTTGTGTGATCCAGGCAAAAGAAACAACTTTGTGTTCGGATCTGCGGGAAGCCTACGGCAAAAGCCCCGTTTACCACTACAAACAAGCAGTGAACACTTCTCTACTCGGGAACTGCGAGATAGAACAGGGATCTCAGAGGTCTACGTTGATAATTAAGATCTAAAACTCACTATCTGCAGCACGGAACAGGGAGAGCAACTGAAGTCGCTGTGATCTCACATAAAATTATTCTAACTAATGGGAAATAGCTTTTTTTCATGTACACACAGTACTTTAATTGAAGATGTTTAATTAGGAATGCTGGGGTATAAAAAGGGGATTTTTTAAAAAGGTAATTACATCCATAGGATAGAACAAAAGTGGTGATCTAAGACATCATCATCAGTTATTTATATAGCGCCACTAATTCCGCAGCGCTGTACAGAGAACTCATTCACATTCCTTATATGCACCTTCCTAAATCTTGAATATACTCATTTTAAACTCAGATGCCAGGATGTGGATTACTGTGGGGGAACAATGTATTTTTACTTCTTCAGCAATGTCTGTGTTTAAGCAACTTTGCAGTGGGTGGGGCTAGAACCAACCAGTAGCCAATTAGAACATTACACTGTTCACGAAGCTTGACCAACCTTCGGTAATGTGCTATTGTGGGAAATTACTGAGGTAATGACTATTGACCTGTTATGTATGGTAACGCAGGTGAGTATCGTTAACGTGGAGTACATTATAACCTCACACTGGGGTCTGTTGTTCAGTTTCCAACTAGTTTGCGGCTACTGGTTAACCAATAATCGTGCACACATTCTGGGGGTCCTGTAGAGTTGGTGTAATACATTTTTTACTTCTGCGCATAGGCACAAAGCAATAGTTACACTTGTGACCATATTAAGACTGAATCGCATCTCGTGCTCATGGCCCTGTATGACTAAAGAGGTGAAACGGGAGAGGGAAGGGGCATAAGTGTAGCCAATTTGCATTATGGGGGTGTTGGCAAAAATACAACTTATGTAGATTCAGACTCAGACGCACGTGCGTCTGATGCGGAGACGGGAACCTTACTGGTGTCGATCACTGGTGTAAGTAATGAATTGATAGTGATAACAGTCCGATAAGATGCGTCGGACTCAACGTGCCCGTGTAAGATTTTTTTCTCAATTTATGTCTGTGTTTTAGGCGGAAATTGCATCCAACTTTACATGAGTCCCTCCTGTTTACTGAGTACCAGAGTCTTTGTCCAGTCTCATTATGATTATACTATTATGTGCCGGGTGGCAGGGCCATAACTAGGGCTCTGCCAGTAGGACCTAGAGCTCCGAAGTTACCTGGATGGAAGTCACCCCACTTTGCAGATCATTCCTCTTATTTTTAGGTATTATTAATGCATTATTCACATGCGATAGATGTGTCTGTGAGATCAGTTAGGTCTAAATCATATTTGTGTATTTATTTAACATAGTTAGGATTTAGAGAAAACTGTGACAGTTAGTGACCCCTCCTTGTGCACCTGCTGAATGACCTGGAACATGTGACCTGCTGGTTAGTCTGGAAACTGGGACAGTTAGTGAACTCTCCTTGTGCACCTGCTGGGTAAACCTGGAACATGTGACCTGCCTGGTGGTCTGGAAACTGTGACAGTTATTTACAGCCACATATATCAGTGCGTCTTGCAGGGACCATACCCAGCAATGTAACTTCGATGAAAGAAGTTATACATATATTGTAATATATATAGAAAATATTTAGTTCCTTTAATATAGTTATTTATTCATTACACTTCATTGTTAAAACTTCTACATGTAATGTAGTGTATAAAAAAAGTTATTGAATTCTGTTAATAAAGTAATTTAGTCGTTACATTTCAATTTAATTTAAGGCGTTTACTGCCGGGTTTCTCTAGTATACCCACTAATATGCAATAAATAAATATAGCTGAGAAATGTTATATTCCCAAATGGCATGTAGAAATCTCTCTGAGTATTACAGTATAGAAGGGTTAGTAGCCTACAAACAGCATTTTCTACTTGTCACTCATACACCTGCTGTAATCACATTACCCTTTGAACATTACAGTCTTTCATCTGACATCGCGCAAACCATGATGAATATAATTAATGTAAATTGCCTGACAGTTATGTAATTCAGACACGGTTTAAAGTCCTGATTACTTGCTCGCTTTCTGCTGCTGAATAGCATACATAACATTTCATCTAAACCGATGGAGGTCAGTCATTTTTTTTAGTTGGGATTTTACCTGTCCTTGTGCCACAGTTCTGGGACTCCAAGGGGTTAATTCATATCAATGCAAAGTCCCGTTGGTGATGCGCGCTATGTGCGACTGCGCAGGCTACCGTGCATTACGGTAATCAGCAATGTTTAAGTGTCCTAACATCTCGAATACTAGAACATCTCTATAACAGCCAATGTGCTTTAAAAAAATGGGTTCCAAGTTTCTGGATTCGTCCTAGAACAAGAAATATTAAAGATGCTAACAAAACAAAGAGATAAAAAACTGCAGTCCCACAGGTGACCAGCAGAGGGCTCCCATTCAGACTATATATAATTACTGTATTGCACAATGTAATTTGTAGACTATGCAAGGGCAGGATTCATACCTAATGTATAATTGATATAGCCATTTGGTGTTTGGTAATGTGTGAATACACAATGTCCTAAAAAAAAGGGACCCATTGTTTTGAAGAGAGAAGACTCCTATGAAACTTTATTTGAACACAGTAATTGAGTAATGAGACCTAACGGGTTACATTAAATCCCAAATCTTAGATCAAATCCACCCCATGAATTAAACCTAACTTTAGCACAATCTTTAACCCAAAACAGATCTCTGATTTTATATGTGCAAGATCCACAGTATGTAAAAAAAAAAACACAATTAGTACAAATTGGTTGTGTCTTGACAAAGTTGCAATACAACCCCATACAGTGAGCTTTGTCTCAAGCCCATTAATGTATTAAATCTGCCAAGGTGATAGTTCAGGGTGAATGTTTCTACAGGACAGGTAAAAGAATAGAACCGTCTATCTACAGATATGTCAGGGAGTTGAAACAGAGGAGATCATCTGGTTTATAATAACCCTGGGTCAAAGGAGATCATTTGGGTTTATGATAACTCTGATGAAAGTAAATTGTGATGAATTAGTTTAAAGGGAAAACCGAAGGCTTCCTGAGTAAGAGCTTCAGCTCTTCACAAAATAACCTAGGTGGTGGCATAATTGGTATGGCAAGGTTAGTGTGTGGGACAGAGAGGGAGAGTTTTAATCAGTTTAATCAATAGACCAGGTGTGTGTTTTTGATTAACCCTTTGTCTCACACACACGTTACGCAGGCTCAGGTGAGTGCTGGATTATAACAAACTGATGTCCCAGGGCTGTGTCTGCTACTCATTCAGACCTGAGCACATATTCAACTCTGAATAAACATACACTTACCAGCAACTTTTTCAATCGCAAGCTACGCTTGCTTTCCGCTCTGAATCAGGCCCTAAGATTCTGTCTCTTTCTTTGTTTTTTTAGGTCCTATTCCACATTTACTGACTTACAAATTGCATGGGACAACCAAAAAGACTTGATACCAAATTAATTTAAAAAAAGAAGACCAGGATCAGTTGGTTCTTTTCTAACAAAGTTGTGTTTCCAAATGTCTGCCTATATAGTATGCAGGCAAGTTAGGGTTAATTCTGGAATCTACACAGAAACAAATAGGCTTATCGGAGTTTGGTTTTTTTTTTGTGCTATGAGATGTCCACATTAGATTTTGTGTTTTGCAAACACCTCACCATTCCACTTATTCCCTCCTGAGCTTGTCACAGACATCAACAGCCCCGAGGGGGCTCCTGTCATTCACAGGGTCACCAGTCAGGAAGCGTTTGTGTCAGACAACGTGTCTCCATTATATTTACCTGCCTCCATGTATTGCCCGCATCGGATGAGATGAACATGCTGATATCACTCTCGGTTAGCTCAGAGCCGATATTCCCTGTGGCAGACAGTAAGGACACAAAATAAAATTGAGGCGATCGCATGGTCTCTTGTGTAGAGCAAAGATCACCGAGTCATTAGCCACAATTATAATCTCCATATAAGATGACAGCAGATTAGTTTAATACAGAGTTGTACAAATCCCAATATATAATCTCAATAGAAGAACTTCATCTCTCGCTTCCAAATAAAATACCTTACAGTACCTACTAGATAAGTCTATCTGGCTACTTTAGTTTACATTTGTCTCCACCTCTGTGTTCAGGGCTTGATTTTTGTGGGTGCAAAAATATAAATAAATAGCTTTTCTCCAAAATAAAAATAAAACATGAAATAAAAATGTAGTAAGGTTTTGATCTTGATGTATTCTCATGATAAAGGCTGAAGACAATGGGCATCATTCGTTATCGTAACTGGCAATTTGTTGCGAAAAATGAGCACAATTAATTTGCGCATGTTCAGAACTGGACTATACGCCATAGAACGCAGCCACGTCCAATTCATTTTGGATGCAAAGGACCTTTACTGCAGCCTATGATTTAATGGGTGAAACAGGAAAGGGACGGGGTGCATACATGTTGTCAATGTACAATGAGGGTGTGCCAAGCTCGAGCGCACGCAGCAGCGCCCGATTCAAGTGTTGAGCATCTCTATGGTACGTGATTTTCAGCCGTATCACTTGCACCAGCTACAGGTCAGGTGTAAATGCTGAGTGATAGTGACGGCTGTGTATGATGCTAGAACATGTGTTTGCAATCAGGAGCAACTGTAAAACATTATTTTTTATACAGTAGACATTAACAACATCCTAATAAATGTATTTCATAAAAAAAACATTGTTTAATTTTTTTAATGTTTTGTCATTAATGACATTATTTACAGGTGACATTAATTGAATGTTTTTTTTCTGTGTGTTCTTTTTTGAGTTTATATTCCACATATATCCTGCATATATCCTGACGTATCCTGCAGTATATTTTCTGTTAGAGCAGAGCAGACCTAGACCCGTATTCATCAACACACATCTGCTCCTTGTTGAATTCACGGATGGTAATACCCCATTTAAGTGCGTATTTAAAAAAAACGCACATTAGGGGGTAAATGTATCAAGCTGAGAGTTTTTCGGCAGGTTTGAAAAACCAATCAGATTTTAGCTATCATTTATTTAGTACATTCTACAAAATGACAGCTAGAATCTGATTGGTTGCTATAGGCAACATCTCTACTTTTCAAAGCCGCCGGAAATCTCTCAGCTTGATACATTTACCCCTAGGTAATGAATCAGGCCTAATGAGGCCTAATGAGTCATTCATGGGCGGGCGCTTGAGGATAAGCGAGTAGAAGAGACAAGGATGGCGACAGGCGCATGGTGATGATGATGGTGAATATGGTAATGATGATGATGGTGATGATGATGGTGATGATGATGGTGATGATGATGATGGTGATGATGATGATGATGGTGATGATGATGATAGTGATGATGGTGATGATGATGGTGAATTTGGTAATGATGATGATGGTGATGATGATGGTGATGATGATGATGATGGTGATGATGATGATGGTAATGATGATGATGGTGATGATGATAATGATGATGATGGTGATGATGGTGAATATGGTAATGATGATGATGATGATGATGGTGGTGATGATGATGATGATGATGGTGATGATAGTGATGATGGTGATGATGATGGTGAATATGGTAATGATGATGATGATGGTGATGGTGATGATGATGATGATGATGATGGTGATGATGATGATGGTGAATATGGTAATGATGATGATGATGGTGATGATGATGATGATGATGATGATGATGATGATGATGGTGATGATGGTGATATGAGTCTGTCTATCCCTCCTGGACTAATGTCATTTCTTTATAAACTTTAAACTTATGGAAACCCAAAGTCAATCACTTCCCCTTTCTATCATAATTTCACTTACAGAGTAATACTATCTGGACACCTACGATCTATGTGACATGATGTAAATGTTTGCAATCCTATTTTCCTGAAATTCTGAGTCAAGATATTGCTGACGTGTTGTTAAGCATATAGAGGCGCCATCACTGACAACCCGCAGCTTTCTAATTATCAGCCGTACTTACGTTGTTGGCGGCCTATCATTATAACCGATTTACCTCTGTTGCCCTATCATACATTAGTATAACTTGTACCTGAAGCCACAATGATGCCGGGAGCGGTGTCTCGACTGGCGATGTTTCCAGTAGTGTACGGATTTTCCGACACCTTCAGGTGTAAATGTAGAGAGCAGTAAGGCTGGAAAGAAATACAACAATTCATGAGTTAAAGCTTTAGAACTCTTATTCTGTATATTACTATGTATTGAAGAATTCTATGGTCTTATGTAAGAAGTCCAAATGACTAACTACCAAACATAATGTCTAAGGTGTTATATCTGAATCA
This sequence comes from Mixophyes fleayi, assembly GCF_038048845.1. Taxonomy (NCBI): domain Eukaryota; kingdom Metazoa; phylum Chordata; class Amphibia; order Anura; family Limnodynastidae; genus Mixophyes; species Mixophyes fleayi. The sequence continues at coordinate 8,278,487 of NC_134407.1, read as the reverse complement.
TGTACCAATTTCGTAGCGCTGAGGTGGTGGGTTTAATGCCAACCAGGGCGCTATCTGCAGACGTTTGTATATTGTCCCCATGTCTGTGTAGCTCTCCTACGGACGCTCAGGTTTCCTCCCAAAATCCCGATCCATATAAATAGGATAAATGACTTCTGTCTCATGCTGCCATTAGTGGTGGATGTCTGTGTGCTTCTGGTAGGGAATTCAGACTGTAAGCTTCTTGGGCCAGGGACTGATATGAATGAATATACCTTATCTGATTGTACAGCCCTACACAATATGTTGTGTAATATGGCTAAAAATGATACAATACAGAGCAGAGTATTTGTTGACTGATTACAATCCGTCAATACTGTCAGGTTCTGGAACGCACACACTTAGCACGTTCAGAAAGACCTTTGGAACAGAAATCAGTCAACCACATTGATTATGGTCATCAATATTAATATGTTGCAGCTGTTGGTAATCAAGAGGGTATTTAACATGACTTCTGGATGTTAATCAATGGCAGCTTATTGTGTTTCCTAATCTTGATTCAGAACTGCACTTTCTCTGATCCATCATTGCCAGCTTGCTCTCCCTGCTTCTGATCGCTCGGCATGTCCTGGCTATCCAAGACCATTATTATTTTATTATTATTAATAATTTTTATTTATAGGGCGCCACTAGGTATCCGTAGTGCCGTACAGGGACAAACAAAGTTACAATACAAAGGTGAGACAGCACGATACAGTAAACAAAATACACAGTAACTCCGAGATCTCAAAGCACAGCTAGAGGGGCGGGGGAGGGGAGAGGGGAAGGTCCCGCATACGGCGGAGCCCAAGAGGGCACGGAAGGCAGGGTAACCCCCAGAGTGGAGAGGAGGGAGCAAGAGGGAACGGCGAGGAGGGCAAGGTAGCTGGAGAGCAGTGTTAAAAGTGGTGAAGACAGGAGGAGAGATAACCCTGCTCAAAGGAGTCAGACTATAGGTCAGAAGCTCCCCATATGCCATTGGAATCTACTGTCTGGGACTAAAAAATAGCTCAACTTGGCTTCTGAGTCAACCTACATACAGAACTTCTGTAGGGTTCCTCTGCTTCATCAACCCGCGCTGGCTGCAACATATGTGGGATCCGCCCCGGGGGAAAGTACTCGGAGGCTGAGTTGAGCTATTTTACAAGCTCTCTCCCAGGCCAACAGCGAAACACTGTTTAGTCTTTCTATACAAGCATAGCTCACAAGGTGCTGGTGATCCAGTGAGCCTCCTAAAAATGATGGGTTATCAACGGTGTGTCCAGATTCCATACTGGAGTCATAAAGTCATTCGGCCACATTAGAATAGTCTTTACTAAAGTCATCTTCCTTTCTTTAGATCTGTTGAACGTAACAGCATTTTATTCATCCTAGCAATTATGTGTCGATCATGTGAGAGCTTTCAAGAGGACCGTTATTAAGTTTAACCCCGGAGGTGGCTTGTACATTAATGACTGGAACATTTTTTGCTTTGTATAAGGTTTGCTTGGAATAACATTGTTATCTATAAGTTTAACTAAGCAACATTGCTTTTGTTCATGAAGATAACTGGTTTTCCTTCAGTAGTATATTGGGTTAAATATATATTTTATGAGTATTAGACAAGGAAAAACAGGCAAACATATTTCACTCTTCTAAATTTTTCACATAGTTACACACCCCCCCCTCCTCATATTGCCTAGTTCTGCTGAGTGTAGGGATAACGGATGTAGGTACTTCTCTCCCAGAAATGATCCTTTCTATGTCGCAAATACATCCTGACGACGTCACACAAATCTGTACAGTTCCTGGCCTGACCTCTGGAACTTCCAGATTGGACGTACATAGAAGTACGTGACTGCAAGTTTGCAGCGGACAAGTGTCATAGTGATAGTTATACTGCAAGAGTAGTCAATCCAGGCTGCCATCTAAAAGTATTTACTATGGATATTAGCACTTTCTGTTCTTGAATATTGTATGCATAGTTTTGTTTTAACGTAGGGTAATTATGTCTAAACTATGGTTTGATTTTTCGTTCTATAGAACACCCAGTTCACTACTTGGCTTGTGTACAGTATTTGCTGATAATGTAACAATGCAGTTTCTGAATTCTATACCCATAGCGTCACTTTCCTTTACTAGAATATACAGTATATTTACTATTATGGAAAAAGCAAACGATTGCTGTATTATTATTTTCTCTCTAGGACGTTACTATGGCCGGGATATTATTTTCCAAGAGGTAGGTCATACATAATACTAAAAATAGTGATGTGTGGTCTATTCACAGATATAATTCAGCCTTATAAGTTCTCTGCAGCTCCCTTCCCCCATCTAGTGGTTTTGTTTTGAACTGCACATGTCACTTTATAGCGCACAAATACAATTTACATTAACTCAGAGTAGCCTATTTTGTAGATTACTTTCTATAATGAAATCATATTTGCTTATCTTAATTTGTTTGGTTTGTAACTAAATGATTTCTTAAGTAATATTTCACTTTATATTTTTCCCCAAAGCTGCTTCAATGGCAAATATCAGGGACTCTTTTTAATTAACTTATGTTCTGTCTTTTAAGCTAATGCAATAAATATGGCGATAAAAGCAACATTAACATTTACTGTAAGTAGTTATGTATATTTTATAGACGGGACATGTTCACGGAGGCTCTTTTCCATACAAACTGGAAGGTAATTTTTAACTATGAAGTTTATATATGTAAAATGTTTCTGTAAATTGTGTTAGTATAAAACAGGTGTAGGCGACATGTGGAACTACAAGTCCCATTACGCCTTAAGCTTACTTTCTACACAGGTTGCCTAAGGGCGTTATGATGTAAATGTTATTTCGTATACGTTATAAGATGAAATCACCATAATTGACCTTTTTTTTTTTTACTAATAACTTAAAGTTTATTGCAACTTATTGGGAACCTACATTCTATGAACAGAGCGCATGACCATCAATTATTATAATAAAAGTAATTGCATTTCATACTACAAATAAAAGATAACATATTTATTATTCAGCAGAGATAAAATAAAAATAACTTCTATAGCCTCTTGAAGCAATGGTCATATTAAGGGGTGGAACGCAGCCCTGCAAAATTTAAGGGAGGGCCTGCAGATCAGGAGACAAGCGCCTTGCGTTTCTATGAATGTGCGGGTGCTTTACAGTGCATGCCACGCCCCCTGCGCATGCTCGGAAAAGCAGATAGGGCCATCGAGAGGGTGGATCGGAATTGTGGGGCCCCCTCACCTCCGGGCCCCATAAGAGTCACACCCCCTGCAGAGGCGGCAAATTACCGATTATTTGTTTATCTTAAGCAGCCAATAAGTTTCAATGATAGCGTCTCTCTTGTTTTCACTATAATGGGACATTAGGGGGGAAAACCATCACTTTCAATCATCTGCATTTGCAAAGTGCAACAACAATATGTTGCCCATAGCAACCAACCTTATTCTATTTATCATATTCTAGAATGTAGTAAATAAATGATAGCTGGAATCTGATTGGCTGCTGTGGGCAACACCTCCACTTCCCCTTTATAGAAAGTTTGATGAATTTACCCCTTACTCTTATACTAATATGTGTGAATGAAGAGGTTCTATAAACTAGTACTGCCCTTCCTTAGCAGCTTTACAGCTCCTCCTACAGCGCTTCCTCAGTCATGGTGGTCACACGTTGGTGGCTGCCATGCCCAACACAGGCTGCAGGCCGACCTCCAGGAGGCTCCAGCTCTCTGCACAAGGTATCACCCTCTTACTGAGCTTGTGCAGTATGGGGGAGAATCAATACAGCCAGATATCTGATGTCTCCGGAACAGTCCAGGGTGGAAGATCACGCCCATGTTGAGAATGGAATCTCTGCTCACTTTTCCTTGTTCCACATAGAGGTGTCAGTGAGCAGAGATTCATGACTGTAGTTGCTGGCAAAGTTCGGAGTCGGACATCGCTGATGGCAATTCGCGACTATTTGAATCCCCCATTGAGGGGCATATTCAATTAGGATTCACGGCCGCGATGACACGTGGCTGCACATCTAAAGTGTCATTACGGTACCGCAGCATCGTGGATTTCATCCTGATGTTGTAGAAATCCGCAATGTTGTCCCGTGCGTCCGCGCATAATCGCAGGTGCCAATCATAAATGAATATGCCCCTAACAGTCTGATTACTCCGCCTGGACATCCTTACACAGACAGCAGGGTATCTCAGGTCTCAGTCCACAGCCGCCTTCACCTTTTCACGCCCCAATTACAAGGTAAACCCTAGCGCATGGACACCATGACTGAGCGTGCCCGGCAGGAGGAAAGCTGGCAAGTACAACTTTTATAAAACCCTCTTCATCCACACCTTATTAAAAGAGTTATTACATATTACACCCATAAGAGACATTTAGAAAAATTGGGTAAATAGCACAGACAGATATCCAACTTTAATTTGACCCATGTATAAATGTCACATTGCATCTATAAAGTTATCACACTCAGACCTAAGGAGGGGAAACCTCAGCCGCAAAAACGCTTTACTCCGACTATCTGTTGTATCATATAAAATCTCTACTAGTGCAACTTTTAGAAAAAACAGTAATCGTGCTCTTATTTGTTAATTAGAGCCCTCTTTCCTTTACCTCCAGGACCAGAAGAGCGTAAGTCACTATGTCAAAAGTGGGAGAGGAAAAAAATGAAGAACCTGATTCATTTTCGGACGTAAGACCCTTTGTGTGCCGTATCTTGTGCGAAATTACAGAAACGGAACATACGCCAATGAACGCACGCAATTCATGTCTGCCGCGAGACAGTAACACAGCTGCTTTACTACCACATAAAAATGCAGAGTTCTCAGTTACACACATCTTCAAATGCATTGATAAGCCACCCGCCCCTTCCCCTCTATTGGAGGATCTTGGGGTACTTCTTGGTCAGTTAGCTCTCAATTTAAAACCACATATATGTATGTTCCAAAAACAGGGACTCTCATTGTTTAGTGTTGGGACCACCCTATTAGCAGAAGCGCCGTGACGTGGCGGGTGGCTTATCATACATTTGCAAATGTGTGTAACTGAGAATTCTGCATGTTATGTATAAATATCAATAGCAGCTCTTTTTCTGGCTTACAGCAGTGTGCTGGGGGATTTTTCTTTGTGTTTTTTCCTTTCTGGATAACCCCACCCTTTCAAGCACCTGCTGTGAACATATAAATTGATTCCATTTCTGTATTGAGTCTTGGCGTTGCACATATGTTGTACATATCTCACACTCTGCTGTGTTTGCTAACATGCAACAAGTAATGTTTAGGCAGAGCATTGTTACACACGGATTAAAATAGAAACATATGATGAGATCCTCTTGGATTTGAATACGGGCGCAGTTACGCTCAAGTTCAGTGCTCATTTTAAAAAATCAACTTGCGCGCAGGTTGCATTTGAAGATGAATCAGACTTTAAATGTCTCTTATCTAGTTTACAAAATTTCATCCACTATTACATGCTTTGCTGGAATTAGAAGACCAGGACAAGTGGTGATTGGATACATGAAGCCGAGTACATAACAGATTAAGGTGATTCACACTTACTAATAGACAGTTGACGGAGTTCCCCCTCAGATCAGTGTCGGGAGCCTGTAGCAGATTCCAGTCTCTTCCTTTATTGTACGTGATGAAGGTCTTTACTTGGCTGTCAATCTTCTTGTTCGCCAAGAACATCCCCTTTATCCCTGCTACCTAGGAAAAATTGATGCAGCTGAAAAACCAATCAAGGTGAGACAGGTTCTTACTCTCGTCAGACCAGTTTCAGCACTGATAGAATTGGTCAGGTGTCAATATACCAGAAGGCTGTGGAAGCGATGGATGTTGGACCTACGGGGCACAGAAGAAACTGTGCAGAAATGAGGTTTATCTTGTTTTCCGCAGGCTCTCCATCTGCACATTTACTGCCTGCATACAGATATATAATTAGGAAGGGGAAACTAAATGTATTTACTAAACTGGAGAATGAGCCTTAATTACCTTTACATAATGTGAATGGGAATATAAAGAGAATTGGATGCAATTGGCATAATAATCACATAAGGATTCGACGTAAAATTTAAATATTTAAGGGGAACGCCAACTTCTACCTATATACTATGGATCTCATTTAGAGTCGGCTGCAAAGTCCGTTTTAGGCGCATCCAGCAAAAAAACACTACCACGCATGTGCAGAAAGCACCAAATCCGCCTGCATCTTGGACGCAATTAACACTTGCGACAGCTTGCGACTCACTACGAGAGAATGGGAGGAACACGGAATTGTGAAGGCGTGACCATGTAAATACATCCTAGTCGCAGTGAGGCGCAGACGCAGCACAAATCAAAACAGGGCTAAAGCTGTGCGACAGGAATTAGGTGGCGCAAGCAGTTAGCTAGCTGCAGGAACTGCTCGCAGCTCGTTAGGGTATTAAGAGTGGGACACAACTGGGGTTGCTTGCCACTCGTAATACCCTATCAAGCTGCGGCACACTCCCACTCCTACACTACTTAAACAGACTTTGCGTCTGACTCTAAATGAGGTCCTGTATTTTTTTTTGTTTGATTTTTTTACGTGACAACAGATATGTTGTGTAGATTAAAGAACAGACCTGAGATCTGATGTTGTATCCAACAAAAACAATCAAATCTGCCTGGCCATTGTCATTCTGTGAAGGCAGAGATCCCATTTAAGAGTACAGCTGCTTAAATCATATTAAGAGTTTTTAAATAAGGGGAGCGTGATAAAACTGATGCAGACAGCCGTAACCAGTATTAACGTACAATGCACCATTTACGAGTTACTTTACGCCATGCATAGAGCGCATTGTCCCGGACTAGACTCAGGCAGGAATGTAACAAACTTAGGCGATTTTAAAACACAAACCACATTACTGATTAATCTGCTGTTTGAATATAATGTTATCTGATGGGTGGGTGTTTTAAACATGGAAACTACATGATTTTTATATATAACCGCTGGTTTGCAGCTAAGTCTCACATAAAAAGCTTTAGCACCTGATGCAAAAGTTGGACATATTGTAAGTTTATTTGCACTATGTAAAAATGCATCTTGCGTGAATTATGTCCCACTGTCTATGCTAACAACATTTTCCTATCATTTGAGCAGACTGTTCCTTATACTTAATGCCCCTTTCACTTGGAGAGGCGGATGCATCTGATTTTGTCTGACACGTATGTTTAAGATGCACTGTTTAGGAGATGTAGCTTTGCGCACCCCACAGGGCTAGAGCAAGTTTACTTGTTGGTGATTATGATTGTCACAATTGTGCTCTGATTGTATCTGCTTTCTATAGTTAAAGTTCAAGCATCTTAAGAAACTTGTCCAGACAAGTGTTTCAGATTACACTTTTTAGATCAGCTAATTGGCACCTTTTTATAAGCATGCATATATTTGAGCACTTTCACCAATGAGTACCAGCCTAAATGTTATTTTTTTCCTGCTGCTTTCCGTATCAACTACCTCTTGCATAGGCAAACCAAGGGGGATTTACTAGTTCCTGGAAAACCCCCCTCCAAGCCTGGGGCACTGTATAATTGAGGTGGCTGGACCCTGCCCCCTCTTCACACGGCTCTGCTTGAAAAGGGAGAGCTGTGTGCACCTAGCAGTAGTGCACGCAGCATTGCCCATGTATATTATGGGGATAGGAAGAGTTGGAGAGCAGCCAAGCACTGTCTAAAATTATAGCCACGCCCCCATGCATGCTGGTCACGCCCACTGGTGGCGTGGTGTGGAAACCCCCCTCTACAAATCCTGCGTTTGCCCCTGCCTTGATACGATGCACCGTTTGTATGGATCCCAGGTTGCAAAACCAGCATTGCAGTTTGTGAACTGTCAATATGTGTCTTTATGCGTCTTTTACTTTGATAAATTGTTGCAATCAGTCAGGGCCGGATTTACCACTAGGCAACGTAGGCAATTGCCTAGGGCCCAGAGGTCCCCAGAGGGCCCTCTCAGGGCCAGCGGTGAGACCACCCTTTAAAAATGGGCCGCTACTTATGGGCCAGTGCCATATGCTTGCCCGCACGGGCTAAAGTCTGCCAGCCAGCTCCTGAATAGGGGTATATGTTATGCTAAAAAACTATAGTGCTATGGATTTTTTCAGGGAGGGGGCCCCAAACCAGTATCTTGCCTAGGGCCCCATGAGGTCTAAATCCGGCTCTGCAATCAGTGCAACGTAACACTTTTATAACTGCACTTTGAAACATCCCATCTCAGTTTACCTATCACGTCATTACCTCCCCCTAGATTACCAAATATGTTGCTTCTGTGTCTTATCCTAAACCTAGATTAATTGTAAAGATTTCCTATGCAACAAATGATCCCCCAGATTAAGTGTAATATAACTCTACACTCACCTCCCCCACAACACTAATGTGCTCCTGATCTCATACCCACATTCACTGTAACTTAACCCTTAGGTCCCCAAATCACTAATGACCCCGGCTGAATTCCTCCTGGTCCTTGGGTAACATGATGTGATTAGACTTTTGCTTTCATTAGTCTGACTTGTACCGCACTAATCAAAGCCACCATTTGATTGGTTGCTCCTAATGACATAAGTCTCAAGCTAACTCTACTCCTCATTTGCTTCAAATGTATATTCTGTAAGAAGTTTGTGCTAACTCAGTGTCTTCCTCCAGTGTCTGCATTTCTAGAGATTAAAGCACAATATCAACAGATGGGAAAGGCCACTCGACATTACTTTGTATCCTCTATTAGTGCTGATGACTTAATCGCTCACAACAGCTTGCTGGATAGCGCAAATACCGCTGCAGCATCCGGCGCTGGGACGCCAATTGTATATGTATGAGCCATTATAACATACCTCGTAGAGGTCAATCATCACGTTCCCCTCGGGACCCTTAATGCTCTTCACATTTTCCAGCGCCAGAGAGAAAAATATTCCCCTTGTGTCTGAGATGTACAAGTTATAAGTCTCGTTCTGATTCCACTCCTGGATAGCGACAAAAACCTGGTTCTCGTCCGTGCTGATTACATGCATGTCCTGGGGGAGAAAATACAAGAGACGTCTCGTGTTACTTGTGTCTTATATGCAGAATGTGTCACTGTAATATACAGATAGAGTACAGTTTATTGTACGGTTTATGCAACTAAACAGTCCACCATAGCTATGGATTAAATGGGAAAATCTGTGTAGTGTAAAGTACAGGTCCTAACATTACAGTTCTGATTCATAAAGGCACGCATACTGAGCGCAACGTGCGTTTGGTTTAAAACGCACGGAAATCGTTTCTGCGCACTCCCGAATTCATCAAGAAGCGGATCTGACGATATGCGCGCTGATGGATACGGGGGTAGGTCTGCTGTGCTCTACTAGAGAGGACACTGCAGATACGTCCAATGCCTCTGTGGGATATAAATTCATAAAAAAACACACAGATAACATACAATTTAATTAATGTCACCAGTTAATAATATAGGCATTAATGATAAAACAGTAAAAAATAAATGACCCCCCCTCCCCCCATGAAATACAAATACTTAATGTATATTGATCATAAAACAATTTTTTTACACCTGCTCCTGATAGCAAACACATGTTATAGCATGCGTACGAGACTGTCATCACTAGTAATCAGGACTCAGACTAGCCCTGTAGCTGGAGCAAGAATTACAGCTGGACAACAAGTAATGTTGCGATGCTCAGAGCTGATTCCGACTCCGCTGCGTGCGCTGCAGTTTGGCGCGCCCTTACTGCACATTGACAACACAAAGTGTCCCTTCCCCGACCCTGTTCACTCCCCGAAATTGTAGACTGTAGTAAGTGTCCTTTGCGCTCAAAGACGGAACGGACAGGCGTGCTTTTAGTATGGTCCAGTTCTGGGCAGGTGCAGAGTGATTTTGCATACGATGGGCTCAAAATCGTCCCTACATGCCTAGCTCATATGTAAGTAAATAACATAAACATCCCACCGCAATCTGTCAGAATGCAGTCATTAACCTTTTACTATGACAATTGTTATTATTACATATCTCCCCACATCTAACCCAGACAGGCTTTATCACATTAATCAATAAAGGGGAAGGCTGGTTACTGCTGCGGACATTAAGCAATTTCTTTGTTTTTTAAAGCTGTAAGACATTAAAATGATTGATTAAGTAAGAATAACAGGCTTATTAATATAGGGTAAATAACACAAATGTAATAATAGGCAATTGGATATAAGTCATCTACAAGTTAAGTTAATGAAAGCAAATATCAGACTGACTCCAGACAAATCTAGTTATTGTACCAAGTTTTTAAACCTGTATAATAATCTGGATAAATGCTTTCACTATGCATAGTATGTTCTTGCTATTACTCACACTAAATATTTACTATCTTTCTGTACTGCTCACTATAAAATCCCATACTAACTATGTTTATATATTGAGTACTGTCTTCAGTGAAAAGAAGATGAGGTTCCTGAGATTAGAGGAAAGGAGATTTGCTGTTACTTTAGAGAACCCTTTCTCTGATCTGTAGATAGAGAAAGGGTTCTCTAAAGTAACATCAATAGTAAGGGGATTAATTTAGCATTGTCATCACCATTACAGACTATGGGCAATTCACGCCTCTTTCAGGAATGATCGCTTCTTCACAAAAACAATGAGCATATTTAATGTTGGCTTTCTTTGATAGATCTGATAGAACAGATTCAGCTAAGTATAAACACATCAGTTGTGTTTGGTGAAATATTTAGCTTGTTATTAGATATTACTATATATTAATATGTGAAAGTGGCTTTACTTGCGCTTTAAGTACAGTATGGACAAAATAATCGGATATTAAAAGATATTTCCACCCAAAACTAAATTTTTTCGTTTACATGAATGAGACATATGGGGACTCGGATCATGTAAATAGCAGGCCTAATTTAAGTCTGCTTTCACTTTCTATATTGACTCCTTCAACTCACCCCAAAACAACATTTGTAATTTTGGGTAGAGTTCTTCTGTAATGCAGTTTTAATCCACCCTAGTGCAATCCGTGAGTATGAAGGAGAGAACGGGGGACAGACGAAAGGCGGACACACTAGGCACCATTGCCCTCTGTCATATGCAAGCTAATTACTAGACATATAAAACTGCAAATATGTGTTTGTAAATTAATTCATAGTGTTAACTTTGTGTGGCTCAGAAGATCTCTGCTTCCAACCATGAGTTAAACCCGAAAGGGGAGAGACTAAATGAACGTATCTTTTTGACTATTTCTAAACTTTTTGAGGTATTTATGGATATCGAGTTCCAGACACGTAGTTACAGATGAGTGCCCAATACCAATTTATGACATGTGTTGTAAACCTAAAGGTCTTGAAATGTCTCTTTAAGGTTATAGCAATATCATCAGTGATATCCATCAATCAGACCCCTCACATTCTTTGAAATTCTGTGATATTCAGAACATCTCAACTGGGTGACTGAGAAATTGGAATGAAAGGGAGAAATATAACATTTTCTCAAATATTATACTTACAGCAGTAATGTTTGGTATGCACAATAAACTTATGACCAGTTGTGTGGAGGTAAAATCATCTTTGTATGACATTCTGGTAAGAAGTTAGGCCAGTGTAAATAAAATCTGACTTGAAAGGGGATTGCACAGAGGTAATAAAATACTAATTTGCATTTATACAGACTTTCAAATTCTGACATCACAGTGGAAGGGGAGCTGTGCATTTTTAAAATGTCCAGTAAATCCAGCAGACTTGTTCACATTTGGGAGTCAATGTCATATTGAAAAGTGTCTCTTTATCCATACCCTTCCAGCAGGCAGAATCTAATCATTCATAAGATTACCATTTCTGTTTTTTATTCCTTTTTATTTTACAAGAAACTATTGTATTATATCTTTGCATGTTCTTTTTGTTAATTGTTTTCATCTTAAGCAATGTGGATTTATTTTCCTTATTAAATTGCACTTGATAAGTTCATGTCTCCGTGTTCTTACAAATTCACATGTCATACTTAGCTTGGTTTTAGAATGCTACATACTTGAAACAGAGGAGATCATTTTGTTTATGATAACTCTCATGAAAGTAAATTGTGATAGATTAGTTTAAAGGGAGAATCAAAGACTTCCTGAGTAAGAGTGTCAGCTCTTCACAAAAAACCTTGGTAGTGTCATAATTGGTAAGGCAAAGTTAGTGTGGGGCAAATATGGAGAGTTTTTAATAAATTTTTAAACAGAGCAGCTGGTTGTTTTTGATTAACCCTTCGTCACATACACGTCATGCAGACTCAGGTGAGAACAACCCCGCACGCGAACATCTTCACGTTATACCAGACTGACTAGGACACAAAATAAAGAGCATGTCCTTTTTTTCACCAAAACATTTGGCCAGAAGCATGCACAGATGTGCATGGGCAGAGTTTTTCTCCTACAGATCAATGGTGACCTTATTGTGTGGCTGTCCTTCTTCCTTCTACCAAAAGAAAACAGAAATGCTGCAAATGGAATAATTCTGAAGAGTGGAAACTTTGGAGATACATATAAGACATAGATACATACTTGCCTACTTTTTATACTGGAGGAGAGGTAAAAGGTGTAAGTGGGGGTAATGTGTGACAACGCGATATTCAAAATGTCCCTTCATTTCTACCATTCCTGCCATTGCCGGTTGGATTGGGGGTGCCATAATTACGCTATTCATCGCAAATTGAGTCTTCACAGCCCTGACTACTTCACACGAAGAGGGTGGCTTACTCTTTTAGGAGTCCAGGAGGACTCCCCCGAAAATCAGGAATCTCCAGGACTTTCCAATAGAGTAGGTACGGATAGGTATCAGGTGAGATATTTAGTACAGATTAAAGTGAAACACACAGAGTGGGTGATTTTACATGTTTTTATTGCTCTATATATCAGAGGATGTTGGGGAACAGATCGGCTTTGTCACAATTAATATTCCAAGACCTTATGAAGGAGCTTGATAATAACACATATCTTCTTTGAGTTTTCGTTTATATCTGCTTGTGCTTTAATTAAACACGGTTCACTTGCAATATAGACAAATCCCAGCGACAATTAGACACCATTAGCAACATTAGACAACTGAAGCTCCTTCCCCATATTTAAGATAAAGTTTTAATGGCATCCGATACAGGTAAGATAGCTCAATAGAGGTTGAGATGCTGTGACCTCACTGGCCCCGCCCCTGTGTATGCATCCACCAATCCGCCCTGTGTGTGTCTGTGAATACAGTCTGACCACCTGTCAGTCACTTTCTGTTTCCTCCCTCCTAACATAGCTGCAGAGAAATGAGAAACAGCACGATGGACATATAAACACTCCAGTTCTTTCATGTATACTGTATATGTAATGTATTATTCATCTCAATACAGCTTTGATATATATTAATATCAAATAATGACTTTACTTCCCCTTTAAGGATCAAAGACCTAAACTCTCTCATCCCCGGTGACTCTTAGATAGCATACTATGTGAGATTGTTCATTTCAATGATTAGCTCTTGCAGTTTTGCATTAACTACCCTCTCCAGGGGCTGCTAATTGCAATGATTCAGTGATATATTTATCATGCAAAACATTATATTATGAAATGTACAAGATTTAATTTGTACAGTGAGATTTATTTATCTACAAAGAGGAAGACATGCATTGAAGTATTAGAGGGGAAACTCAACGTGTTGTACATGTTTATACATTTTTATTGCTAATCAACTTCTGCATTTAACTAGCGGTACCATGGGGGGAGAAATACCTGGAACACCATAAATTCAGGACATCGTTGACCCAGCGATACCTGTAAATACTTCTCCAGGCATCACAAGCCTGAGAAAGATGACAGTAAATGCTTCACAGGGGAAGGAGGTCAATGTAACTAATTGGACCAGCGGCCGCAGTTTCCCAATCACTTCCATATACAACTTCCACTGATCTGTGTTTATGACTGTAGGCTGCCAGACTTGGAGAACCATCAGGAAGTGGTGGGGTATTACCCAAAACATAGGGATCCCAAGTATGAGACTCCTGCAGTTGGAATAGTTGTAGAGCACTGTGGTGCTATGCAAATAAATGTTAACAATAATATGAAGGGGTTCAGTAACATAAACACATCTACCAGAGTTATCCTTTAAGATAATGATGATGACTTAAGGGATCTGTTATGATTCCTAGTGCAATCAGGAAGCAGCAACAGAAGTATAATAAAGCAAATGTCTTTTATTCAGGCAAAATACATAAACAAGGATTCAGTAAGTGGGATATGCAGATTCCCAGGTTGCGGTATAAACAGGTATAACGCAAATCCACAGATATGAACAGGTGAGATCAATGGCAGAAAAAGTCCACAGAGCGACAGGATCCAAGTAATGACTGGTACAGATAAATAGCAGGGAGAAGAATAATGAGTTTCCCCAGTCCAGGAGGCACAAGGCTGTCCAGGGAAGCAGACAAACTGAGTGCAGTGATCAAGCAGAGATCAGGTTAAGCAGAATCCAATAGCCGGGCAGAGGTCGGGGTCACAAGCGAAATAGCATAGTCCAGTAATCAAGCCATGGTCGGGGCAACAGGCAAACATGCAGGGTCCAGAAAGCAGACAGAGCGTCACAACAGGAGATCAACAGCAGAAGCACAAACACTGAAACAGGGAGGAACCAGCAGCAGCCAGGGATTAAAGATGAACTGCACAGAGCACTGCTTGAGGCAGGTATTTCAAGCTGTGGGACAGGTGCAGTTCTAATCAGGCATCAGGCAAGGGGATTAATTCCTACAGACATGTTGAAAAGTTCAGGAACAGAACAGCAGCACCTCTGGTGGATTTGAGGTACTGCTGCTACATACAAGGAATAGAGAGAGTCGTAACAGCTGAGTTGAACGTAATTTCCGCTCATGTCGTATAATACTCTTTTTTACATCTGAGCATGAGAACAGACCACTTATTTTGGAATTAGATTTTTGTCTGCTTACTCAGAAGTAAAAATGCGTATGGGCTCCAAAAAGGCAAATTGCGTTCAACTTACCATGTGCCCGTTAGTTGGCAGCAGCGCTAGAGTTCTAATAGCTATGTAAACTAGCCTGATAGATTTACATTAAATTAAAGCTACAGTTTTCCTAGTCCAGTCCACCTAAATGGTAGTACCCTGAGGGGCCCTTTCCAAGGGACTTGAATCCCCCAGACCTCAGTGTGAGAGTATCTGAGCCAGCACCAAGGGTCCGAGCTGCCACAATGAGATACTTGTCATTTACTAACCTCTATAGCCAAAAATGGAACAGGACAACGCCATAGCAAGATTTGGGTAGGAGTTCTCACCTTCTCAAGAGACCCGTAGACCAATCTGCTCTTTTGTAAGGAGAATAGGTGCCTCGGTGGAAACAAGGACGTTGGAGCAGGGCGGCAAACTGGCATTGGAGGAACCTCCTTAGCCCCAGGGCCCTCCATAAATGCCAGCCACTAATGTTACAACCCTACTGTAGAGATCCATGGAAAATTGTTATATTGATCTGGTTCGGTTAATGGAACGCTTCACAATATTGGATAGACAGTTTTTACTTTTCAGTGAAATGATTTACAAATACTTTATTACTGGACCTAACAGAAAAAAGGATTTTTATAGGTATACAAATGTATTTCTCATGTATATTCGTGCAGCTTGCTATGTGTAGAATTTGCTGTAAAAGGATAATATTTTAAAAAATGATTTTTGTTTCGAATTTTGTTCTGCACAACTTTCGTGAATGGATACATCCAATGCTGAAATTCAGACAAACTTAACATTTGGTCACTTTGGTAATTGGCTGCTAACAAATTGACCCTAGTCTCTGTGTGTGTGTTACAGAATTTAGACTGTAAGCTCAATGGGGCAGGGTCTGATGTGAATGAGTCCTCTGTACAGCGCTGCGGAATTAGTGGCACTATATAAATAAATGGTGATGATGATGATGTTTACTTGCTCATCTATACCCAGCTCCTAATGCACATTGACAGATATTGGTAGTTAAATTATATATCTATATTGCAAAACACAGACCATGTGAAGTTATTCAAGTCCAATGACTCTAAAGTTGACTTCTAATATATTTGTAATCTGAGAGCAAAATGTAAATTATACTTTATAATACAAGTTTAAATTTAAAACAAAGTATCTTGCAGGAAGTCTCTTTGTATACAGGTGTGTTCTACCTTCACTGACAGTTCTACATTCCATAACGGAACACTGAGCCATGTCATGTAACACATGTGACATCACTACTCTCCAAATATAAGTTATCATGTACAGGAGTGACTTCAGTACTCACACAGAATATTATACCCATATTTTATATAGTTTATGTATTATATAGATATATGTTAACGAGCATCATTTAAGAGGAGCTTAGGAAGATAAAACAGATAAAAATAAAATACTGTAAAAGATTATATTCCAGCAATTAATTTATTGCAGAAAATTGCTTTCAGCTCACTTCCCTACTTCTCTTGCGACCGACAGAGACCGGCGAGCTTAGGATCCCCGGGTGGATAGAAAAAGTTAAAAAGAAATAACTTTTCTATAATGAGCAATGGTGTGATTAATCATATTCTTTCTAAAACACAACTAACGGTTATAAAACAGAGCTCGGAGATTTGAGGCAGTTTGATTTGAACAGCATCTATGATGTGTCAATGAGCTGCCAGTCATTTTAATAGGTTAGAAAATGTTCCACTAATGAGCTTGTGGGTGAATCCTAAAGTTTCCCTCTGATGAAATGTTTAGAAGGAAAGTAAAAAGAGTCAGTGATCCGCGCGTTGCTACGCTGTGTTGCGCTTGCAGAAGGGGTCAGGGTGCGTGAAAAGGAATTTTTTCCTGCTGAAAAGGGAGAACAGCAATTTGAACTCAAAATATCCAGTGTTGTCTTCATATGGATACATGGACAAAGTCTTAGATTCATCAAAGGCTGAGCTTCAAAACCAGCTTTCTTGTCTGCCTCCGGCTGCATTATTTACTAGAGAAGATTAGATGAAAAAGGCTCAAATTTCAGTAGCCAAGACGGCCGACCCCCTCCGAATACGTTCTTGGAATTAATACCCATATTGATACAGTCACCTTCTTGATGCGAAGAATTATAATAACTCACAAAAACGGTCAAACAGGCAGAGTTATAATAACCCATAAACAATGGGTCAAAATAATCGTCTCCAGAGATTGTGATAAACTCCTCAAACCCTCATGTCAAGGACAGACATTAAGTCCTGTTCTCCTGTGGCATAAAATGGACATGTTATGGATCCTCTAAGGAGTTCATGTGAATTAACTATATTCTGACTGCCTGCGGTTTATCTGTACATGTCTCTCTATGTAAATGAATGTCAGCTAATGTAACCTGTTCCTCCAGTAGTGTGAGGACAGAGATAATCTCAAAACATCTATTTGAAACTCAAAAGTGCACAACTTTGTCCTTGATTCTTATAACTTTGTATAACGTACATATATTTGTTATCCCTATGATCAAGGGAACTAGCTGATGGTTATAACAACTGTGTAAAAGTAACCATGGAATCAGGGAAAATATTTTTTTTTTTCCTATTCTTGTTTTCCTCTGTGTAATTCCCAGAACATAAAAAGATACATATTGCACTCTGTTACCTAAAGGAAGTCAAAAAGAAGATAAAATAAACTTGGGTAGACCTTAAAATAAACTGTATTCCCTGTGATACATTCACAATGCCTAAATGTGAAAGTGGTATGAAGAGATGCTAGATCCCCATCGCAGAATGACTCTCGAACCATTTTGATGAACAAATAAAAAAAAAAAAGTACATTTGCTGTTAATTCTCAAAGTTCTGATTGTGACTGGATCACTATTAATTAACTTTTGGTATAAATTTATTTAAAGGACATAGCACCAGCATCTTATTTATATAATTGCCAATGCAGTTATTTTTGATATTGTGTATATTGTGTGATAGGAAATCGTTATCTCTGAGACCAGGGTAGAAAGTATGGTTTTTCTGTTTACCCTTGCTAAAGGAAATACTTTATTTCTGAAGTATATATCTGAAACAATGAACCTTTGTTTGCCAAGCCTTTGGTGTATTGTGATGTGGGGAATTGGCTTGGTTTTTTTGTTGTTCTGTGGGAATGCGTATTCAGCGACTGTCTGAAGTATTCATGCCAGTCAGACCTTTTGACTTGCTAGTGGGTCTCCTGTCTCTGAAATAAAATTCAGGAAATCACAGCAATGTTTTTAAGAATTTCATAGATATATATAAATATTAGTGGCTTTGCAATGCATGTAAATCCATGTTTTGGTAAACGGGGTTACATCCTGATTCTAAAAATAGCCTGTGTCCAAATCTGTATAAAATGCACTGACTTGGACACTGAAATGTATTCTTCTGCTTTCAACTGACCTAATCACTGGAACCTTTAACCAGTGAGAGCAAATAAACATCTTGCTTCAAGACCTGCTTGAAAACATCTTCAATATTGCTGTATTCCTGTGACCTGCAGATTAGACCCTAAAACTAATTTGTTCTCCGCCTGAGGTTTAAACCCAAGCTTTCCAATACCGCCGCTCTGCCTGCTACCTGCAGCTCTGGTCAGTGTGATAGGCCAGGGTGGATCAATCCACAGCAACCCTGATCTATAGTGAGAGGTGAGGAGTACCAGCCCAGGTACACCAGCAACGAGGTACACTAGCAACGTCAGTTACCCAGAAGGAACGTGGTTCTGAGTGCCATAGAAGGAGCTCAGTGGTGGCAGCATTGTAAGCCCCTCCTACTGCGGCAAGAGGGCGCATTTGGAATAACGAAAGGGTACGGTGGCAAAGTAAGCCCAACCAGTTCCCAGCAACAACAGACAGGGTGGCATAGGCAGTCCATTCTATCACACTGATCAATTAAGAAGATTGAGAAAGTCAAACAGATTCGACAATGTTGATCATGGATAAAACATGGTCAAGCCAGACCGCACATGATCGAGCCAGGTTTGAGCATGTGTGAATCGGCTGGAACAGGATCAAGCTTAAATGGATACATTTTAACTTGTTTTGGAGAACCTTGAACAAGAACAGAGAACGTTAAACTGAAAACACAGAAGAGTTTACCTTTTATTATTTAAATACATAATGTCGAACTCAAAAAGCAAACATTGAAACGAATGGCCAACCTTGAGCGTAAATAACAAATCTTGTAAGGGAACGGCCAACCTTAAAAGTGAACAGCAAAACGTCTAAGACAAACTTCAAAGTTCAAACCTGGGTCTATAGACAATTGTACAGTGAACATATTCAGGGTCTGGTGAAATTAGATCAAATTTCAAACCGTTTTGAAATTTTCAAGCATTTTTCCTGGTATAGTGATGGAGGGAGAAATTGAGATGAGTAACAACCAAAACTGTTCTACAAAATATTTACCCAGTTCCCAATAAGTAACCCTATCACATTGGGGGGTAAATGTATTAACCTCTGGTTTCTTCAACACCCGCGAGTTTGGCGTCTTCGGCGCTTAAATTTAAAGCGGCGCTGCCTTGTAAAGGGAAACTTCCCTTTACAAGGCAGCGTCACTTTAAATTTAAGCGCCGAAGACGCCGAACTCGCGGGGGTTGAAGAAACCGGAGGTTAATACATTTACCCCTGGATGAATTACAAGCAGCAGCTGAGTATAACTCAGCCGTCATTGTGATAAAATTATGGTGAACAACCACAACAAAACTATAATAAAGAATTTCCCTTTTTGCCATGAAAACCCTTATGATGATAAACAAAGCATGCAATTTGTTTTGTGTTCATTTAAGTCAGGGGTTCTCAGCTAAAATCCTCAAGAACCCCCAACCGGACATGTTTTCAGGATTTCTGCCTGTGAAAACAGGTGGGTGAATTACTAAGCCAGCAAAATAAATTAACTCACCTGTGCATGATTAAAGAAATTCTGAAAACATGTCCTGTTGGTGGATCTTGAAGATTGAAGTTGAGAACTCTTGTGTTTATTATTACTATTATTATTATTATTTTTATTATTATTATTATTATCATTTATTTAAACCCCACAAGGATTCTGCACGAATAATACCAAGACTCCAAAAACTCCAGGCATAGCTGGTAAAGTGAAGTTGAAGCAGAAAAATAGATATAGAGACAGGAGGAAAAAGGTCCCTGCTCGTAAGAGCTTACATCCTAAAGGGAGGGCAAACAGACAGCAGGCACGATGGGGAGTCACGCGGAAGAGAGAGGTGAGGGGATCAAGCAGGGAGAGATGGTTAGGAGGATGACTGATCGGCTTTGAGGAACAGATAAGTTTAAAGTGCCCGTTTGAAGAAACTCAGATTGGGGGACAGTCTGATAGAACGTTGGAGGTCATTCCAGTGATGGGGGGCTGCCTAGGAGGAGTCTTGGATTCTATAGTGGGACGAGGTGATCAGAGTGGAGGAGAGGTGACGTTCATTGGCTGATCACAGGGAAGGGGTGTGAATGGAGAGGAGGTCGGAGATGTATGGGGCAGTGTAGTGGGACAGAGCCTTGTAGGAGAGGGTGAGGAGTTTAAAAAAGAATTCTGCAGGGGAAGGGAAGGGGAGCCAGGGAAAGGCAAGGCAGAGAGGGGAGGCAGTAGAAGTGCGGCGTGAAGGGAAGGAATGTCTCGCAGTCGGATTAAATAGTTATTACACTAACATAAAATACTATCACTTTCATTACTAAATTACCTGCTTTTAAACAACAACCAGGGGGTAAATGTATCAAGCTGAGAGTTTTCCGGCAAGTTTGAAAAGTTGAGATGTTGCCTATAGCAACCAATCAAATTCAAATATTGTAATTTCATTTTTAGTAGCAGTTTTATTAATATATATATATATATATATATAATCATAGGTGTTCTGGGTCATAGCTTCCATGACTATGAATATAATAAGCTGAACAGTCAGTAATGTCTGTATTCTTACAGAACTGTTATATCTTGTGGAATTCCCACAAACAGCCTTTTGCATATGGAACGTTCAGCACCAAGGGGTGGAATACTGTCCATAGTCCAGTAATTCTTGTCTTATATAAGTATATGACAAACTGTCATATGACAATGTTGCAATTTCTTTATATTTTACCTTCTGTGTAGAATTAAAATAATGTTGATTCTTCCCCATGATAACAAACTTACCCTTTATTATCTCTGTATTAAAATCTAGCCCCCGGGTTTCATTTAACAAAGTTATTAAGTTATTAAGTATCAGGAAGATTAGTATCTATGTGAAACCATTGCTGCTTAATCGTGTGCGGAATAGTGAAAGAAAGAGCCTTATGGGAAACTAACATGGGACTGAATAATTTATGTTCAAATATCTAGGCAAGGCATGGATATTATTAATGGTATTTAATTATGCTTTGTAACATAATTAATAGTTTGGGGTACACACATGAAGCTCTAAAATGCTTTGATTAGTATCATAATGAAATAGTTGGAGTTAAACCGAAGCTTGTACGACAAAACGAGCTGAGATGACATTACCTTCTGGGCAACTGGATTAATTATTTAGAAGCACCAATGCAAATCTCAGGCTATCCCTCATTCCTTGATGCGGAATATTAACTGCATTTAATTTCCAATCTCTCATTCTACAAGCATCTAAGATCACAGAGATACTCACGATTTTGCTTGTTTAGATTTTAAACTTTTAAACTGTAAATGGATTAGTATTGTGGTTTTTTTCTTACTTTACCGTAATCTATGTCTAGTGGTGAATATTGTTTTTATCTTTCAGAAACTGGGTAATTAGTATCTGCTCCGATTACCCCCACAGTCCTTCTTACAGTTATTGCTGCTTGTATTCAGAGATCTTTCAAGAGGAGTGCAAGAGTCCTGCTAGCAAAACATTATCTACCGCACGTCATCACAGTCCCCACCTTACTATTATCATCATTCATATTACAGGAAAAATAAGGCTACTTCAATATCATCATCATCATCATCATCATCAACATGTATTTACATAGCACCAGCAAATTCTGTAGCGCTTTACAATTGGGAACAAAACAATACTGGGTAATACATTAGGACAGAGAGATAAGAGAACCCTGCTCGCAAAGTTACAATCTATGGGACAATGGGAGTTTGAAACACAAGGGCACGTGCTACATCATATTGCACACTGGACCAGCTAGAATGAAAAGATAAAAGTATTGAGTGGGCTGTGTGTGTGGCAATGTTGGTCAGAGGGTTGTTGTCTTGTGTTAGCTGTGTAGAGAGTGGTAATACGGTAACCTAGGGAGATTAAGATGATGGTTGAGGAATATCATAACCTTGTCTGAAGAGGTGGGTTTCCAGAGAACGCTTGGAGGTTTGAAGACTAGAGGAAAGTCTTACTGTGTGAGGGAGGGAATTCCGCAAAGTGGGTGCAACCCGAAAAAAGTCCTGTAACCGAGAATGGGAGGATGTGATGAGAGTGACGCAGATCTTGTGCAGAATGAAGGTGTCGAGTAGGGAGATATTTTGAGCAAGCGAGGAGATGTATGTCGGTGCAATATTGTTGACGGCCTTGTATGTTAGTAGAAGAATATTGGATTCGTTGAAATACAGGAAACCAATGTAGAGACTGACAGAGTGGCTCAGCAGAGGAAGTACGGTTTTCAAGGAAAACAAATCTAGCCGCTGCGTGCAAACTAGATTGTAGGGCTTCAAGTCTGACTTTGGGAAGACCAGTAAGGAAGGAATTGCAATAGTCGAAGCTGGAGATGATGAGTGCATGAATTAAGGTTTTTACGGTGTCTTGTGTGAGATATGTGCGTATTCTGGAAATGTTCTTTAGATGTGTGTAGCATGATTTAGATATAGAGTTGATGTGGGGAATAAATGACAGTTGTGAATCAAGGATTACACCTAGGCAACGAGCTTGCGGGGTGGGATTTATGGTCATGTTATCAACAGAAATAGAAATGTCAGGCAGGAAGCTTCTGCTTTTGGGTGCGAATATTATTAATTCAGTTTTTGAAAGACTGAGTTTGAGTCGGCGTGAAGACATCCAAGATGAAATGGCAGAAAGACAGTAAGTTAATGATTTGTGTATCTCCCATTATTATAACATTATCAATGGTACAACACTGGCCAAACCCCTACTCTCCATTCTTTGCAGCTGTGCCCCAATCCAGACAACATTTATCTATGGATGTTTCACATAAAACAGTACAATTGACAGGTATGGTGTCAGTCAAGATCTCGCTTTCAATGACATGCAGATATTGGCCACCAGGGGCGCTATTTTACTGCTGTTTACTTCAACACAAATCTACAGGACAAGATAATATTAATGCAAATATATGGAGAACTTTAACTTTAATAAAAATGACTTCTTCATAGATCTTATTGAACTTGCACTAATAGTAAACTAATAAAACTATAATGTAAATATACGCAGGGTATATTCGTCCTATTAGTCTTCTCCACCTGTCAAGTTAAACAAATGTCCCTGTTAAACACAAATTACACTTTCTTATCCTCTATGGGCCTGATTCATTAAGGAAAGGAAAGCAAAAAAATGAGTATCTTTGCACCTGGGCAAAACCATGTTACATTGGAGGGGGGGGGGGGTAAATTTAAAATGTAGGGACAGATTTATAGTCGAGGTAGGGCATGTCCTAGATCAACTTTAAATGTCAGTGTAAAAATAAAGCTATCAAGTATATGTGTGCTACATGAAAAAATAGACAGTATTTAACTTATGTGCAAAATGATAAAGTAATATGCACCCCTTGTGTCGTAACATGGTTTTGTCCAAGAGAAAATTTACTCATTTTTTGCCTTACTTTCCTTAATGAATCAGGCCACATGTGTTATTGCTGCTTTCAGTCCGGCAGTAGTGTGCCAAGCTGAACCGTGTCCCATCTCTGTGAGATAATGAAATGTATTCTACGAGTAATCAAAATCAGCGTAGACTGTGTATGCAGCCAGGAGCAGTAAGAGCCCTAAACAAAATTATTTTGTTAGTGGCAGCAGACATATAAAAATGCAGCATTGCATGGAGCAAATTTATTATCCTTTATTATATAGCGCCAATCGTATTATGCAGCTCTGTACTGGGAATATGCAGATATTCGCATCAGTTCCTGCCCCGTTGGAGCTTGCAGTCTATATTATGGTGGCTCAGTGGTTAGCACTTCTGCCTTACAGCACTGGGGTCATGAGTTCAATTTCTGACCATGGCCTTATCTGTGTGGAGTTTGTATGTTCTCCTCGTGTTTCCTACGGGTGCTCCTGTTTCCTCCCGCACTAAAAAAAACATACTTATTGGCTGCTAACAAATTGACCCTAGTTGGTGTTAGGGAATTTAGATTGTAAGCTCCAATGGGGCAGGAACTGATGTGACCTGCCAGTATGTTTTTGGCGTTTGGGGGGAAACCGGAGCACCGGGTGGAAATCCACCATCAGACCATACAAACTCCACACAGATAGGGCCAGGGTCTGAATCAAACTCATGACCCCAGCGCTGTGAGGTAGCAATGCTAAGCACTGTGCCACCGCGCTGCCCAAATGCATCATTCACGTCTAAGGGTGTCATACTTCAAAAAGTATATCTACTGCCTGAAGGTGGTTAGTATTGGGTGAATGAGCATGTCCCCCCACAATGGGGAAGGGGGAGGGGGGTCTCAATTGTGCCCACCACTGTCATGCCCGGGCACACAAGACATTTTCACAATTCCGGACTCAACTGTAATTCGGACAAGACATAATCACATTTTTATTCATGAAACATTTCCTGCACTTGTGTTTTATAGTGAAACATTGGTATTGATATTTCCGAAACCCCTGATGTATAAACTAATGTTCTAATCTAATCTTCCGCTGTTTTATCGGTGACCTACTTATTATTGTTGTTATAAACCCACCGGCCGTCCTGAGACTCACACAAACCATTTTAGTCTGTGATGTTACAATTTATTTCTGATGCTGTTGAAAGCTGAGCCCCTGCGTCGCTTCAGTAGGAAGAGATTAAAGAGAATCGTTTGGTGTAAGTCAGACAGAAGTGATTCCGTTTACAGCTGTTTTCCTCTTTCTTTAATAGGATGAAACGGCTCAGACAACGATCTCCCATCTCTGCAGAAAACTATCTGAGCAGCATCTAGAGATTTACCAGTATGGTACAAAGCTGAGTATATTGCAGACGCCAATAGGATGTGTTCAATATATTCTGCTATTCTTCTACAAAGGCAGTTTTTTGCTTTTCTTTAAAGGGGGTGGAATCTCCCAGCAAAATTGCAGTATTTAAACATCAGCCGTCAGAGGATTTAGGGGTATATTATTTACTAAACTGCAGGTTTGAAAAAGTGGAGATGTACTAAGTAAATGATAATTAGTATCTAGTATCTGATTGGTTGCTATAGGTAACATCTCCACTTTTTCAAACCCACAGTTTAGTAAATATACCCCTTAGAGTTATACCCATTTACCCAGTAATGCTGACGGGACTCTGTGCATAGAAATATGGGGGTCTGTAAGGTTTATGCCAAAGACCTCATAGGCAAACCTAAGGGGGGTTCCCTTGTGCCTGGAAATCCCCCTCCAAGCCTGGGGCACTGTATAATTGAGGTGGCTGGACCCTGCCCTCGCTTCACACGGCTCTGCTTGAAAAGGGAGAGCTGCACCGAACAGTAGTGCACGCAGCATTGCCCATGTATATTATGGGGATAGGAAGAGTTGGAGAGCAGCCAATCACTGTCTAATATTATAGCCATGCCCCCATGCATGCTGGTCACGACCAGTGGTGGCGTGGTGTGGAAACCCCCCCTCTACAAATCCTGCGTTTGCCCCTGGACCTCTATTTGAAGGGTTCTACCTTCTGACCAGTGCTTGAACAAAATATTTTTTACCATAGTAGTCTTAACTTCACTCCTTTTCTGTTTTAAAACTTTTTTTGTTTTCAAGGGACACAAGTAAAGCTGGGTACACACCTATGAAATTTTACCACAGATGCAATTTCTGTAATGAAGTCACCAACAACTGAGGGTCCCGATGACCATGCCGATTCCTGTGTACACACCTACACGATTTACCTTCAGATCAGTGCTCTTCATCTCACATAAGCATCTGCTGAAAAGATCGTGACTCTGTACACTGTACAGATATCTGCCTACACTGCTGGTGGTGAGTGCGTACACACTTCCATATTTACCTGACATTGTTCCATCGTTGATCGTGACTTTTAGGAAGTTTATAAAAACCACATCAACTGATGCCATGAGTTTTAGTACGATAAAAGATGATGGTAGGAGAATACACACTTTTGCAATAACCGACCAAACGTTCGTGAATCGTGCAATCTGCACGATAATTGCATCAATGTGCACCCAGTTTAGCAGTTGCTTATGTTATACTGATACAATGATAGAAAAAAAATTCACAATATTTTTCTGTTCAAACCTTGGCCAAGGTAACGACTCTACTTTCTGATTACTGTGTACTAACATTGATCGACTAATAATACAGTTTATTGTGGCTCTAGCTCTCTGACTTGTTATTCTGTTTGGTACCTGTGCTGTCTGTATACACCATTCTCCTGTCTGTCAGCAGTCAGCTTATAAGACTGGGCTCCACAAACTGTGTCAATAACTCTCTTACGCGTTATCCCCGGTTTAACCAGCGTAAATCGCTATTGGCATAGCTGGTCCATATCTGGGCTTGTTATGACACATTCATTTATATTAAGATATTTCACAAATTATTGTTAATTCCTCTGTCGTCTGGTAGGAAAATAAACTTAAAGTTCTTTTCAACTTCTCTAATATAAGCTGGGGATTTCAGCCAAGAAGTAAGAATTTATAAGCTTGGGCTCTCAGATACCCCTCTGTGACTTGTCCACTCCAATCAGTGAGAGAAGTCAAAAAGAAAGGTAGCACAAAAACAGAGAGAGAACCCATCCAGTAGATAAGAGGAACTTTAAAATAACAATGTTACTGACAATGTATTTCTTACACAGTGAACTGTAGTATTATTATTATTATTATTATTATTATTATTATTATCATTTATTTATTAAGCGCCACAAGGTATTCGCAGCGCCGTACACAGTACTAACAGTAGACCATACAGGGTGAAACCATACAGAACAATGAACAAAAAGTACCAATACTTCAGAAACTCCAGGAAGGCATATGCAGTAAAGACGGAGCGGAAGAACAGGTATGGAGACAGGAGGGGAGGGGGCCCGGCTCATACAAGCTTACATCCTAAGGGAGGGTAAACAGACCAGGCACAAGAGGAGCCAGTTGAGGCAATGGGAGAGAGGGGAGGACGAGCTAAAGGGAGGAGATGGGGGTTATGTGGATGGTTCGTAGGCTTTGAGGAAGAGGTGAGTTTTGAGTGCATGTTTGAAGGAGCACAGAGTAGGAGAGAGATGGATGGAACGAGGGAGGTTGTTCCATAGAAGGGGGGCTGGGCTCCACAAACTGTGTCAATCACTCTCTTACGCGGTATCCCCGGTTTAGCCACCGTCAATCTCTATTGGCATTGCTGGTCCAACTTCATCCGAATGTACCCGCTATAGACATAGCTGGTCCAACTTCATCCGAATGTACCCGCTATAGACATAACTGGTCCAACTTCATCCAAATGTACCCGCTATAGACATAGCTGGTCCAACTTCATTCGAATGTACCCGCTATAGACATAGCTGGTCCAACTTCATCCGAATGTACCCGCTATAGAGATAGCTGGTCCAACTTCGTCGGAATGTACCCGGAAGAAGTGACCGAAACAGAAGAAACACTTTGAGCTAAGTAGAGGGATCCCGCTACAGTTGGCCAGTAACCCATTGTGTTGGCAAACTCAGATATTTCAGACCAAGGGGCATATTCAGCAAAGGGTGAAAAGTCTGATTGCCGATATTTTAAAGTGAGTTCTTCGGGCCAGAAAATCAATGGGTTACCAACACTGCTACTCAAATCAAAGAATTTTTAATAAACAAAAGGTTTTAGATTTTTTTTTTACTATTATTTTTTTCATTACGTTTTATCTCTTTATAAAAACTGTCTTTCTGCATTTGACTTTGTTTCCAAGACACATACACAAGCTCAGGCATGTATACATCTGCAAAGACTAGCCCGTCGGTCCGGTAAGTTCTCTTCGGAGCCAGTTTAAGATCCCATGAGGCCCTAGACGAGATATTGGTTTAGCCCCCCCTTCTCTGTTCATCAAAAAAAAGCAAAAATGGATTAGAATAAATCTGTCCCCTGAGTATAAAAACAAACAAACAAAAAAACAGTAAAATAAGATAAAGTAATCTCTGCCCCATAGGGCCATAGAAGCCTAGGTTGTCTAATGAATGATCCGGCTCTGCTTCTCTCTGCATAACTCTCATCATTTCTACATGCCCAATCGGGAGAAAATACCCACACAAACACCACCTCCGATTCACCAAAAAATACCCCCACTTTTGAACAAAGCCACCCCCATATAATGTAAGCCCTGCTCCTTTCGAGGACCACAATTTGGGAAAGTCCTAGCAAAATCGGGACAGTTGTGAGGTATGGCTCTGGGCTAATATCGTTCAGCTGCCAGGTTGTTTTATTTATGCTATATTGTAGAATTAACTGATTTTTTTTATGCGACAAAATTCGGGATCTGGGGGTAACTGTATCAAGCTGAGAGTTTTTCAGCGGGTTTGAAAACTGGAGATGTTGCATATAGCAACCAATCAGATACTAGGGCCTGATTCATTAAGGATCTTAACTTGAGAAACTTCTTATTTCAGTCTCCTGGACAAAACCATGTTACAATGCAAGGGGTGCAAATTAGTTTTCTGTTTTGCACATAAGTTAAATACTGACTGTTTTATCATGTAGCACACAAATACTTGATAGCTTATTTGTACACTGAAATTTAAAGTTGATATTTGTGTGCTACATGAAAATAAGACAGTAATTAACTTATGTGCAAAACAGAATACTAATTTGCATCCCTTGCATTGTAACATGGTTTTGTCCAGGAGACTGAAATAAGAAGTTTCTCAAGTTAAGATCCTTAATGAATCAGGCCCCTAGTTATCATTTTGTAGAATGTACTAAATAAATGATAGCTAGAATCTAGTTGTTTTTTCAAACCCGCCAGAAAACTCTCAGCTTGATACATTTTCTCCCTTGGTCTTTATTGATAAATAGACCGCAACGTTTAGACTTTCAGGGTAAATATTTTGCTGCACGCAGCAGACTTCCTGTCAGTCATCCCACTTAAGGACACTCCAGTCAGTCACCTTTACCCCTGTAGCCAGAAATTACTGATATCTGAGAACAACAGCTTGCAGACTTGCTACATTAAATATCACAAAGCTGAACTAGGGAGGAAGTTAAGCATTATAACTCCGCCCCCTTAAAGAAGCCTGGGGAGCTGACGTTTCTCCGCAAGCTCTGTGGGTAGTTTCACAAATGCAGCGACGCTTTACAGGGTGGTGTGAGCAGGAGAACCAATGAGAAGCAGCAATCCCGGACTTTGCAGCTTTTCATTGGTCCTAACGCTCACATCCCCATACTCCTGCCGTCTTAAGTGGGAATAACCAAAGAGGAGTGGCCTGACAGAAAAGGGGAGTGACCTGACAGAAAAGGGGCTTGGCCTGACAGAAAAGGGGCTTGGCTTGATCAGTTGGGGCTATTTTTTGTACTGATATCATCATCATCTATTTATATAGCGCCACTGATTCCGCAACGCTGTACAGAGAACTCATTCACATCAGTCCCTGCCCCATTGGAGCTTACAGTCTAAATTCCCTAACACACACACACAGAGAAACTAAGGTCAATTTTGATAGCAGTCAATTAACCTACCAGTATGTTTTTAGAGTGTGGGAGGAAACCAGAGCACCTGGAGGAAGCTCACGCAAACACGGGGAGAACATAAAAACTCCACACAGATAAGGCCATGGTCAGGAATTGAACTCTTGACCCCAGTGCTGTGAGGCAGAAGTGCTAACCAATGAGCCACCGTGCCAGTTAAGCATATTGGCAAGTTTGCCTTTACCTGTATTTTAATGGATGTTATTAGAAGTTCTTTTATATAAGGTAAGCTGAAATTTAGGCTTCGTGATTCTTCACTGCTCTGATCCCACAAGGCAGCAACCAAGGCTTGGAGGGTCAACATTGTTGCAACAAAGTAATCGACTAACAGTTGTGGTCATATATAGCTAGCCTGAGATTGCCCCAACATGGTCTGAAATAAGTGTTACTTACATAATTAGGGTGTAGTCTCAGACAATGAGGGCACAATTTAGGGGTATCAGGGCGAAGTGTTGTGGATTGGCGTGTGCCGGTACGGATCAGGATGTGCTTTTTGTGTCCGGATTAATGCAATGGAATATTGCTAAGTATGATTTAAAAAGTTGTTCTGCAGCCATAAGTGAACGATGATGAATAACACTGTTTGCAAATAATTTTCTTATTAACTGGGAAATAAGAATAAAGAGAACACAAACATTTAAGTGCAAAAAAGGGAACAATTGTAGTCGTGGACTTTCATGCCAAGAACAGAATTTGCTTAGGAGAGAAATTATTTGTGATACCTGAAGATTTGCGTTCAGTTGATTACAGAGTTATTACTGGAGGTAGCTATTAATACGCATTCACACTGCAAGAAAAAGGCACATCACTCAGGAGGAACGAGGATAATAATGTAACCTTATGGTAATCTGTTTATAGATTAACTATCCATCAATCACAAACCGTTTCCTGTACAAGCAGAACTCATTTTCTTGACAACACATGCAAATGTCAGCAAATGCAATTAAATTTGTTTTTGGCTGTTCTCTCTCTCTCTCTCTCTCTCTCTCTCTCTCTCTCCCATGTTTCAAACACAGTTGATAAACACAGGGAGCAGATCATCTGTCCTCTCATTAAAACATTGGTTTATTTTGAGAGAGGGTATAAAGCTCTTATTTTTCAGACAAGCAGCTCTGATTTCTTTTTTCAGAGCAAAACCATTTGTATCGTACCTACCATGTGATGAGGATCTAAAAAATAGAGATGTACCGAACACACTAAACTTAATCCTCTGAATGCTGAAATTAAAATAAAATCTAAAAACACTTTTAAAGATTTTACTGTACTCTTATCATCATGTTTCAATTTAAGTGTCCCCAAAAATTCAAAGATGCCCACTCAGTTGTTTTAATTATTATCCACCTGTTGATTATAATATGTTTTGCAAATGAAGCTTATCGCTTTAAGGTGCATTTGACTAGGGTCTGTGTTCCTTATTTTGTTTCGCAGGACAGAATATGTAAGACAGCGAGTGTGCTGATCTTGTGGGAGGCAGCGACCTGATCATGCCTGTGACTATTAGTGAGGACAGGACCTATGTGACAGGGATAATGACATGATTATATGAGGGGATGGAGGCAGCAGGAAGCCACAGACTGAGAGTTATATAGTGGAAGGAGCAGGGTCCCCAGCAGCACAGAGTATATCAGGAGATGAGTGATGTGTTAGTAAGGACAGGGCTGCATGTGACAGGTGCAGTGACATGATGTGAGGAGGGAAATGGAGGCAGCAGGAAGCCACAGACTCAGAGTTATAAAGTGGAAGGAGCAGGGTCCCCAGCAGCACAGAGTATATCAGGAGACAAGTGATGTGTTAGTAAGGACAGGGCTGCATGTGACAGGGGCAGTGACATGATGTTAGGAGGGGAAAGGAGGCAGCAGGAAGCCACAGACTGAGAGTTATATAGTAGAAGGAGCAGGGTCCTCCATCAGCACAAATTATATCAGGAGATGAGTGATGTGTTAGTGAGGACAGGGCTGCATGTGACAGGACAGTGACATGATGTGAGGAGGGGAATGGAGGCAGCAGGAAGCCACAGACTGAGAGTTATATAGTGGGAGGAGCAGGGTCCCCCAGCAGCACAGAGTATATCCGGAGATGAGTGATGTGTTAGTGAGGACAGGGCTGCGTGTGACAGGGGCAGTGACATGATGTTAGGAGGGGAATGGAGGCAGCAGGAAGCCACAGACAGAGTTATATAGTGGAAAGAGCAGGGTCTCCCAGCAGCACAGAGTATATCAGGAGATGAGAGATGTATTAGTGAGGACAGGGCTGCATGTGACAGGGGCAGTGACACGATGGGAGGAGTGGAATGGAGGCAGCAGGAAGCCACAGACTGAGAGTTATATAGTAGAAGGAGCAGGGTCCTCAGCAGCACAGAGTATATCAGGAGATGTGTGGTGTGTCAGTGAGGACAGGGCTGCATTTGACAGGGGCAGTGACATGATGTGAGGAGGGGAATGGAGCCAGCAGGAAGCCACAGACTGAGAGTTATATAGTAGAAGGAGCAGGGTCCTCAGCAGCACAGAGTATATCAGGAGATGTGTGGTGTGTCAGTGAGGACAGGGCTGCATTTGACAGGGGCAGTGACATGATGTGAGGAGGGGAATGGAGCCAGCAGGAAGCCACAGACTGAGAGTTATATAGTGGAAGGAGCAGGGTCCTCTAACAAGACAGTAGGCTCCTATCAGACGGATGCAGTAAAATTTTGGTGTGAAACACACCCCTAAGTAAAATTACGTTTAGACTGCTTCTTTTCTCCTATATGTGATAAAGAACAAAAACCTACCAGCATCTCTACAGCACTAAGGGGTTAATTGCAAAACAGAGTAATCACAACATTTTTGCAACAAAACGTAATAAAGAAGGGAGTAGGCATTAGTCTGTTTGTGAATTGATGTATGCCAAGCTGAAATCTACAGATTACAAGAAGGTAGAAACTATTTTATTATATTCTTATTATATTACCAGAAAGCAGCAGAGAAGTAGTTAACAACATTTTGCCAGCTGTCTTCTTACTCCCTCTCCTTGGACATGGGATTGGAGAACCTTGTGAAGTACGACTTTTATCCAATAACCATAAGGATATACAGTTTAGTTATTATATTCAACACATATGTTGCTATAGTATTACAGTTAGCTTTGTTAATGGTGGTATTTACACGTTGAGATTCTGAAGACTGGACTAGTCCTATGGATGTCCTAATGCTCTGATTGTTTACATGTTAATCTAAATGTACAAATAGAGAGACACAAGTAGTAAATAGAAAACAAATATTAGTGCGCACAAATTTTTGGTACATTCAAATATTTAACTTTACCATGGATACATTTAAAGGAAACGTCCCCTTCTGGATAACCCTCTTCCCTGTGTCTTTAATGGACTGCTATCCCAGCCAGAATGACAGAATGATGAGGAGAGTACTGCCAGTACCCCCAACTGGTAGGTGTGAACTATTTGAAACTCCTGATTGGACAGGAGGTGCAGCCAATCAGATTAGGCCACACATACAGTACACACACTCTGTGCTAGCTGGATAAATAGCTAGGATGGGTTGGGTCCTCCAAGAGGGGCCGCTCCCTCCTGTCCCTGATGTCAGATGCTGCAGATATGGACCTGCAGGTGGACTACACTGACGGACTAAATGAGGAGGCATTTTCTCTAATTCAAATGGAAGCCACAGGCTGCATGGCAAAATATATTATGATTAGCTAGGGGACTCAGCAGCTGTGGGGCCAACCTAGTCGAAAAAAGTGTCTCAGGTTAGGATAGGGGACAATGACATTCACTCTAATATCCAATCCTGGGACATTGTCTTCAACCAGGTATGACCCCAACCAATCATGATAAATTTTGTAATGCAGCTGGAAGTTACAATACCCTTTTAGGAAGAGGTGATGGTCCAGAAGTGTTGTCCTTGATATAACTGATGAGACAATGGTATCCCTGAAAAATCTTATACTATATTTGTTTAGGAATTCTACACCGTTATTATTTCAACGGAAATGTCACCTCCTAGACCACATAAGCTGCTGTTTAGCTTTGTATCTACTAGACGATCCTATGTTCCTCACTTGCCATAAAAAGTGCAATGGTATATTGAATTTGCTACAAGAAAAATGTAAAATGAAATTATTATACACGTGAATTGCAGCAGGCGCTCATATCTCTCCCTTTTCTGTGTAAGTACAACTTCTTTTTTTTCTTTTTATTGAAGAGAAAATGCAACAATCATCGATATGTTTTGTTTAATTGTATTTCTCTCTTTGGCACAGGCCGGCTCCCATCTCAGAACATTACCGAAACACCCCGAGGGCGCAATTCTCACAACATTCAGAGCTTTAAGTATTGAAATTCAGGTGCTCAGATCCAGCATGAAGCAGAAGTGAGTATATTGTACCAGCTTCTATAAATTCAAATGTATCAAGCTGTTTTTCTTAGCATAAGTAGATAACATACAGGACATGGTGTAAACGTTACATTCAGCCTTTCAGCTTTCAGAATAAAGAAAACATGAATTCAAGGGAAACACTTGATTTACTTTGGAACTGAACAGATTCCAAGTGCTTTCAAGTCTACTTAGGCATCAAACCAAGAATATTATTTAATTTCAACATCCCTATTCAGTAGAGCATATTATTCACCAGAGGGATGACTATGCATGTTATAAAGTGATAGTATTGGGTCTTAGATATAACATTCAGTGCTTGTAATACACTGCTTTGCAACATGCTACACATGCGTGCTGACTATAATCATTGAGTCGGTTATCTGACAAATAGTCACTGATACATGCATGTCGCTACTGAACCGTTATTGGCATCAACGGAGTTGAGTTCTTGGCAAAGTTGCAAAGTTGGCGCAAACAAAAAGAGCACCACAAAATTTGCAACCATATAGTAACATAGTAACATAGTAACATAGTTGATGAGGTTGAAAAAAGACACCAGTCCATCAAGTTCAACCTATTTTGGATCTCCTGCGATCCTGCACTTATATTTGAAATTGATCCAGAGTAAGCAACCGCCAATCTGTTTCAATTGTGAAAATCAATATTGCAGTCCTATTTTTACCCTATATCCACTACTATCCTTCATTTTAATTAAAGGTCATATCCTGGATACACTTTTCTGCAAAAAAATTGTCTAGCCCTTTCTTAAACATATCCATTGAATCTGCCATCACAACCTTCCCTGGCAGTGAATTCCATATCGTGACTGCCCTTAATGTAAAGAACCCCTTCCTTTGCTGGTTGTGAAATTTCCTCTCCTCTAACCTTAGGGGGTGACCGCGTGTCCTGTGTATAGTCCTTGGGGTAAAAAGTTCCCATGAAAGTTCTCTGTATTGACCCTTAATGTATTTGTACATAGTAATCATCTCTCCCCTTAGACGCCTCTTTACTAAAGTAAACATGTCTAAACTGGCTAACCTTTCCTCATAACTTAATGACTCCATACCCTTTATCAATTTTGCCGCCCTTCTCTTAACCCTTTCTTGTTTCAAATTATCTTTTTTATAGAGTGGTGCCCAGAACTGTACTGCATATTCAAGATGAGGTCTTACCAATGATTTATACAGTGGCAAAATTACACTGTCTTCCTTGCATCTATGCCCCTTTTTATGCATGCCATTACTTTGTTTGCCCTTGCAGCTGCTGCTTGACATTGAGCACTATTGCACAGCCATATACATTTCGAGATGCCTCTGCCTCGGCATCAGCAGCATAGGCAAGTCATCGTCATCTGTGAGTATCCTTAACTGCCCTGAATCAGGAGTACAGGCAGACACAAGTGCCAGAATCCCGCAAGGGCCCACTTTCTGGGCTTGCAGAGAGCAATATCAGGCAAGATACGCTATGCAAACTGGGACCCGTGGGTGCCTGTGTAGTGGGAGGAGTTACCAACCTGAGGTGGTCACGCCCACATCGGTGGCTACGGACAGGGTCCCAAGAAGTTGCTGTACCAGGGTGTGGGGTGATGGTGCCTGTGTCTGTAGGTTTGGGATCACAGACTTGTGGATGACACTCAACCAAAATGTGGTTTGATGAGCTGGAAAGAGACTGGGATACTGTTTACATCTAATATATTTATAGAGTTGTATTGTTTATTTTACTATGTTTTACCATTTTTATTCTGTGGAGAAGGGCGCAGAGGGAACCTTATCTGTTTTTCACCTGCATCTCTGCAGCAACATATCGCATGTAATAGAGATTTAATCGCATCTGAAACTACAGCTATTGCCAGCTGCCTCGATATGGTGGTCACCATTGGGTCCTTGCATCACCCACACAGTGATCCCTGGCACAGTGCATCCTGCTACTCTTCAGGTGGAGGGGGTTGTGGTTATCGTGGGCAGCACGGTGACTCAATAGTTAGCACTTCTGCCTCATAGCACTGGGGTCATGAGTTTAATTCCCGACCATGGCCTTATCTGTGTGGCGTTTGTATGTTCTCCCTGTGTTTGCATGAGTTTCCTCTGGGTGCTCCGGTTTCCTCCCACACTCCAAAAACATACAAGTAGGTTAATTGGCTGCTATTAAATTGTCCTTAGTCTCTCTCGGTCTGTGTGTGTGTGTGTGTGTGTATGTTAGAGGATTTAGATTGTAAGCTACAATGGGGCAGGGACTGATGAGATTGAGTTCTCTGTACAGCGCTGCGGATTTAGTTGCCCTATATAAATAACTTGATGATGATGATGATGGCATAATCTGTTTAGCCCATTATGCTTTTGGGGTTTGCCGGATGCAGACATTAGTCTAAGCGCAATTAATCTTTAGGGAAATAACAACAAAAAAAAGTAGAACAAATTTAAATCCAAGACATTACGCTGTGCTACACCACCGTATGAATGAATTAACGAGTGAATGAATGAATACATGGAACTCTTATGGGATCTTTTCTTGGTAAGGGATTACAAAATGATTACAAGTGTAATCAATGTTTCAGTACAGTAGATAGATTTCATTTTCATTTCTCGTGGAATAGCAAAGACCAAAATACTCTCCTGCTCGACATAGGTCGATTCAAGAGTTAGATTAATTAGAAACCTCCGTCCGCTGGGAAAAAAATGCATCTGTAAAATAGATGAATCTGTACATATTTTTCCAGTAATGGTTCATGATAAATGATATGAAGAACAACACAAAGAAACAGACACACTTGCAAGTTCTGCATCTAATAAATGACAGAACTAAGGGTGCACAGAGCAATGAGCTGTGACCCAGGCAGGTGCGGAGGCGAGAAAATGGGTTTAGCGACATGTTAATCATAGATCCAGGTGGCTTGGATTAGATAATAAAATAAAAACAATATTCTAAGCAGGACCAGGGAAGTTGCACATATATAATCTTTATAGAACTATGCATGACATATTTATTCCAATGTAGATACTAATTCTTGCAATAAGGGCTGGATATTTAGAAAAATGGATGATGACACATTTCTGAAATTTATTTGTATGGACTACCTATTAAAATTAATGGGAGGTGGGAGTAAAATAAATCTGCTGCACATGAACTGGAGTAAAGGTCTACTATGAAAAAGTATATATGTGCTATAAAATAGCATTGTCTCTAGAAAAGAGAGCTCTACTTCTGACATATGGAATTGTGGATGGAGACATTAACACCCTGTATAAGTTTTTTTCTTTCCGTCTCTTTAAATAATAAATGAGATGAGCAGGTTTCTAAAATATAATATTTCTATAATTTATTAAAAAATATATAATACATAGATACAGCCATACTGGACGAAGAAGCAGATATACGCCCAGGGTCTCAAATGCCAATTGACACCCTATATCTGTTCAACGTATTCTTTTATAGGATAATGAAACTCCTTCTTACTTTAAAACACACCTTCCCAGCTTACATCACTGCTGGCACTTTATCATTAAAATAACATGTTCTATTGGATGGTCAGCATATGGACATATCCGGAGATGGTTGCTCAATCATCATATGACCATGATCTAATCTGTTTTTCTCCTGAAGTGTGCAGAACTGGAAAATTACTAAAAACCTGTGTTTTATTAGTAATATTACATAAGTTGTTTTTCCAGCTAAAACTAGGATGAAGTTCGTCTTCTTAAAAGTACAGGTCTTAATAATACATCGGTTCTATATATTAGTGTTCTATGTGAATTCATATATATTTCTGTTAGTTTCATTAAAATTTACTTCAACAACCCATATATATGTCTCTTTTAGACAATATTCATCCAGAAACCCATGCTTAATAGCACAGGAAGACAGGTAGGTAGAGCACAGTGACATTACAGGCATGTGGCCTGGAGAGAAGCTCATCTTTGGAGACACCTTTCTAGTGACATCAGTAGGGGGCAGTATAGTGCAGCCTTTAGCGTCATTGTGTAGGGTCTACATGCATCTTAACTGTTTTGAGTAGAATTTGTTGCAGTGCACATGTGCATAATTTGTACTTATATTTTTTAGTTTAATATGTTCAAGTGCAGTGCAGTGAGGGCTGGCAGAAGCAAGTCCCTTAGAGATGTATCCTATTTTGAGTTACACATATCTTTAGGTGGCGTATCATTGTGCATCCATAGCAAGTTTAAGAGTTGATGATGATGATAGTGGCCGTCATCTCTTAATGCCGAATCTATACACTCTATTTTTAGGCTTCAGGTATCTTAACATACGTACAACTCAACTTTTCTCAATTCACCAACAATTTTTTTTTAAAACCCTTTAAAACAAATACGATGGTCAGCACAGTGGCTTAGTGGTTAGCACTTCTACCGCACAGCACTGGGGTCATGAGTTCGATTCCCAACCATGGCCTTATTTGTGTGGAGTTTGTATGTTCTCCCTGTGTTTGCGTGGGTTTCCTCCGGGTGCTCCGGTTTTCTCCCTCACTCCAAAAACATACTGGAAGGCAAATTGGCTGCTATTAAATTGCCCTTAGTCTCTCTCGGTCTGTGTATGTTAGGGGATGTAGATTGTAAGCTCCAATGGGGCAGGGACTGATGTGAGTGAGTTCTCTGTACTGCGTTGCGGATTTAGTGGCGCTATATAAATATATAGATGATGTTGATGATGATGATGAATACGATCCAATAGCAAAGTAATATAACCACCATCAATACAGAAGTAGCCCAAACTTATAGTTGTGGACTGTTGTTTTTTAACACCGTTTGTACAGATCACAGAGGCTGGAACTGAACCAAACTGTCTCTGATGATGACGCTGTGCTCAGGCTCTACTATTGACAGCCACTGTTGATGAGAGGGGGGCCCGGTCCCAGGATGGTGATCATCACTTTGTGCTAAGGGGTTAATATATTACTGTATGTAGTCGTGTTTGAAAAACATTAACATATTCCACAATACTGTACAAGTAGTAAAAGATAAAGAGACATTACATACATGTGCAAACTGAAAGAAAGCACATAGAGACGCTGCTCCTGAGAGCTTACAATCTAAAGAGAGAAAGGAACAGGATAGTCTACACTATAGTGTAGGGATGTAAAAGTGATTCTATAAAGTGCGTCAGTATAACAATAAAGATCACAAAGTTAAGGTGAGAATTTTCAGCGACTGTTCAAACATTGAGATATTAATGACACTTCTCAGGCAAAATACATTTGTGTATAAAACATAACCTGTAGTTGGAATGGATAATATTCACTCTCAGAGTTATCTGCCCTTCTAAGAACATTTTGCCTGTACCTTTGTTCATATGATGTTTAGACTTGTTTTAGTACAATTCATTTACATTTACATGCATGTACTTTGATGCTTTTATAAAAATAAAAATAAAAACTTTGTTATTATGTAACAATTGTACTTGTGTTTTACAAATTTACTTGTATAATTTATGACATCAGTGTTTCCCAGGTGCTACTTTGCTTTTCACAGTTATCGCCAACTTTTAACGAACAGTCATTTTAGTTATTAACGGGATTGTCTGTGTTAGTGATAACTGGCAGAGAAGCTAATGCTAATATTGGGCGCACCTTTCCTGGAAGGTCAGTTTGATTTCTGTATCATGTCTATTGTCCATCTGACTGTCTGTCATCTCTCTACAATCCATTTGTTTTAAATATCCCAAATTATGAATGCATTAAAAAGCCCAAACGGAGCATTGCTTATTATTTCCATAAAATGAACATGCCTTAAAAATCAGGATATATTACACATTTTTATTATTGATATGAAAGACGCCGTTGAAAACAATGTAAACAACTTTAATGCACTTTTCATGGCTAATTTGCACATGAAAATAGCATTTATAATGTAGTAATTTTAATGAGTATACTGTTACAAAACGTTTTATTTAAATGGCATTTAGTACCCATATAATTTACTCTAGGGGTACAAGTTTGTGAGACTCATTATATGACAAATTTAATGCAAAAACAGTACTGCAAGTAGTAAAGGAGGTCATATTGATATATACTGTGCATTTCTCTGCATATTTGTCCCCATGACAGCAACCAATCAGATTTTAGCTGTCATTTTGTAGAATGTACTAAATAAATGATAACTAGAATCTGATTGGTTGCTATAGGCAACATCTCCACTTTTGTATATCCATTTGTATTATGCATTCTGGAACTATTAAGCCGCAGAGTAAGTAACCGGTATAACTGATGGCACAGTACCTTGGGTAAAGCATACTTGGGCAGTTTCATCTGTACAAACGGTTCTCTTCTGTATGATACATAATAGTGCGGTCGTCCTCCGGACGTCAGCTGTAAATAACGGCAAGAGTGAATGGTCATTTATTGAAATATCATGGAGTATAAAAATAATTCCAAATTAAATACAGATGTATATCTAATTATTCAAATTACAACAAACACGTATACAGTCACCGGTTTTACATCTTAGAACTATAAAGTAGAATAGTCCTCTTGCAGTCTTAGAACATAAACTGCTTCTGGTTAAACACACCAACAATTGCCGAGTTGGGCTCCACATCACAAGCAAATGGAGAACAGGAACATAACAAAATCTCAAATACTAGAAAATTTCCCATCGTAAAATCTCCATGCACAAAATATAGGGTGAGCCTAGAGAAATGTATATTTTCAAGAAGATTAGAATCCAATTCAAGTTACTCACCCTCATCTGCAAAATCCTCAACAACATCACCCCATCATATATCTCATATCAAAATACTCTCCCTCCTGCCCTCTTAGATCTACCTCTGACCTACGTCTTGTCTCATCTCTGGTGACCACCTCTCCCTCCCGCCTACAAGACAACTCTTGTCCTCCTCCTCACTTATGGAATTCCCTACAACGCTCATTCAGACTTTCCCACAGTCTTCAAATCTTTAGACACTTTTTGAAAACCCATCTCTTATTTAGAGGTGACCTTATCCCCGATAACACTATTTACACTAATACACCCTCACAACTATCCCAATCTCCACTCTGGGCCACACTCGCTCCTCTTGTTTCAGCTGTGTCCCCTTCTGCTTAGAATGTAAGCTCACTAATGAGCAGGATCCTACATACCCTTTGTTTTCATGTCTGCATTTATTTTGTCTACCTTGTATGTCCTTCTTTTATGTATGTCCTGTTTTCCCTTTTGTACGGCGCTGCGGAGCACTGTGGCGCCTTACAAATCTCTAATAATAATAATAATAATAATAATAAGGAGATATTTCAGCATTAAGTAATCACCATTATTTGATATACCGTATATACTCGTGTATAAGCCGAGTTTTTCAGCACATTTTTTTATGCTGAAAAAGCCCCCCTCGGCTTATACACGGGTGAACTTACCTGGTCTCCGTTTCCTCAGCT
Source organism: Mixophyes fleayi (assembly GCF_038048845.1). Lineage (NCBI taxonomy): Eukaryota > Metazoa > Chordata > Amphibia > Anura > Limnodynastidae > Mixophyes > Mixophyes fleayi. Next base: position 8,236,968 of record NC_134407.1, on the reverse strand, counting down.
CTTCAGTTCCGCAGTGGAACGCATGTGCGTTCCACCGACAGGAAGTTCCGCACAAATGCCGAACTTCCTGTCATTGGAACGCACATGCGTTCCACTGCGGAACTGAAGAGCTAAGGAAACGGAGACCAGGTAAGTTTGTTCTCTCTCCCTCACTCGCTCCCTCCCTCCCTCTCTCTCCCTCCAATATTAACATAACGTGATTTCCCTATTCTTTGGGGGTGAAATTGGGGGTGAATTTCAGATATGGCATTTGCTGGGTCTCATAATACATTATTATTCAGGATACCGTACATTGATGGTTCTAATTTACATGATTCATTTATAAAACAGTTTTTTCAAATTAAATCAATAAAGTAGAGTAACAAATCAGGGGGTGTGGAAATATTAATGCACACATATATAAAGATATTTATTGACAGTGTCCCCCTGCACCCCATTTTGAAATGTGTCAGGGCTTCACTAAAATGGCAAGCTTATATCAGGACCATAAAGCCATATTTATGGAGCAGTTGTGAAAAAATGGCAAACAAACTGTGTATTTTTTTTAAAATTGATGCTGGGTGTCACACCTACAAGACCACGTTCAAAATCAGTCCTGCTTTTTCTAGATATGCTCCCGAAGCTGGTTGTTTTAATGCCTGCTTTCTGCACATGATATAAAAATGTGTAAAATAAAAATGCATATACAGATGTAAATAAAAAACATAATAATGAATAAATCTACAAAAATTACCAGTAGCTGCTGCATTTCCCACCCTAGGCTTATACTCGAGTCAATAAGTTTTCCCAGTTTTTTGAGGTAAAATTAGGTGCCTCGGCTTATATTCGGGTCGACTTATACTCGAGTATATACGGTATTATTTAAAAGTTTCTCAGTTTCCTCTTAATAAAAACAGTCAGGAGATAATATGTTGGATATCTCTGCGCTGCAGGTGACCGGCGTCATACCGATGTACTAGAGGTGTCTTCTTGGACTTATTTGCATACATGAATATTTATGTATGACATCATTAGAATTAGTGATTCCCCATCTCCCACTGACACTTTACTCTATATTATTAACCATTCGGTATATATGGGTATTATCCATCTATCTGTCCTGTGCCATTTGTGAGCTGTCTCTCTGCAGGTTATATCACCAAACCCCCAGCCCCCATCTCCTTCATCTGCACCTTCCAGGTTATCATGTACAGTCAGACAATGCTGGATCCAGGTGCGTTCAGTTCAGATAATAACCACAGACAACTACAGATATCCAGGAGCCTCATCAATCACTGGCTAAGTAAGTAATTAACAGACATCTGAAACGTTTTTTTTTCTTAGCAACAGAACAAAGCAAAACAGGATACGCTGTAAACATACTACATAAAAAAATGTTATAGCTAAGAGGTATCAATTCTAAGTCAAATATTGTATTGTACAAATTAAATCAGAATGGTTATATGCAGAAATTAAGGGATTGTTTCCTCTTTGAACGCAAGAAATTTGCATGCCTCATCTTGCTTGAAATCAATCTGTGCATGCAGCAGAAAGGGGACTTACCCCAAGGAACACAATTGCATGCAATTCCTGGTCACTTACGGCTACCAACGACTTTAAGGGCGGAATGGGGGAGGACAGGGGCGGAACGACACAGACAATGTACAGTAACGGCGCGCCAGGGGAGAGTACTCGCACATGCGGCCAATTCCAGCTTTGGGCATCTCTCATGCACGTGTATTGTACCTGTACGGGGCAGGTATAAGTGCCGACTGATCAGTGGCGGATCCAGTGGGGGCGATCGAGGCGATCGCCCCCCCTAGCAGGGGCTTGCTGCCGGTGGCTGCACAATATGTGCAGGTCCACTCGGCAGTGACAGTGTGCTGCCCGGCTGCTCTGATTGTGTTTAAAACACAATCAGAGCAGCCGGGCAGCACATTGTCACTGCCGAGCGGACCTGCACATATTGTGCAGCTGCCGGCAGCCTTGAAGTCAAAAAGGGGGCGGGGCCTAAATCGCCCCGGGTAGGATACTTTTCTAGATCCGCCCCTGCGACTGATAGTGATGACAACGTGTGCGCATGCAAGGACGTGTGTACAAGAGAAAGCGTAAATATGTATTTGATGTACAGTACGCATTAAGGACATCCTAATTTATGCCTTTTATTGTAAAAAAATATATTTTTATTAAAGATTACAGTATTAATAGTTTTATATTTCTAAAAAACATTTTTGCATGCATTCTGAAGTCAACTTATATTACATATATGCCTGTGCGTATCCTGCTGTCTGTTCTGTCTGTCTACATACGATAATTAACGTATAGCCAGATCGTACTTATACCCAGATTCATATGGGAACGTACCATGAGATCCGCTTGTGATTGAATACGGGCAGATGTGAAGTTACGTGGGGTTTTTAACCGCAAGTTCACATTGCGTTCGTAGATGAATCAGGTCTGCGATTACCTATTCCTGTCTATATCTATAGATGATATTGTTTGTTTTATTTATCGCTAAACTTGCACTTCTTTCTTACATTTTAACAATTAAAAATGTATTTTGTAAAGAAATAAAAATGAAGGACCTGGTGTTTGGGGGGAATCCACTTTTTTCTTCATCGTTGTTTATTTCCAAAACTCGTCAGCAATGGACAGTCGACATGACAAAACAAATCGTACAAAAAAGACAAAATACACTGAAGCAGAACTAGAACATATGGAGATGACGGGGAAGGAGCAGATATAAAACAGAGAGGGCATAGAGGGCCCTGCTCGTGAGAGCTTACAATCTAGAGGGAGAGATATCCTGATTGTGTGTAAAAATACTGTATATTTCAAATTACTTAATTGCTGTCATAATCAAAATCTTTTACATTTGTACCTTCAAACTTAAGACAGCAGAGAGTATTAAAATGTAACATTACAGTTGAAGAAGTACGGATGTGTCAGGTGTGAAAGTTATTGCTGCAGATTATGATCGGTATGTATTGAGGTCACTGCATCAGTGATGATTGGAACACATTAGCAGCCGATGAGAATGAGCCATACAGAATGGGTAGACTAGAAAGCAATATTATTTCATAACTTTTAAATTGTGATATTATAAGTTTATCTGTATCCGATAAATATGTTTTTTAAATCATGTAACCTGAGGGAAAGAGATAGCGATGTCAATTTCTGAAATGGGTCAATGAATTTTTAGAACCTGTTCCCTTAAGACAGCCCCACTTGTGTAGATGAGGAACGTCAAGTGGTAACAGTGAAAGTTGGAACTTCTACCAAAAGTTGGGTCTGAGTTGCCCTCTAATTTTAGCTGGACCAAACTCTCAGAGTGAATCACAGTTTTTGGAAAGTAGTTTGACATTTAGCAAATTGATTCTCAAATCTTCTCAAATGTTTATTTATTCTTATATCAAACGGAAAAGGTCATTTAAAATATGTTTTAGTGCTAACAAAATTACTTCAAAGTAAATTTAAAGTTCCATGAGTTGTTACTTTTACATTTATTTGTACAATTTGTTGTTCAAAATCCTCTTAGACTACAATTTAGATTCATCCCATTTAGAGCTAATACGACTGTAGTCAGAGATTTCAATATTTACATACTATTTACATACCCTCAAAATTTGTATATTCACCTTTAAACCATGAAGGTAAAAGTACATTATTTTGTGTTACCCTAAGATTCTTCAATGTTTCTATGGAAGCCCCCACCCACAGTTTTAGGACAGTGTATTGTTGGGATCTAATGCAGGTCAAAAAGCTGAAACTTCAGCCATAAAATGCTTAACGGCTGATAGTCCTTACTCCACATTAACCTCTTAATATTTATTAAACTACTTTAAATGATGGACACGAGACATAAATGTGCCAAAATTAAAAGGAGTCTATTTGCAAATGTGGCAGTGGAGAAAAAAGCAGTCAGTACAACATTCGCAAGGCAACTAGGCTGTCCCCTGGGACAACTGAAATTGGGGGGACAACCAAAATACACCCCAGGTGCACGCATCTTACCGGGACCAACCGTCCCGGGCACTACAGAACCCGCAACCCTTGGAATGCAACCACGAGCCGACTCACAAGGGCGCTACTTAGACCGAGACTATATCCCAGTCATCAAAGAGAGGCGTGTTCAGCGTGCCCACTACCGAAATGTGCGCCCACTGGCCATCAACTGCACAGTGTTTTCCGGCAACTCGCCATCCATGATCTCCACCAGCATGCCAGACATACCAGGAGCTGGCCACCGTTACCATAGAACAGGCTGACCATCCATAACAGGCACCTGAGTTCAGCCAAGCTTAACTTCCTGAACTCCAGAGAATGATTTACTCCCTGCCCATCAATCTTATAGACTATACCTAGCCCTCCCCTGTAACATCAGATGGGCGTACTCCTCCTCAGTTAAACTTTTGACCCCAGAGGACTAGCTACAGATTAGTGACACAGACTCAGCTTTTAATTTCCTACATGCTTATTTCATCCCTCAGTTCTTTTTTCAGTTGTTATCACTGGGCCTGCAATAGTGTATGAATCAACCAATCAAACAACCCACACAGTGCATTTCTATAATGAAAGTCTGACAGGCTGTCAATCACTCTCTGCCTGTTGTGTTAGAGAAGCACATCCCTCCTAGCATGTCAGCCTGTTGCAGAGGAATGATGCAGAGTGGGTGTTTTCACCAGAGATTATTTTTTTTACTTTCACCCTATCTATCAATTGGTTAATGCCAGCTATAGCAATGCTATCACCGGAGGTAAGCCCAGCTGGCGATAAGATTTGCCCTGTTTCTCCGGCAATAGCTTCCCCATACAAAGCATGGAGAACTTATTCAACATGGATGGCGATGGTACACGTACCTCCATAATCTTTCTGCTATCGCTCAGTCTGGGCTCTCAGTTCCACTGCGCATGTACACTGTCTAGCTAGGTCACGCAAGTAAATAAACTGTCCGAGCAGAGCAGCAAGTTAATCCTTATGCTCCCGGCCACTATCCCAGAGGAAGCTGAGTATCCACAAGGTTTTATTGAAGTGTTTTTTTGTAGCAATAGAAAAACGGTTCCATTGCCATGTCTTAGTAAATAGACCCATAAGTGGTGGTATTTCACCATTTAGAGAGCTGACAATATTAGGAACTAAGGTGGAAGGAATTATTGGGAACATATAAAACAGATTCTACACTAAAATGTGTCGATATGCCACACCCCTGATTCTCTGTGCACAGACCCACAATCTCCAGGTTACACCTATTTCTTCTGCAGCAAACTGTGAAAATGATTTGGGGGGTATTAAAATGAAAATCTATGACATCTTACTGTAGAAATGTAAAACTGCTCATAGTAAGTAAAATATCCAAAATTGTATCCAATTCGGTTACCTAGTTAAGGGCAAATTATGGCATACTCCCTTTTAAATTTCTGCTCTTATTTAATTTTTTACTTGCTCAACAATAAAACCTACTTAAAGGAAGTCAGTTTGCTTGGAAAAACACATTCATAACCTTATTGTTTATCAAATATTTTTATTTATAAACAGTTCCTGAAATGTTGGCAAATATTTCAGCACATTTCTTGTATAAATAGATAGTAAGTCTGTCACATTCGAGAGAGAGGAGTTTATTGTGTATTTATACAGTTTGTCTTAATTACAGCAATATCCACAAGTAGCAACAATGGGGTAAATGTCTCAATTGGCGGTTTTAATAAACCACCAATTGGTACATTTACGCCAGAGTCAAACTAGTTTAAGCATAGGGGGCACAGCTAACTATTCATTAAATTATATATGATGAATAATAAATAGAAGTGATATACAGATATTAACACTAGCCTATTTAATGGCTGTTGTGAGTTCCAACCCAAGAAATATTGTCCAATAGATGCAAAAATGTATATAAACAAGGAACTGCAGTACCACATATGTCCACCAGGTGTCAGTGCAGAACCCTTTCTTTCTAAACTGTACAATATAGTTTGTAGGCTATACTGAGGCATGATACATGTATGGATATATTGTGTTTGTGTGTTACATATATGATGTATATATGAAAAATGCAAATTGGGCAAAACATGGAATAGTGCCAATAAAAATCTTGTGAGATTCTCTATTCTGCTGTCATTTACATTTGGTATCCGCCATTCATGCAATAATCTTCTTTTCCCTTGAAATGAATAATAAAGCTGGATTATTTTGGATTATTTCAATTGGCCAATAAAATAAAACTGTTGCTTTAGAAAAAGAGTGTGGAAAGGTCACTTAAATTAAGAAATCTATTTCCGTCATTACTGCACTTTGCATAGCGGTTTCCTGACTATCAGACTTTTGCCGGCACAACATGTGAATCCTTTGCTGTGATAATGTGCTCATGCATATGTATGGCGCTTGTTCTCTACAGGGCGAGCAGTTGGCGGGTGCACTGAGCTATAGTGAACCCAGATGCTGGCGTATAGTCTCAGCACCAATGGAGAACTGTAATCACATTGCTTCTGTCTGTAGGTTATTAGTTTCCTTCTTCTTGTATTGCTGGCAATTTAGAAGTTCACGCTGTAATAACAGAACATTGCTGATCTCTGGCTTTTGTCACAAAATTACTGCATAGAATTAAGGGAGCTGTGGCCACAATAGCACAACTCCTCCCAGACTTGGCTTTCTGTGGATCTGATCGTCAACCTACAAGTTCAGTCATTCTCCCCAACAACTCATAAATTAGGTCATTACTGGCTGGTGTTGCTGCTGTTTAATTTAAAAAATCACACAAATACAAATATATATATATATATATATATATATATATATATATATATATATATATATATATACATATATAAATATATATATATATATATATATATATATATATTTATTTTTTTTTTTTATTTTTTTTTACTGAGTCCGGACAGCGTGGTGACTTCCCACCACTCTTCCAAGTGACACCAAACCAATTTAGGTGGCATTTAGGTGACAAACGTGGATGTGTTTGGTGGCTGCAGATACTGCCCTTGTCTTGGTGTCCGACAGATAGAGCTCTGGCAGTGCTAGACTAATTTGGGGAGCACCTGCAGTTTTGGGTGCTCCCTCTGAGGACCCCCTCCGTTCTGCTATGGAGTCACCTCTGAGGACCCCCTCCGTTCTGCTATGGAGTCACTGGACTTTGGCGGGAGTGGCCAGGTAGAGAATCTGCAATATTTGAAGTAAAACCCTTTGTTTTTTTCAAGAATGTCTCCTCACCCTCAAGGTTTAATTAAGCAATAAATTATGCTAAACTGAGCAGTATTGCAGAAAGGGGGTGGTACTAAAGGAATAGGAGGAGGGACTTAGATGATACTTATATATATATTTGCACAGTGCGCCTTCTAAAGATTTTTCGGCTAGGTGAAGAATCCCGACACATTGGTCTAAAATCAAGATAATTTGTAATGCACCTTTGGGGCAGTTCATAAATTAACTATATTGATTATAGAAAGCTAATAGGATGGTGTTCAGGGCACGATAAAGCTGGGATCCTGTAAATCTGCAATTTGCAAGCAAAATCCTACAAATTTTAAAAATGTGGTCAAAATTTGTCTAAATCAAAGTTAAAAATTATTTCTGAGGCTTCATAAAACTCTATACAGCAGAACCATTTTCACAAACTCCAGAGATTAAAGCCAAAGTCTCTCTCTGTTTAATGGCTGTGATCTATACCAATGATGGTCTAGCGTTCATGTTGTGTATGGGAAAATATTAGCTTTCAACATCCAAAATGGGTCATAGCTTCATCCGAAATGGGAACTGTATATTACCAAGTTGGGTAAAAGAGCATGTCCTAGAAGATTAATGTGGTCCCTGTAGCACATTTCATTCAGAATCACAAAGAAGCGTTGACATAATTACAAGCTGATATCTAAATCCTACAGGGTCATAGTTCACCTCCAAATAATATTCCTGTCTTGTTCCTCTATCTGCTGAATAAACGGTGATTTTACCAGATATTCCATAGTTGCCTCACCAGTTTTCAGTTCTGGCAGGAGGATGTGAGGTCATGTTGAAAGTAACACAGTCTCTAAAATTCCAGCTGACCTTTATAGGTCATCCTGCCCTGCAGTACCTGAGCCCTGTGGGAACTTACAATCATTCCTTGTGACCTCACCAACGAGCCTCAAGGCATTGGAAGGACACTTGGATTAACTTTACACTAAGCAGATAGAATTCTAGCTACTTGAAGCCAATAACTATGAGTAAGGACAAATACACTTAAATTATTTTTGCCCCGTTGAATCCATGGCATAGGTTGTTTTTACTCCCTGGGCCTTCACGAAAATCATGTTCTAATATTGGGTGTGTTGATGCCCACAAGAACTCTACATGACTGTTGTTGCGTGGTGCAATTGCATTATTTATTCGTTTTCGCTCTCCATCCAAGACACCCAATGTGTTTATTTTGCGGCATACATCCTTGGAGTTCCCTATTATCCATTATATATTGTCTCCCCTAGTGTACATTTTTGTAGTAGAAAATGGGTTAATAGCCTCCTATCGTTGGTTTGGTATTGTTGTATCTCTTATTGTTTTCCTTTTCCACTGAAATCCCTGAAGATAACATCAAACAGCTCTATATAATCCACCGTATTAAACAGTGAAGTTACTAACAAGGTCAGTGACTTGAGTAGGTTGAGCTGGGATGTAAATCAAATATCCAAATATCCAAGGTAAACAAAGCTCATATGACATCCAAAAAGGGATAACAATTTGCTGAAAGAATTTGTGCAATGTTTTCCCTTTAATCAATCCACATGTTGGTATGTTGATCCCTCCTAGAACTAAACACCATACAGACTGATGAATTAATGATTTTTCAGGCTTCCAACCACTGTTCAGCCAAAAGTTCCATCCAAAAAAATCACCAGCGTGAAGCGCAGAATTAAGCTCAGGGGATACAATTAGTTGAGCAGAGATAAGAATATTGCTCATTTGCTTCAAGAAAACCTAATTACTTGGTGTAGGCGATATTGACCAACCGTTGCTGAGAACAGACCTTGGAATCATACAATGAATTATCATGTACTATAAGATCTATTTTCTGTTAGTGGTCAAGACGCATTCAGCTGGCTGGAAACATTGTCAGTCATTTATCTTAAAGTATAGAAGACAAAGTCGTGAAAGACCACTCACATTAAAGTTTCAGCGATCAGAATAATATTTTAGAAAGAATCTTGACATGTCAGAAGATTATAACAGGTCCTGTGTGCAGTTGACTTAGTGGCTGTGAATGTAATTTAAATGGATAAAAGCCACAATTAAATGGATATTGAAGAGGAATTATATTTCTTAAAAAGATACACTCCATACCGCAGTCAAAAACAATTGTTTGGTAATATTAAAAAACGTAACAGAATTTTTCGCTGGTGGAATTTGCCCTTTAAAGTTCTATATGGAATAAATATCATTGTAATTGCAAAAAAATATATATTTTTGTTTAGTATTTAATAAAATGGCAAAGGATAGTTTCAGGGACAGTTTATTCAATTAAAGTTGATTTTAAAATTGTGTGTTGTTTTATTACGCTTGGCAAAATGGACAAGATTCTTACAATATTTGATTTGTTCAAAACTTCTTTTTGTAAATTTGATTAAAGGAAGAGGATTTACACAAGGCAGTAGGTGTAATCTGTAATCTGTAATTTCCTGATTTTGGATCCAGAAGAGTGAATTTGTCATATAGGTGAACAGGAAATAAGGACAAGGTGATAAGTACACTGAGATGCATTGATACTGAGAACTACAATATTGTTTTTATCTGCACAAGAAGGAGGGTTACCTCTTCAACAAGATATTTGATTCAGTATAATATTTATTATATATTGTCCTAACATTTCTTGTCAAACAAGGGGGTGCTCATAAACATTAGCTCAAGTCTAAAATATAACTTAAAGATCCGAATGATCTAATCCCCTCTACTCCACTAGATTCCAGTAAAATATAAAATCTTTATTATCCTTTTATTTAAAAAGAAAAATCATCTATATATAGGCCAACTACATTGTTTAGCTTGTTTGTTTTATATTTTTATACTTTTATGTGTATAAGTAGAATGTGCTATAGTGGAGTAACAGGAAGATGGCTCATGACAAACACAGGCACCAGCCATTCTATACATGACCAAAATAACTGTCTGCTAGTAAGGCAAATAAATGGGTATTAAGGAAGCACCACAGAACTAGCAATAAAGGAGAAGCAAAAAGGAAATTGATTTTTTTTAAATTATCCACTGGACTGTGAAATCAAGACTAGAAGACTATGGATTAAACAAGGGTCTGTAAAAACATTGGATAAATAACGTCCAATGAAGATTCTGGCCAATCACAATGCAGGGAACATAAATAAGGCAATCTTCAAGCATCAACAAATATCACATGCTAGTTTTGTAAGAGGAGCGTATTACTAGAGACGATATTACAGCACGATTTAGCACAAATCCAGTTTTGCAGTTGCACATGTAATTTCACAGACGTTCAAAGTTCTGGTGATACAATCTTTGAGTTCTCTCTCGACTTCGCCATTCTGCAGAATGACTGCTCATGAGTGTGCACAAATATTTAAAGTGCCCCGGTGGAACGATAAGTTAACTCTTATCACGTCAGTATCGCTAGGACAGCTGGGTATCACTCAGCTCTGTCATATTTTTTTCGATAAATGCCAATGATAAAAAAATCTTGCTTATCACCGCGGTCTGGGCTGCGGGCAGCTTGTTGATAGCATCGTAATGGAGCGACAGGTACTGTTTTGTCCTGCTTGCATGAGTGATGTGTGCTGCAGATCATTGCAACAAGCATTGCGTACAGCGCAGTGATATCATCTCACTCTGACTTTTCCGAACAATGACTGCATTTTTAAAATATAGCTATCCAGAAAATTATTGCTAGAATTCTCAGAAATGTCTACAGAATATATTTCTGGGAGGGTCACAATATATTAGCTGTATATTTTAGTTCTACTGCAGATATTTAATGACAGATTTATTATTTTTTTATTTATTTAAGGTTGTTTCAATGATCTGAAAGGGCTGTGGAGTGCCATCGAAACACTCACAGGATCAACAGAACATTTTCACTCTTCCAATTAGTGTATTTCACTGGTCTACTCAGTCACCCTTGTTTGATTCATTAAAATAACCCGAGCACTTTAGTTAATTATTGTAATTAAACGTTTGATCTATGCTATGTTCTGGATGTAATGCTCAATAAACTCTAATTGACCAGTGGTTAATAGGGAGAAAAGCAAAATAATGTATCCTGTGTGCACTGACCATTCCTTCTATGGGTCTTCTACGGTCATAACAGATAATAATCTTACACCACATGGAACACTTAATCTGGCGCTACAGTGATCTTAAAACGCATTTTCAGTATGCACCAAGAAGTTAGCTTATGATACCCAGAAATGTAGCTAAATTAGGGTGAATTCACTTATGATAACACCATGCCCTTGTAGCATAAGTTACATGACCTCTAGCTAATCTTGCCCAGGGGTGCTCAATGGATTATTTGGGTGGTGTCCCAAGTGTCAGTGTGGTGTTGTTCTATAACCTCAAAATAGTCCGTTCTCAAAAGAATTGCTACATATTTGACATTCAGATGACCCTAAAAGAAATTCTGGGATCCCGCTTCAGTTCTGACTGACGGGTTGTCCACTTAGTCAACAGTGTGTCATTTCAACAGTTATAGACCTTGACAAAGATGCCACTGCTGTCCACCGCCCAACAATTGACAGTCTTAACGCATCACCTGAAGGGTCTCTGTACCCGTCTATCAGTACAGCGTGCCCACCAGAGCCATATCTTCAAATTTAAGCGCCTGGTGCGAGAAAGTAAAACTGCCTCCCACCCTATCCTTCAATTTGAACTGAATTTGAATCTAAATATCTAATTGGCTACATGTGGGACTAGTCATGTAAGCATTCTAATTCTCTAATTGGCTACAGGTTGGTGTCTTATAGGATTCAATGTTCTTATTGGCTACAGGCTGGTCTAGTTGTGTGACTGTTCTAATGTTCGGATTGGCTACAGACTGATCATTGGTTGGTCTCGCACTGCCTATGTTAAAATGTTAGTGTCATATAGGTTCTAATCTTCTTATTGGTTACAAGTTGGTCTAGTCCTGTGACTGTTCTAATGTTCTGATTGGCTACAGGTTGGCCTAGCACTGCCTATGTTATAATGCTAGTGTAGTATAGGTTCTAATGTTCTGACTGGCTACAGGTGGGTGGGGTACGTTTTTACAGTGTTAATAAATCCAACACTATTAATCCTGACCTAAAAATGCCAATGACTATAAGAGGGAGAAGGAGACATAGAACATTTCCAACACGCCTGAGATCTGGCTGCTATAAATCACGACTGTAGAAAACACAGCCAGTGGGGTTCTTGTCACTAAACTGGACACACGACCCGCTGCATGTATAATGTAATCCAATCAGCGGGTGCGGCCACTGGGGCTTTAAAATCAGCAATCTCACCATGTACATTTTAAGTGACAAGAATACCATTGGCTGTTTTCTACAGTCGCAATGTATAGCAGCCAGGTCTCAGGCGCATCGGCAATGTTCTATGTCTCTTATATAGTAAGTCTATATATCCGCCTTGTCCCCCTTATAGTCGCCACATTTTTAGGTTGGCATTAATAGTGTCAGATTTATTAACACCGCAATAACGACTACCACCTCTACAGGTTGGTACAGTCTTGTGAATGTTAAAATGTTCTGATTAGTTACAGGTCTATAACACCCTCTGTTATAACGTTCTGATTAGCTATACGTTGGTAAAAGCCAGTGGATATTTTAATGTTCGGATTAAGAACCGGACACTTTAGTCATGTGAACATTCTAATGGTCTAAAGTATGTGGCACTAGACCAGACCTGGCCAACCTGTGGCTCTTCAGGTGTTGTGAAACTACAAGCCCCAGCATGCTTTACCAGTAGAAAGCTAGCTGCTAGTTGGCAGGGGAACCTGGGACTTGTAGTTTCACAAACACCTGGAGAGCTACTGGTTGGTGGGGCCTGGACTAGACCAACCTTCACTCAAAGTCATCACACCACACAGGAAAAACAAATAAATGGATCACTGGTAAAAAAAAATAAGAATTAAGAATACCATACCTCACTCAGCTACCAGTAATAATCAGTCCATATAAATCCAAACAAACAATAAGAAAATGATAGTACCAGACATGAATGCAAGTCCAACTAGAAGCTAGATCAGGTCATAAGGAGACAATACCAAGTCAGACATATTCTGTAGGCCAGCCCAGGTTTGCCTCACCTGTACAAAGACGTATTCATCCTGGACAATGAGGGAATTGGTGTCGATGTATCCTGGAAACGGCTTGGTCCTCACAGTCTCCGAGCAGTTGTGCATCTTACATACTATATACTGTGCATCTAAAAACCAGAACAACAGTAAATTAAATATACACATTTATCTGAAAACATTTTTTTAGGTTTAACATGTATAAAATTACAATACACATTCTGTATGCAAATAAAAGCACAGGGAATATTCATTCAAGTTTGAAAGGGGATATTTTTGCTGTTTACGCACCACCACACATTGCGGTTTTCAGTTCCGTACAACAGGATTTACTAATTGGCATCCATGTGCATCCTGGCACTTGCAGTTTTACAAGTGTGCATTATATATTGTGACCCACTATGAAATATTAAGTGTTACGCCAACATAAATAAATTATAATTGCCCCCATTATAAACCAAATATTATTGTCCCCCATAATAAAATCATATATTAATAATGTTACCTTAAGAAATGTTTAAATTAATATTGTCCCCCTTAAAAAAAGTATAAATTAATTTTGCCTCCTTAACAAATTAATAATTATTGCCCCATAATTAAGACAGTGTACTGCTTGAGTTATCTCACCTATAAGAACCATATATAAAATATGTTCCTTTTATTGTGTGCAGTTTTGCAAGCCATTGCTTCTTACATTGCACTGTTCTTTCAACGTAGAAAAAATCGTAATGAGAGTTTTCAGAATTGGTGCTTTGAAAATATGCTATTGGATTGGTGGTAGTCATCAGAATGACACTGATGCCACCACTGATGTCTTGACGTCAGATTGCACAGCGACTTACACTTTTCTGTACTTGAAGCGGCAATGCCAGCAGCCGTGGGTAATGTAAAACTGTATAGCCTGGTAAATTACCAGCCAAAGTCTTTGGCTGCTGGCATTGCCGATTGGAATACACAGAAGTCGATTTGCAATCTGACGTCAAGACAAACTGCCATCTTTCCCAGGGTCCGTGATCTAATACAAGCAGGTCGATGTTGTAAATTATAATTTTTAGGCTAAGTCTGCCTTTGGTTATAGTCATTTTTTAAATCGGATTTATTTTGTCGGTGTTATCGCCGTCACTGACATAACACTTGTACATTCGTACCCAACCCATTGGATGTAGGGTTTCGCTTTTAGTAAATGTCACGATTTACACAATGCACTTTAGTAAATTTACCCCAAAGCTTCTTTTACACTTGCTTGCCAATTTTCTTACATAAAAGTACAATATACTGTAATAGCTGCTGATAAAGACAATTGACAGACTCTGCATCATACATAATGGCACTATTATGGCAGCTATCTGAATATTACTATAAATACCACATGCTGCATTGCAGCAACCCTTGTTATGATAAATGTTTACAAAAGTACCCTCTAAAGTGTGTAGATTTATATAAGTAGTTTGATAAAGATTCCACAGCTGTGTTCCAAAAGGAATTAAGAGCCCTGCTGGATGAAACTCATTTCCAAGGATTCCTGGTGATTCTTATTTGTTCAGCACCCAGTAATCCCTATTTTTTTACCACCTCCCTACAATTCACAGGTTCCTCACTTCACCCCCGGGATGGCCAATAGTGTCTGGTACAGGGTCAGTCACCACCAATCTATCACAGTATGTTGATCATTGTATTGAAGATTGCGTTGTCTAGCTTATAGGTCCCACATCAAGGATACTACTCACATTCTCAATTCTATTAGGAATCTTGTTTGGAAATCATACTATTACTTTCTCACCTTGGATGTACATGCCCTCTACACCAATATTCCTCATTCAGTAGGTATAGAAGGAGTTAAGGAATGTTTCCTTTTAGGTATGGGGATGTTGGAAAATCAGCGTGACTCTATTTTGAATTCTATAACGTTCATTCTTACATATAATTACTATATTCTTCTTTCTCAGTATTATTTGAAGTTTGTTGGGACGGCCATGGGCACCAAGTTTGCCCCGAGTTTTGCCAATTTGTTCATAAGCCATCTTGAGCAGAGATATACCTGGTATGGTCATTGACAACCTGTTCATTATATGGGAAGATGGTACTGACTTGATTCACTCCTTTGTTTCACACTTAAATTCTAATTCTTATAATTTAACTTTCACATACACGTACAGTAACGTGTCAGTTAATTTTTTGTATATGACCCTCTCAGCCCAGGATTCTTATATTAATGTTACCAATTATCAAAAGCCAGTGGACTCTAACAATAATATGTTCTTTAATAGTAGTCACTATAAACCATGGTTAAAAAGTCAACTAAATCGTTTAAGACTGAATTGCTCTTCAGACATAACATTTGAATAACATGCTTTTGAAATTATGGACACTTTTAAAGATAGAGGGTATTCTTCCGTACTTTTAGAAGAGAACTATGAGTATGCTAGAGCCTTAGATCGTGACTCTCTGTTAATACCCAAAATTGGATCACAAACAGACTAAAGGGCACTACATTTATATCAAAAATATAATATTACATCTGAACAAGTTAAGAAAATTCTAAATAAAAAAGGTCATTTATTAAGACAGGATTATATTTTGAGTAATGTTATTTCCGAAAAAGCATTATTTTTAAAAAGAATAAAAAGATCAAGAATATGTTAGCTCCAAGCTTCTTAAAAGTATCAGAGGAACCTTTTACCGGAAGGGCTTCTTCAGGTCTTAAAGGTAACTAAAGATGTAATAACACAAGATATACTAAGCATATAAAAAACAAATTGAAGACTATCTGCTCCTCGCTGTCAGTAGAATGTTTCTCCTCTTTCTGTAACTATGACACGATTTATGTTATTTATATTATAGTGTCCGTGTGGAAAACAATATGTTAGCAGGATGACCAGACCCACCAAGGTTAGATTTATAGAACATAGGCGCAACAGTCTCAATAAATTTGGTTCTCAGTTTATCTAAACATTTTGTAGAGATGCACAGTGCAAATCCTACCAACCTTACAGTTAACGTTATGGAGCACATTACGCCCGCTTTACAGGACGGAGATAGGCTTCGGGAACTTTGTGAAAGAGAAATCTTTTGGAAGTTTAAACTATGGACACTTTACCCGAAGTGTTAAATGACTCTTTGGGAATTTAATATTAGGTCATTTTGGGTAACACATTCTAAGTTTTTACTTCTGGCTATATAACATACCTTATTGTTAGGATTGGAAGTATTTTTTGTTTATATGTAAAGTATAAGCAGCACATTTGGTATTGGTTTTATAAAAGATGGCCTTATAGATATTATAGAGTTTTTGTTTTCTACTAGTGAAGATTGTGTATTACTTTGTTCACTTGCTCTTTCTAAGATGTCTTTGTGGCTCTTTAAATTTAATCACAGTTATCATAACTTCAAAGGTGCAAGTTCGACTCTTTACTAGATGGAGTTTGGGCAGAGTATAAAATTTATTTATGGTCCATGTTTAAATATATTTCTACTTCTATTTGTATTTATAGGTTTGAGGATTCTATTACGAAATAAAATTAAGTTTATATACATTGGTCTTGATTCATCAAGGCACACATTCTGAACGCAACCTGCGTTTAGCATTAAACGCATGTATTTAGGCTTTGTGTGCTAATGAATTCATCAAGGCATGGATCTCAAGATACCACCCTACATTGACTACTGCAAAATGCCTCTTCCTCGCCCCGTTCACTCCCCAAAATTGTAGGTTGTAGTAAGTGTCCTCTGTGTATGATGACGCAGCGGCCAAGGTTGCGTCCACGGCCTTATCTCCCAGGTCTGGGTATGCGCAGAGTGATTTTGCGTACAGTACATTCAAAATCAGCAGATACGTGCCTTAATGAATCAGGCCCCTTATGTTTATGTTTCCCATATTATTTTGCTTTATTTAATCTTTGGTTTATGAATAGAGCGCTCACCTGCTCCTTAAGATATACACTGAATTATTACTTACACTGTTATACAATATTATTTGTTTATCTATTTTATTTTTATGTATATATTTTTATTCACATTATTATTTATTATTCTTTTATTTACTGTTGACATATTTCATCCGAATTGGGCTCCTAGCTACTTTTTTAAAGAGTTTGTATTTTTACGGATTGAAATTGAAAATGTTTTCCTCCAGAGCCTCATCAACTAATTGCTCAGCTGATTTCTTTTGATTGTCGGTGAGCTGAAATTGGCAGTTCTTAAGTTAAGGAAAACATATAATCGTGCTGAGTGCTGTGTTTCATTTTCTTTGAAAAAGCCCCGGTTGGTGACGAAACGCGTCAGTTTGGAGAACAGATCTGTAGGGGAGCTGGATACTGAACCTATTTTTCAACCTTCTGCTGTAATTAAGGATTCCCACAGCAGGTCTGTTATTCTAAGTAGAACTATAGGATACAGTGATTATAACATCTGACTACACATTGCAGAACCCAGTAGCTGATTACCAAACTGCGCATTCTAAGGAACCATCAGCAGAAAGTGAAGCAGAACACTGCGGCTCAATCACCCATCTCATGGGGGGAGCTGTCCCTAAAGAGCCACCAGTCTCATTGCTATGGTGAAGTTGATTTTCTGCTTATAGGATGGAATCATTGGGGAGTGAGGCAAGCTGACCTTCGATCTCCTCTATATTCATTATTACTGTCCCACCATTTCCTATTCCCACTATTGAGGACATTATGGACAGATGTGAGTTATAAACTAAATTATACTATTGGTCCCATTTATCCCTATCCATTTGGACATTTCTCTGAGCAATCATTACCCATTGTATGTATCTAAGAGATATTCTTGATATGAGGCTTTCCTGTTTTCAGACTAAGACTTGTGCATTTAAGTGGTTGATTCATCTTATTTCGTTCCTCACAAATTACAGTTCTAGCCCTTGTGGTTACTTCATTCTGTTATGAGGATTTAACACTTATACAGTGAACAGTTTTAAATGTGGGATGAATGGAATGATCACTGGGGTGTCGCAGTAAACTAGAGGCAAGACTTTGTCCATTCAAAAAACTAGGAAAAGGTCAACTTTTGTTCAAACTAAAGTGCAGTTTAAAATCTTTTTGTTTAGGCCTCAATTTTACTATTCACCAGAGGGTCTTTAAGTTATTATTATATTATTATTATCATTTATTTGTTAGGCGTCACAAGGTTTCCGCAGCGTCGTACATAGTACAAACAGAAGACCATATAGGGTGACATAGTACAGAGCAATAAACACAAAGTACCCAGGGCCGGTGCTAGGGTCCTTGGTGCCCTAGGCACACTTTCACATCCGAGCCCCCCCAAGCACACTTTCACATCCGAGCCCCCCCAGGCACACTTTCACATCCGCGACCCCCCAGGCACACTTTCACATCCGCGCCCCCCAGGCACACTTTCACATCCGTGCTCCCCCTCCAGGCACACTTTCACATCCGCGCCCCCCCAGGTACACTTTCACATACGCGCACCCCCCCAGGCACACTTTCACAATCCGCGCCCCCCCCTCCCACATCTTTCCTTACCTTTACTTTCCGCCATAAAGCTGCTCCTCTCTGCTCCGTCTCCTCCCCTCCACTCACTGACACTGTCGGGCCGTGATGATGATGTCACGCCTGACAGTCAGTGATTGGAGGGGAGGAGACGGAGCAGAGAGGCGGCGGTGGTGATCCATAGCCCCTTCCCCCTCACCGTGGATTTATCGGAAGCTGTGCGGAGGCCGTGAAAGGTATGGTCAGCGGTTGCCGCACAGTTTTAAAGTAATTTTTATTCTGTGGCGCCCTCCAGAGCCCGGCGCCCTAGGCAACTGCCTAACCTTGCCTAATGGGAGCGCCGGGCCTGAAAGTACCAGTACTTCAGAAACTCCGGGCAGACTTATAGGCGAAGATGGAGCAGAAGAACAGGTATGGAGACAGGAGGGGAGAGGGGCCCTGCTCATATGAGCTCACATCCTAAGGGAGGGTGAACAAACAGGAACAAGAGGGAGCCATTAAAGTAAGGGAGAGTAAGGCGGGGCTAGGGGAGAGAGGGGAGAACGAGAGAAGGAGGTTAGGGAAGAGCAACAAGGTTAGGGTTAAGTGGATGACACTGGGATATAGGTTCCCCTCTATCCCAGTGTCACGCAGCAGACATCAGGGCCAGCTGGCTTGCGAAAAGTTTGAGTGAGTATATACTCCGAGAATGACTCCGGAACTTATCTGTAGTGAGCGATGTACTCAAGATTCAAGAGACAAATTCTGAGTTCCAGAGCGGAACCCAGAACCCAGCGAGTGGCAGAGAGGAATGGGTGATACCACTGTGAGTGCAGAGGTGCAGCCAAGTCTGATGCTGTTGGTCTGACTTGTCTGCTAGATGAGAGATAACTGCGTGGGGATCCATTCTGTGGGGTGTTCTGAGAGAAGCGTGTGTGTAAAGGCTGTGCCTCAGAAGTATCAAATTGAGCAAGGTAGAGAAGCTAAAGGGAAATACATATAGGGCCTGATTCTCAAGATGTGCAAAGCAAGCATTTCCTTTTTTTTTTTTTTTAAATCACGTAAATCGATCATACACACGTCCGTATTCACCAAAGAGCGGATGTAGATACGTTTGTTGATGAATACCAGTCTAGGTCCGCTCCGCTCTAACAGACAATACACTGTAGGATACGTTCAATACATATGTGGAATATAAAACCACAAAAGAACGGCCACTGCTGCATGATGCTGCCTAACCCATAAGAAAGAGAAGCGGCACCCGAGAGGATGGACCACTCAACGCCCTGAATTCAAGTGTCTCCTGTGCATTCTGGGAGAGTAGACAAGTCAGCTGTTTTCATTACATGTTCAATTGCCCCCATAAATGGAGTTTTCCTTTATAAAGTGCAGCTGGAAAGTAAGAAAAGGTATCACAATAAGAGTATAAGCTGAGTTTTTATATCTGCCACCTCTCAGGATGTGTAAAAGTCTCTTTTGCAGAGAGAGAAAGGGTTTGCTCCCCTCCTCCACTCAGAAAGGAGCACCCCCATAACTACACTCTGTCTGCCCCTTGTCATTATCATTTAAATATATTGTCCTGAAAAATAAAATATAATTTTTTAGTGTGTACGAGGTGCCCAAGCGAGACTAGGCGGCGTTGGCAAAGACCCCGATTCTCCCATGAGATAACACTGTAATGCCCTCAAACCTATGTGTGTCTGGATATCAATGGAGCCATGCAACAATATCACAAACTGCAGTTGCCTTGTTATATTTTTCTGGTTTAGAAATTACCTTTATTAGGGACTATGGGTGATATGGATAACCTATATATATATATATATATATATATATATATATATATTGTGGCAAATACGCCTCCCTGCCACAATTCCCCTGCAAGGGATCTGATAAAAAAAAAACACAGCCAGTCTGCGGACTCTTTTAGCACACACACACACACACACACACAGATGTTCCACATTGGTTTGCTGTGATTTGTTCATAGTGCTTAGGGTGGAGGATAAAGACACTGTCTGTATGTGTGGGTGGGACCACCGATGCCAGTAAGTGGCCGGCTTGCAGACAGGGAAGTAATGTCTAGCCAGATGTAGGTGGCGGGGATTTTTGTGTACTGTTACTGGATATGATTGCTGAACCAGCGTTGGAACTGGAACTGTTATCATTCTGACAACTGCTAACAAACAGTTAAATGGTTCAGTACACCTGTGTCGGATTCCTGTGAATGCTGTACTTTCTCACAATATATATATATATATATATATATATATATATATATATATATACGCAAAATGGAAGTTGAATAATACAGGTTATGTTATGCTTATATGCTTAGGCTGTAGTGAGTTAACCATATTAGCTGACAAATTAATATGCAATCTTTTAGCAGAAGTAAAACATGCTTATGAAGTAATGTATTAATCTAAACTTATAAATTGCAACTGATCTGAGAAATGTACCCTCCATGATGTTCAAAAAGTGAGGTTGCGGTGGGGATTACTTGGCACACGGCCTGTTATAATGAGAAGCTGAAAGAAACTGTAGGTGACCTGTAAATGAGGTGATATTATTGGTTTAAAGTCTGAAATGCGGCATTTATCTACGTATTGCCTTTGTTGTTTGAGTCTATAAAAGAGATGTGAAAATAATTAATTACCATTGCTCATTTTTTAATTAAAGGTCTGTACCGTACGTACAAAATAAAGCAGCATATTCTGAAAAGACTTCATCTCTGAGTTTATCCATATCAATGGGGACTTGACATTACTAAGGATTTTGGTTATAAAAATACAACACTATAATGTTGGACAGAATTCTAGCCATAAAACAAATCGCACGTCTGTCAGGAATCCTCCTGACATTTCATGTATCTCTGACCCTCCTGCATCTTTAGTCTACTGAGAATAAGGGATGTCGCGTATAATTGCAGGTGAACTGTCTCCCGCTTGTACTGCAGTTCAGGTGCCAATGGTTCCGTGAAGGAATAATTCAACCACAAAGAGAAACGCAAATGTGGGATCAGCTCCGTGGCCAGATGGAGATATTCAAGCCCTGACCTCCCAGCTAGAGTATCAGACATGATAAATGTTCTAGCAGCTGCTGAAGGCAGACTCGCTCACACCTTTGTGTCCGCGGACAGCTTGCTCTCTTTTCCTACATATTCTCTGGCAGAAGACACATCATGCTCACTATTAATAACCTCACTGCTGTGCAGCCCAATCCACAGGGCTTCTGTCAAAATCTGTTTTATGTTTTTAAAACATTTTATTCTGGGGAACGTGCCGGTACGCTCAGCTGGCAGTGATATGGCTCCAGTGCCAGAACAAAGCAAAAACTAGTGGACGTGCATAGGAAAACCGAGGGGGGTTTCCTAGTGCCTGGAAAACCCCCTCCAAGCCTGGGGCACTGTATAATTGAGGTGGCTGGACCCTGCCCCCGCTTCACAGGGCTCTGCTTGAAAAGGGAGAGCTGCGTGCACCTAACAGTAGTGCAGGCAGCATTGCCCATGTATATTATGGGGATAGGAAGAGTTGGAGAGCAGCCAAGCACTGACTAATATTATAGCCACGCCCCCATGCATGCTGGTCACGCCCACTGGCGGAGTGGGTGTGGAAACTTCCCTCTACAAATCCTGCGTTTGCCCTTGAGTCGTGGTAGGTGTCCGCTATTGTCAATGCTAATAGATTTAATTCAGGGGTGGCCAAGGCCATATCACATGGCCCCGGCTCAGTGGCAGAAACTATCTGACTCCTGGGGCTACTAGGCTCATTGCCTACACTGTTTACAACGACAGCTGTATGTATAATCATGTAAAACTGCCAAAGTATCACTACTGATCCCCTTATGAGGGGGGAAGTTCAGACAAAAGTATAGGAAAGCTGGCAAACAGCAAACTATTTCTGGTTTCAAGACTGAACACCAAATATATAATTAAATGTCAGTGACCGGTGATGGTGATATGTTCATGGGCGTAGCAATGTAAGGGGTCTAATTATTAAGCTGCAATTGGCCAAAAACCCAAAAACAACTGCTGTCTTCTCTGGAGAATGGCTATTGCAGCTCTACATCCAATTTATCAAGGGCCAAAAGCAGGAGAAATCAAAGATCAGAAATCAGCGATTTCTTTCCGCCTATTTTGCATAGGTTACTGCGATCCTCATGGAGAGCTTTGGGAAATATCAGAGCAGTACATTTGTATTTCACACATGAAAAGAAGAAACATGGGGCTTCATGCAGCAGCTGTTGGTCGTAGATAGTGTAACTTCCTTAGGCAAATAGTATCTCCCAGATCAAAGTTAGTTTAGACAGGATGGAAGGTGCAGTTTATACAGTGATGTCTGCCCAGAGATATTGGGCCTGAGTCATTAAGGAGAGCAAAGTAACTTTGCACCTGGGCAAAACCATGTTGCATTGGAGAGGGGAGGTAAATCTAAAATGCAGGGACAGATTTATAGTTGGGGTAGGACATGTCCTAGATCAACTTTAAGTTTCGGTGTAAAGGTACAGCTATTAAGTGTTTGTGTGCTGCATGAAAAAAACAGCCAGTATTTTCCTTATGTGCAAAATAATAAACTAATTTGCACCCCTCACATTATAACATGGTTTGGCCAGGAGTAAAGTTACTTCTTTTTTTGCTTTGCTCTCAGTCTCATGGTGTTTCTAGTAATAGGGCCTGACAAACCCAACAGCCCACTGGAGCTGAGCACAAAATACAAAATATACAGACGGTTTACTCAAGGATTGAGTGGTTTATGTGCGTATAGAAAGAGTAACATTGAGCAGTCAGCGAAAAATCTTTCTTGTTCTGCATTTCGCTGCGAAAGTTTGCACATTTCGCAGTTGGAATCTGACCTTGTGTATCTCATTGACTAGTACTTTGGGAAGCCTCAGCATGCAGAATGATCAGTGACCGCGGTCTGAGTTTATCAAAGCAAGGTTGGGAGTCTGACTGAGACCGAGAATCCCAGTTTAACATAAGCTTAGGAGCCCTGAGCAACCCACTTGTACACAGCCGTAGGAGCCCTGAGCAACCCACTTGTACACAGCCGTAGGAGCCCTGAGCAACCCACTTGTACACAGCCGTAGGAGCCCTGAGCAACCCACTTGTACACAGCCGTAGGAGCCCTTGACACAAAGTTGCCATTATATCCAGCTTGTCCCTAAATAAGAATGTCTTTATATTTCCACTTAGTAAGAATCTATCCTCTCAACATAAATGAACATTTTTTTAATTACCTTTTTACAATATGTAAATCAGCACTTTTGATCACTCTGCCTTCATTACGCACACGTTAATGTTAGACTTTGTTTAAAGAGAAAGCCAGATATGCTGATTATAGAGTGTATTATATGTTATCTTCAGATTACATCTATTTTTGCTACTCTACAGATGTCATCATCAAGAGAATGTCAAAGTAAATTAAAATCTTTTTATAGCCTCTATCTTTCACTCCTGCTGTTTGTTTTATATTAAAACTGAAAAGAAGCTAAAATATTTTCACTCTGCATCAGCCATCATTGCAGATCTTAATACATTGCTTATTACACACCCCACTGATTATTACAGTGCATAAAGCCTGGTATATTTATAATGCTGAAATTATATTTCCACTTGTAGGTCACTATGTTTTAATAATCATTGTATTCAAGTAAGATGCCCTCCTGGCTCCTACAGTTTCAAAGCTACAGCTACTGAGAGATAGCTGTAACAGTTCACAGGCTGAGCATAGCTTACCATTGTTGCCAGGGAAAAAAACAATCCCACATGGAATATCCTGTGTTACTGTGTGTTAAACTCTCAGGGACCGATTCATGTTCTGACGTACACTCAATTGCATAGTGTATCTTGCGTGATTCTGCACGGCACAAGCCCAGAAACAGACATTACTCCAGTGGACAAAATGCACACATTGTACACACGCTATACGGCAGGTGTATTTTGTTATTATTATACTGTTAACAGCTGTTATTTGTATGATAGAATAAAAGTTATACGTGTTCTGATGTGACCTTTTATTGCACATATGCTTGCTGTATACTGCAGTCTGTTCTGTATGTCTACATATAGTTTGGGGCAGCACTGTGGCTTAGTGGTTAGCACTTCTGCCTCACAGCACTGGGGTCATGGGTTCGATTCCCAACAATGGGGCTTTTAGAGTTTGTATGTTCTCCCCGTGTTTGCGTGGGTTTCCTCCGGGTGCTCCAGTTTCATCTCACACTCCAAAAACATGCTAGCAGGTTAATTGGCTGCTATTAAATTGGTCTTGGTCTTTTTCTCTCTCTCTCTCTGTATGTTAGAGAATTTAGACTGTAAGAACCAATGGGGCAGGCACTGATGTGGGTGAGTTCTCTGTACAGCGCTGCAGAATTAGTGGCGCTATATAAATAGCGGATAATGAGGATGAAGCACTGTTTAGCTCATTTCCACCCAGATTCAAATAGTAACGTATCTTGAGATCTACTTGGGTTTGAACACCAGCGGAGCAGCGTACAAGTTGCATGCTCTTTTTAAATACGGCGCTTATGCTCAAGCAGTGTTCGAACATGAATCAGGCCCTAAGGGGTATATTTACTAAACTGCGGGTCTGAAAAAGTGGAGATGTTGCCCATAACAACCAATCACATACTAGCTAGGCAACATCTCCACTTTTTCAAACTCGCAGTTTAATAAATATACCCCTAAGTGTGAGAAGATGTTTGTGGGATAGTGAAAGCCGGGTGTTGCCTAATTTAAGCTATCTAGCTCACAGTGGACTTTAAAACGATTGCCTATTTTTGGACAAAATGTTCTACATAAAACATGCTCTTCAGCTAGAGTAAAAACAAAGGTTCTTTCCTTCAGGGATCTCAACTGTTGCTTGAATCTGAGGACCAGCTCACATATAGATGGACTGAAGACCAAGAGCCATGGAGCAATCCCTTTAATGTTTCAACCTTCAATATTTATAGAATAAAACTCCTTTGTGGATAGCATTAAATCCCCTTTAAATGTTAAGCTTACGTCTGTATTTAATCCTCATACATGTGTGGCTGGACATCTGGTGACTACAAATAATTCACCATGGTATCTAGCACTATCTTCTGGAATATACACAGCGAGTCTCACCATGAAGATACTACTGCGCCGAGTGTAACACATCAAATGCACAATCCTTTTGTCATCGAAGACCCAAAGAGAAAGAGACTTGTGGGTAGTTTTATTACAATGTCTAAAAATGAAAAGTGCAGATGTTGCCCACAGCAACCGATCTTATTCTAGTTATTATTTCCTAGAATGTACTGGATAAATGATAGCTAGAATCTGATTGGTTGCTGTGGGGAATGCCTATTCCTTGTGCATATCTAGAACCTGTGTTCACTCTTCTGTTCACTATTGAATATCCCTAAAAAATCTTTCAAACTTGCATGATTCAGCAGGAATAGCTTCCTGTTAGTTGAGTTTAAAACTTAATGTATAAACCCCTTAGAGCAGATTTATCAATCTGTATGTAAAAAGATAAAAAAATGTTTAATATATCCATATCTCAGTACAACAAATACATTATGGAACATGATATACTTGCACAGTACTGTGCAATTATTTACACAAAATGTTGTATATATGTAGCCCGACTACTTATTGAAAAGTAGTGTTATACAATAGTGATGGGCAAAAATGTTAAAACTGTTCGGCAAAATATTCACCTCATTCTGCACTTGACAGTGAATTTTGTACTCTTCGCTGGCAGAATTAGGCCTAAAATGCATCCCAAACACACCAGAGATCAGAATAAGTTGATTGTCAACTCCATAGACTATAAACTTCACAAAATCCAACTCAACTATCTCTATAGATTAAGGTGTTTTAGTTATTGGCACAAACGTTCTATTATCCTGCTACTTCCACCTTCGGAATATATCTAAGATACGCCCCTTTCTCACCACGGAAGCCACGAAAACCCTTGTTCACTCGCTTGTTATCTCTCGTCTTGACTACTGTAACCTTCTTCTCTCTGGCCTACCTGATTCTCACCTTGACCCTCTTAAGTCTATTCTCAATGCTGCTGCCTCCCTCATTTTTCTCTCCCGCCGCTCTATCTCTGCGGTCTCCCTCCAACAGTCACTACATTGGCTCCCCATACCCTACAGAATTAAATTTAAACTCCTCACCCTCACCTTTAAAGCTCTTAGTCAATCCTCCCCTCCCTACATCTCCAATCTCATCTCTACCTACACTCCTACCCGCCCCCTCCGCTCTGCCTGTGACCGCCGCCTCACTACTTCACTGATCACCTCCTCTCACTCTCATCTTCAGGACTTTGCCTGGGCTGCTCCCCTGCTGTGGAACGATCTTCCACGTTCCATCAGGTTAGCATCTACTCTCAAAGGCTTCAAGCGTGCCCTTAAGACTCATTTCTTTATTTAAGTCTATCAATCCTCCTAAATTTTTTGTCCTGGCTCTCTCACCCAGTTAGTACCACCCTATTTGTGTCTCCCCCTTCCCTTTAGGATGTAAGCTCTCAGGAGCAGGGCCCTCTTTCCTTTTGTACTCCTTCTACTGTTCCATCCCCCTCTGTACCTCTTGGCCTGCTTCCCTAGCCCTGTTTTCTTAAGCTTGGCCTTCTTCTTGCTGATTTCTACCATCCCTTTCACTACCTGTCCCAGAGTTTATCTGATTTTGCTTTACCCTGTCAACTGTGTTTGTATATATTTTTGTATCATGTTGTGTCTTGGTTCTGTTTTCTGTATATGTAATGTACGGCGCTGCGGACCCTTTGTGGCGCCTTATAAGTCAAAGATAATAATAATAATAATAACTACTTAATCCTTGTATTTCTCCTGGCTAAAGCCTCACTCAGAACAACAGAGAATACACAAGTAACTCACCGTCTGCTCTCGATACTTACACAAATTTGCATTGTTCTACTTTACGTGTCAAACAATCTGACCTACAACAGCAACATTTTAAGAGTAAATGAGCAAGACATAACTTGTTCCCATTTTCTCCTTTGGCAACTATCCTAGTCTGTTAAAAAAAATCAAGTTTAATTTGACATACGCAACTTCACTGAGATCTCCTTGATGCAATCCACTTCTAAATACCAGTAATCATCTACACTTAAACAAATCAGAGAAATTCGAAAGGAGAGATATCATAAAATGATTTTTGTAGTGCAGGTTTCTGGGACTCAGAAATGCAGAATAAGACGATTCAGCGTGGTAGTGAGTGTCATCTCTAACTTCTAGTATATTAGTGGTAATTGTCTGTAGGAGTCCGCTGATGTGCAATTCCAGGTTCCCCTCCACCGTTGCCTCGTTTAAAGCTAACGGCAAAGACTACGCTGTAGATAGCAGAATCGTAATCATTTTATGAGATGCTGAGACACTGAAGATAAATTCAGTTATATCTTTGCTTCATTTATTAAATTTAAGCCTCATTAGTGTCAGTTAAGGTGTTTCATGACAGAGTTCATTACCATGGTTGCAATCCCAATTTAATGTGCGTAACTGGTCTGAAAGTAGAAGTGGGAATTTCACTGGATTGAAAGTAGAAGCATAAACTTTCTTGTCTGTCGGTGCTATGAGGCTCCTCAAAGAATATCACACAAACAATTATACATTAGTTTATTTGTTGGTATTGCATTATAGTTCTGCAAAAAGAGGATAATGGTCAGTCACTGTAAATGGCATGGTAACCCATTTTCGACTGAAAAAAACATGTACTGTTTTTCAGTTATACCACTTGCACCGGGTGTGCATGCATGCTAGAACATGTGTTTGGATTCGGGCTCAACTGTAAAAATGTATTTTATGAACAGTATACGTTAATAACATCCTAATAAATGTATTTATTGAAAAAAATTAAATTAGAAAATGTTTTTTTTAAATGTTTTGTCATTATAGACTATGGGCCTGATTCATTAAAGAACTTAAGCAAGAATTTGAGTAAGTTTTCTTACTTAAGTTTTCTGGACAAAACCATGTTACAATGCAAGAGGTGAAAATAAGTTTATTATTTTGCACATAAGTTAAATACTGGCTGTTTTTTTCATCTAGCGCACAAATATCAACTTTAAATTTCAGTGTATAAATAAGCTGTCAAGTGTTTGTGTGCTACATGAAAAAACAGCCAGCATTTAATTTATGTGCAAAATAATAAACTCGTTTTCACCCCTTGCATTGCTACATGGTTTTGTCCAGATAACTTAAGTAAGAAAACTTACTGAATTTCTTGCCTAATTTCCTTAATGAATCAGGACCTATATTATTAATAGATGATATTAATTTAATAGTTTATTTTTTTCTGTGCGTTCTTTTGTGACTTAATATTCCACATATGTATTGGACGTACCCTGCAGTGTATTGTCTGTTAGAGCAGAGCGGACCTAGACCCCTATTCACCCACAGACATTTCTTTAGATCTGCTCCTTGCTGAATACGGATGTGCGTATACCCAAAGTACGCACATTTTTTTAAAAAAAACACACACTGACACTGATTCATCAAGGCACGCATACTGAGCGCAACCTGCGTTTAGTTTAAAATGCACGTAATTTGGCTTTGAACGCACCCAAAATCATCAAGGCACTCAAGATACCGGCGCTGTTAAATTCAGGTGTAAGTCTGCTGTGCTCTACTACCCAAGATACTGCAGGATACATCCAATATCTATGTGGAATATAAATTTGCAAAAGAGCGCACAGAAAAAAATATAGAATTAATTTCACCAGTTAATAATATAGGCATCAATGATAAAACAGTAAAAAAAAAAACAAGTGTTTTTTTTTAAAAAAAATAAAAGGATGCTCCCCAAATTGTCTCTATATCTAAATCATGTTACATACATCTAAAGAACATTTCCAGAATATGCACATATCTTACACAAGACACTGCAACAACCTTAATACATGCACTCATCATTGACTATTGTAATTCCCTCCTTACTGGTCTTCCCAAAATCCGACTTAAACCCCTACAATCTATTTTGCATGCAGCAGCTAGATTGCTTTTCCTTGCAAATCGTTCTTCCTCTGCTGAGTCACTCTGTCAGTCTCTACATTGGTTGCCTGTTTTTTACCAAATCCAATATAAAATACTTTTACTAACATACAAGGCCATCAACAAAACTGCACTTACATACATCTCCTCACTTGTCTCAAAACATCTCCCAACTCTACACCTCCGTTATGTACAAGATCTGCGTCTCTCTTCCACTCTCATCACATCCTCTCATTCTGGGTTACAGAACTTTTTTCGGGCTGCACCTACTTTGTAGAATTCCCTCCCTCGCACAGTAAGACTTTCCTCCAGTCTTCAAACTTTAAGAGTTCTCTGAAATCCACCTCTTCAGACAAGCTTATGATATTCCTCAACCACCATCTTAATCTCCCTAGGTTACCCTATTACTCATTACAAAATCCACACAAGACAACAACCCCCTGAGAAACATTGCTATGTGACTGGATCATATAGCATACTAATCACTTTATGGGTTTTGGTTTTTTTACCTTTGCAATCTGACTGGACCAATAGTCAATATGTAGCTCATGTATCCAAGTCCTATTGTCCCATAGATTATAAGCTTGCAAGCAGGGTTCTCTCATCTCTTTGTCTGTTTTACCCAGTTTGTTTATTACTTTGTTTGTCCCCAATTGTAAAGCGCTACGGAATATGTTGGTGCCATATAAATAAATGATAATGATGATGATGTTCTTAATGTCTGCTGAACATAAAATACAGTTTTACAGTTGCTCATGACTGCAAACACATGTTGTAGCATGCATACGAGACTGTCATCACTACTGAATCAGGACTTAGACTAGACCTGTAGCTGGAGCAAGAGATATGGCAGAAAAACAAGTAACTTTGAGATGCCCAGACCTGGATTCGGACATGGTTGTGTGTGGTTGAGTTTGGCACGCCCTTACTGTAAATTGACTACGGGCGAACTCCTCTTCCCTGTCCCATTCTCTCAAAGAAATCACAGGCTGTAGTAAGCTGTCCTCTGCATTCGAAGAACCCCATTAAAGTTTTAGATTTCTGTGCATTACCTCTACTGCTTTCCCATTCCAAAGTCACATACATAGGAGTGCCACAGAACTTTACAACAAGTGTTATTTCTCACATGTGTCCCAGTTTGTGATACATACATATTGCCACATTTATGAGTATAGTGTATACATAGCGTGACCTATTGCTGTATATGTATAGCTATTTAAAAAGTTATTCGTTCATAATGTCATGTCGTATTGCAATGTTTCATCACTACAAGAGTGGCTCTTTCATTTAAATTTGGCATTTGGCTCTTTTATTTGACAAACCCAACATGGCTTCTTCTGCTAATATAAAAAAGTAAAATACTTAAAGAATCACTGCAAGCGTCTTTTGACAGGTTATTCCATTTGGTCGAAATTGTCAGAAATAATCAATTCAAGTATATATCATATTCTATCGGCTGCTAGTAAAGAAACTCAATGCTGTTTTTGTTGATATACAATTTGTGGCTTATTTAGCGCTGGATGTACGTCATTCTTTTTTGAATAGATTATGTATTTCCATACTGTGTAGGAGCACCAAAAATACATACACATCCATAGATATGCAGCACGGTGGCTTAGTGGTTAGCACGTCTGCCTCACAGCACTGGGGTCATGAGTTTGATTCCCGACCATGGCCTTAACTGTGTGGAGTTTATATGTTCTCCCCGTGTTTCCGTGGGTTTCCTCCTGGTGCTCCGGTTTCCTCCCACACTCCAAAAACATACTAGTAGGTTAATTGGCAGCTACCAAATTGACCCTAGTCTCTTTGTTTGTGTGTGTGTATGTTAGGAAATTTAGACTGTAAGCTCTAATGGGGCGGGGACTGATGTGAATGAGTTCTCTGTACAGCGCTGCAGAATTAGTGGAGCTTTATAAATAAATGATGATGATATATAGATTTTTGCATTTCATTAATTTGCGTTTTGCTATACCTGGGGAGGTAGAAAGGGGGTTGGCTTGGAGGGCAAGCGTAATCTGCGTAGAGTAAGGGCATGCTCATGCAATTGCAACACAATTAGAAGTGGACGCCCTTTGGGAAGAGTATCTCTTGTGGATGCTGAAGGGCAGGGCCACCATCAGAGGGGTACAGGCGGTGCAGCTGTAAGAGGCCCGGATAGATTAGGGGGCTCAGACAGACCCTTAGTGTGACTCTGCATACCGTGCAGTGACATCTCCACTGTGCGATCTGCTCCCATCCTATCAGTGTCCGGGAACCACTGCATCACGTCAAGGACAAGGTAAGTTAATTGGAGGCATGTACTATGATGAGGGAAGGGGGCATTTATTGTGATAAGTGTGGGGGGACATGTATTGTAATGAAGAAGGGGGACATTTACTGTGATGAGGAAGGGGGGGGCATGTGCTGTGCAGAGGTAAGGGGGCATGTACGTCATTGAGGGAGGGGTGTATGTATGGTGATGAGGAAGGTGGCATGTTGGGTGATGAGGGAGGGGGCCAAGTACGGCGAAGAGGGAGGGGGCATATATACAGTGAATAGGGAATGGGGCATGTATGGTGAATAGGGAATAGTGCATGTATGGTGACTAGGGAGTGGGACATGTACGGTGAATAGGGAGGTGGGGAGGCCCTGCCAGATTAATTTGTACTGGGCCCCACAGTTCTTGATGACAGTCCTGCCTGCCTCCTGTATGTAATGCAGCATGGAGAGGGGTGCTAGCACATGTGTAGGGGGACTGGGGAAGGAAAAGGAAAGTGAGAAACAGGAGGGGAGGGAAGGGGAGAAGCGTAAGGGATGATGGAGGAGGTGCAAAGGGAAGGCAGAGGGGTAGGGCAGTTGGTGTGCCACCGGGTCATCGGGAGGAGAAACAGAGATCAGTCCCTTGGACTTATTGGCAGTGCACCGTGTTAGTAAGCTTAAGAATCCTGCCCTAAACTAACAGTAAGGGAGCTGAGCCAATTAGGGCAGGGTCTGTTCTCCACTGTCAGCTGCAGGATATTTAATGTGGTAGCTGGTAGCTTGGGATGGGCAAGCAAACAGAAAGGACCCACCGCCTTTAGACTAGGGGGCACCCTACTTACTCATGCCAACACTTCAGTGTGTGCAGAGTGGGCCCATAAGTGAAGGGGTCAGCTTATTGCATAATACTCAGGGACAGAACAGTGCATTGCTGGGCCCCATATCAAAACTTGGATAGGGGCCCAATGATGCAGAGGGGATGCCTCTTCTGACCATGCAAAGCCCACTGCACATGCGCCACTGATAAGAACAATCCACTTTACTCTGCAGAGCAGAGAGGGCATCGGAGGAGTGCTGCAGGGACTGTGAGGATGTAGGATTCAACATTGCTATTATCTTTTTTTGGGGGGGGGGCTCTGTATGAAAGTGTGTGACTCACAAATACAAATTCCTATTCTAAAACATAAAAACTCCAGACTATGAGATCTTAACTGTGAACAATATATTCAAGGCTTATGACATGATGGGGATTGTAACTCTCCAAGGTCCCCCAAGACATTATAACAGGTAACGTATCACAGCACATGGGCACAGCAGCTAAGTGTCTCTGGAAACTATTTTAAACTGCTGGAATCTATGAACAGTGATCAGGAAAGTGAGAGAATTGGGAATGATAATTAATTATAATGTAGCTATATTCCATAAGTGTTAGTTAAATAAATGTTCACTATTAATATAAGTAAAATAGGAGACATAGCTATCACTTTTTCCCTTTTGTTTGACTTTCTACATTTGACTCAAATTAAATATTTATAATGTGTCGATTCTCTGCCAATATTGAAGGTGACTTATGCCTGTTTACCAGATCAGCCATGTGCAGCTTTGCACCAATGAAATACATAAGCTGCATATTTGCACTGTAAAATCTGCAGGAATGCAGCTTACACAACAAAGCAGTCTGCCAGTCTTAGGACCAAGACTATTATATATATCCACAGATTTAATGTCCCCTGCTGCTGTCGGATCAGTAGAGGACTGTAGGCAGCAGACAATTCACTGCACTCACTCGGCTGCAACAGGGAACTACTGACTGCAGCAATCACCTTGCTACACAGACGAGAAGAGGATTATGCTGTTCAGGGATGTTGCATGATGTCTCTCACATAGACAATACATGGTGTCATTACATCAGGTGCCTCCCACTTCCCAGATTACCAGTGAGGTGGGCACAGTTGATGACCACTACAGAGAGAAAACTGTTATTGGCCACCCATTACTAGTGCCAGTGTAATGTAGGTATGGAATTTGGCACTCTGGATGGCATCGGAGGAGATCTGGCTTGGTAGAAGGCATAGGGCACACCTGGCTCTGTACAAGGCATATATTATACCTGGCTCTGTGGATGGCATATACTATACCTGTCTCTGTGGATGGCATGAGGAGACACCTGGCTCTGTAGATGGCATATACTATACCTGGCTCTGTGGAGGGCATATATTATACCTGGCTCTGTGGATGGCATAAAGAGACACCTTAGGGTTGGGGGAATCCTGGCTCTGTGGATGCTATGGCAGAGGTGGAGGAATCCTGGCTCCATGAATGGCATGTGTGGGTGGGTCCTGGCTCTGTGGATGGATTGGGGGGGTGGGGGAATCCTATCTCTGTGGATGGCATGTGTGGGCGAATCCTGGCTCTGTTGATGGATTGGGGTGGGGGAATTCTGGCTTTGTGGATGGAATGGAGGGTGCAAGGCATATACTATACCTGGCTCTGCGGATGGCATGAGGAGACACCTGGCTCTGTAGATGGCATATACTATACCTGGCTCTGTGGAGGGCATGAAGAGACACCTTGGGGTTGGGGGAATCCTGGCTCTGTGGATGCTATGGCAGAGGTGGAGGAATCCTGGCTCCATGAATGGCATGTGTGGGTGGGTCCTGGCTCTGTGGATGGATTGGGGGGGTGGGGGAATCCTATCTCTGTGGATGGCATGTGTGGGCGAATACTGGCTCTGTGGATGGATTGGGATGGGGGAATCCTGGCTCTGTGGATGGCATGTGTGTGGGAATCCTGGCTCTTTGTATGGCATGGAGGTGGCGGGAATTCTGGCTCTGTGGATGGCATGGAGGGTGGGGGAATCCTGGCTCTGTGGATGGCATGTGTGGGGGAATCCTGGCTCTGTGGACGGGATGTGTGGAGGACCTAGCTCTGTGGATGGCATGTGTGGGGGAACTGGCTCTGTGGATGGCATGTGTGGGGGACCTGACACTGTGGATGGCATGTGTGGGGGACCTGACACTGTGGATGGCATGGGGGGCACCTGTCTCAATGAACAGCTATTTACCACAGCTGGTAAAATCCATGCCTAGCAAATAAAAAGCAGGAGATGGGGAATTTGATGGCTTGGGGGAAATTGTTAATATAAGTCTTATTTTAGAAGGAGCTGATGAAAATATAATTAGCAACCTGAGGGATGAGATGATTATTTTATAGGAGCAAGAGACTAGAGTAGGATGTAAATAGGAGAATGAATCCAGAGAGGTGGAGGAAAGTTTAGTCATGTGCATCATAGAAGAAGGAAAAGCTATAAGTTATATTAACAGACAGTTCTCACTCTGCACGTTTAGAAAACTGCACAGTACCACTTCTCGCTGATGATGAGCGACGTTCGGCAGATGACAATGTAAAGGGATGAAGGGGAAGCAAATATGGAGAGAAAAGTAGAAATGTGCAGATCTTTCCTTTATTTAGATGGACCCCAATGTGTTCACGTTTATGGTAAAATAACTGTGTTATTTTTCACAATGCAAGACACATCCAGAATTTAGATTTTCACCATTGTGTTGTGTTGTACTCATTGTTTAGTTCGTATATATTAACTGTGATAGTGCCTGCAAGGTCTGTATATACTGTTAGTGACAACACACACAGAGAAGTTACCAACAGCTTATGTTTTGCATTAAATGTCATGATGCCAACAATTTAGTGTTGACTTTGTGATGTTTGTTATAAAGTCTACAGTCTCCATGCTTTCCTCCGACACGTTTACTTTAAGGGTCTGATTTATCAAAGCACGTATCTGCCGATCTTGAACATATCATATGCAGGATCATTCAGCGCATGCTTAGATCCGGACCTTACGCCAGTAAATGCAGCTATGCTCGCTCTGCCTTCATCTGCAAAGGACACTTATTACAGCTTACGATCTCGGATCTTGGGGTGTGAGTGAGGCGTAGTCAACTTACAGTAAGAGCGTGCAAAACTCAAACGCACGCAGTCACGTCTGAATCAACTCTGGGCATCTCAAAGTACTTGTTTTGTCTGCTGTATCTTTTGCTCCAGTTACAGGGCTAGACTAAGTCCTGATCAGTAGTGACAGTCTAGTACGCATGCTATAACGTTAACGTTTAATGTATAACGTATATTGTTTGCAATCGGGAGCAACTGCAAAAATGTATTTTATGTTCGGCTCCCTTAGCAGAAATCAACGTTAGACATTACGGTCCTGATTCATTAAGGATCTTAACTTAAGAAACTTCTTATTTAAGTTTTGCACATTAGTTAAATACTGACTGTTTTTTCATGAGGCACACAAATACTTGATAGCTTATTTGTACACTGAAATGTAAAGTTGATATTTGTGTGCTACATGAAAAAACAGTCAGTATTTAACTTACGTGCAAAAGAGAACACTAATTTGCACCCCTTGCATTGTAACATGGGTTTGTCCAGGAGACTTAAATAAGAAGTTTCTGAAGTTAAGATCGTTAATGAATCAGGCCTCTACCATATGAACACCAATGATGCACCCTATTACCGTAGGAATGGTAACAGTGCACAGGTCACATTACTTTCCAGAGTGACGCGGCCAATTTTATTCCCCCCGAACAACATCCTAATAAATGTATTTTACGGGGATTTTTTTTTTTTTTTTTAAAAAACACCTTTTTTTTTTACTGTTTTTTCATTAGTCTATATTAATTACAGCTGACATTAATAAAAAAAAACATTTTCTGTGCGCTCTTATGCAAATTTATAATCCACAGGTATTGGACATATCCTGCAGTGTCTTGTGTAGCAGGGCAGAGCAGACCTACACCAAAATTCATCAACACACAGGGCTTGTTCAATTTGGGAGTGCGCAGAGCCAGTTTACATGCGTTTTAAAACAACCGCACATTGCGCTCAGTATGTGTGCCTTGATGAATGAGGCCCTAATTGTTCTAGATTCCAATAAAAAAATTCTACTACGGCAACAGTGATCTGCATCTGGAACACACACCACAATGTCTACTTTGGATAGTAAGCTCTTTTGAGTCATTATTTCATTACCATGTTTATATGTTAAAATGATGGAATTATTACAATGCCCTTTATTTACTACTTACTTTATACAGCCCTACAGGAGATGTTGATGCCTTATAGATCAAGAAGATACATAATATCACTCTCCTCCCCACTCCACTACATACAGTGAGATGATATCGAAATGCAGACATCACTATATTTTGCCAAACCTCCAAATGTAACCGTTGTATATTTATAGTTTTAATGAGTTAAGTAGGAAAATGCACGTTTCATGCATAATAGCACATTCCTGGCATTGTGTTTACAGCAACTCAGCCCCTGACCATTCCGAATTCCCTGCCCCTCCAAAGACAATGAAGTCAGGAAAAAATATGCTAACAATAAGCTCCAAAGATGTCTTTATGTGATGGCTTTTAGCTCTCAGGTCTGTGATCCTGAATGAATAAAGGAAATGCCTTCCTTTTATTTATTTTTATTTTAATTGAATTTAATATCTGTCGATCTATTGCTAGAATTAAGCCGTGTCATGCTGCACCGAGCGAATCCTAAATCTGAAAATGCTTTTCAGACAGAGTCTTAAAAGGTTCATATAAATGATTTCAAATGCTATGATTAGCATAAGAAAGATAAGAATTAATTTGCATTGAAACTTCCCACTGCACTTGGGCAGAGTTCTATTATAGAATGGCTCATTTTCATACTGTTTTGTTGCAGAGAAGGAGAGTTGCAGATGGGAGGGGGGTCATGGATGGCATTCGAAATACAAGTAAGGGTGTGAACATAATACAGAAATGTTTCCTCTTTAACCAAATCACTAGAAAGTAAATTAACTTTTTCATATAGTTCAAAGACAAGATATTATACTGTAAAATTACCTTAAATATTATACCCAGTCAAATTTATATGCATTATGACCAGCACGGCTGAGCCTGATTTGATAGCCAATATATAATGCTGAGTCCAATCTGGTGACTAGTATATAAAGTTGAGTCTGATCTGGCGGCTAGTGCACAAAGCTGGACCCAATTTGGTGGCCAGTAAACAATTACAATTCAGTCTTGTGACAAGTATACACAACTAAACCATATCTGGTGACTAGTATACAGTACAAAGCTGAGTCTGATCTGGCAGCTAGTGTACAAAGCTGAACATAATTTGGTGGCCATTAAACAATGCCAAATTTAGTCTTGTGACAAGTATACACATCCAAACTATATCTGGTGACAATTTAACAAAGCTGAAGCCCATCTGGTGGCTAGTATAAAATGCTGAATCCAGTATACACAGCCGTATCATATCTAGATCAGAGGGTTTGGGGGTCCATGAAAGACAGAAGGCATTGGCTCATTCCGTTTATCCAATGTGACACTACATAGATTACAAGCAGACTGGAAGAAGTAGTCAGGTCTAAAATAATTCAGGAAGAGTTGGAATCTCTTCCAAAACAAAAATGATCCATGGATCCCTACAGTTTATGTATTTGTTTGAGGATGCGCTCAACAGTGCATGGTGGGGGGACTGCAGGAAGTGATCCTCTAATTATGTTACAACGCTTCCTTTTTCTATACATGAGAATGCAGCCTACTAATTTAATAGGAAGCTGTAACATCATTGGGCCACTTTGTTCCTCTGTAATTCCACTGATACCATTTGAATGGACAGACTACATTCTCAGAAACCTCATACCTCAGTGACATCACAAACTCACAGCTGCAGCTTTATAAATAAAGATTAAGCTTCTAAATTGGCTGCCTCATCTCTCAGGTAGGGATGTATTTTAACATGAGGAAGTAGCTGGAAAGCAAATAAAAATGGAAATGTATTAGAGAGTTTCAAGACGTCCACGTTGCTTGCATACTTACATCCCTCGGGAGTCTTGGTCTCTAGATGGACAAGGTCAGCGTCTCTGTTAGAGATGGTCACAGTCCTACGCAAAAAAGACAACACAAAGGAGTCAGGATAAGGTTTCAGATTTGCGCTGGTTTTCTTTCTCTGCTCAATCCATATATGATGTCATTCACATGCACTTATGAGCCTCCATCGGCCAAAACAACAAGGTTATGAAGACTTTAAACATACCTCCCATACATGTGAAATTGGGACATAATCCGCTTGGCCCACAATCAACCCAAACTCTACCCCAGATCCAACCAAAGACTCGCACTTTTATGGCAAAACTTGGCCCATGTTCATGTAAACGCCAACCTTCTGAGGTCTGTGATTCAGGACTGGCCCGACAAAATCGGGTCATTTGGGAGATATGCATTAATAGATAATTCAACCTAATTGAATATTCAGTAATGAGTAGAATATCCTAAGTAAAAGCTGGTCCCAAAATGTTGCTTCACTAGGCACAATTTTGGGTGGAATTAAGCTTTAAAAGCTCCTCCCAGTTGACAGAATGCAAATTTGCATCCACGTTGCAGGATCTGTCACGTCTGAGAACACTGTTTACATTCCTTTCAGTTACCATAGTGTTCCCACCTTTAGATAAAGTCACTGTGTTAGATATTTCCCACCCATGTAACAAATCATTAATAGGCTTCCTCTCTTGGGGCTCCTACTAATATGTGGTTAATGGTTTGGAAACCCTGGGCAGGAAAAAAAAGTATCTTTGCTGTAGCCCTGCTCATTTTTATGTTTTGTTTTTTAATTTGTAAAATAAAAGCCGCTCACACGCACGTCCATGGTAAATTTTAATAACTGGAAAGCTTCAGTAGGGAAACATCTTCTCTGAAGGTCAGATAACAGAAGGGTAGAATATATACTACAGACACACTGTTTCTCCCTGTTTTGGAACTCATCAGTGTAAGTAAGTTGACATACTGTACTGTAGGTTATTGTATCGAAACTTTATTCCTCTCTTTATATGAATTTTTAAAATAAGTTGAGAGCAGCCAATTTGAGTTTTCTCTGCTGAACTAAAGACACAGATGGATACAGTTTCTTCCGGTTAAATGCTGTACATGAGCATCAGTCACATGATGCGACAATAGTGAGTTTTGAGCTGAACCACGCTTTACTATCACTGAAATACAATGGAGCGGGTGGGATTACTGCAGCACAATCTGGTGTTTCCAACCTTTAGCTATCAATGCTCATATTGATTCTCTTGTACTTCACTGAGTTCCTATGTTAGGGTGTCTCACACAAAAAATGTATATCGTAGTATCAAGCTGAAACAGAAGGGTTACAGATTCAGGACAACCAGTCTTACATATCTCTAAATTAAAACTCAGTACTTAAAATCATTTTCATTTAGTCTGTGATATAGTTCACAGATATTGCTTAACTCATGTTGAGTTTGGACACAAATGGCAATTTTCAGCGTATAAAATGCTTTTTTATCTTCTGAGCATGCACACAAAACTCTAGCTTAAGAACCAGTTCTTTGCTTTAAAAATGTTTTATGCGCCAAAGACGCAGTTTGCGTCCAACTGCACTTGACCACCAGAACGAGCGTCGATCTTTAAAACTCTCCTGTGCATTTCACAACAGCCCAGTTTCCTATCTAGTCCCACAGAATAATATTTCAATAACATTTCAAGTTTTGTAAGGTCTGACCTAATTTCCTAGTTTATCCGTGTCTGCAAATATGCGGCTACCGGAGTTCTGCTTCATATCATAGAGCGGTCTGCTTTGTTCTCTTTCAGTCAGTCCCCAAAGAGGTTTGAAATACACAATAAATAATAAGCAAAGAGAAGCTTGTCAGACTCTCATGCCCACTGTTGATCACAAAAAACAATATTGCAGATGTATCGCTGCATCAGAGCAGAGCAACTCCTCTTGGCAGAGCTACGATCCCTCGAGTAGTTCACCAGCCAACTTTTTAATTTGCACAGTGGAAACCAGTAGCCTTGACTCTAAATCCAAGTTTAAATCCATATCTAACATGTATAACATCTCTGTCTATTCATTATACAGTCCTAGCAGGGCAGCAAGTATTAAATTCCATCAACACATTCACAGCCACACAACATTAAAATCCAATTTATAAATTGGCTTGTGGTCACCACCTCTTCAATTGTACAAAGATTAAGAGCAGAGGGTTCAAGACAACAGTACCGGACTGAACTATGTTCTTACTCTGCTATTTCATTAAAATACATCCATATTTATGTTTGTACATACTTTGCATTCTCAACTAGCTCTAAATTAACCAGTTTGCTTCCGATAGGGGAAGTAAGGTTAAAAATGCCAAACTGGGTCAGTATATATTATATAAACTCTATTAGAAGATAATTTATGTTGGGATTTTAAGTGAAATATGCGGGAGCTTTATTAAATAAATCATCTTTGTAACTAGATCAAATCTATAATAGAATATTTTGTGCAAAAAGCGTTTCGCCACAGAGGAGGTGACAAGTTTCAGCAACACAATATTTACATTTTGTTTTTCCCCTCCTTATCGCAGGGAATATTGTACTGTATTTGAAAATGCACAGTTTGATGAATAGAGTTTAAATGACAACAGTCATTTAATCTGCTGGGTTGGTGCAAGAATGGGGACACTTAATGCCAAATTCCTGTGGTGAAAAATTTCATGGCCAGAACTGATGATCCTTACAGTGCCAGGATCTCCTCTCCAGCTACCAAAAGTACAACCAAATGCAGCACCAGCCCATTAAAATCACCCGTGCTGTGTACTTAGCCGAACAATTTATTAGCAGACTATTTAACCCATACATCCAACTGCTCTCCATAGCTGGAAGGTTATAAATGACAATTAAACGTAGCAGCCACCTGCTCCACTGGGAGAATTCTGGTCCCTTCCACATCATTGTTATATTTATTTTAAAGTGAATGTTCTGTGCTCTGCGAGGAAGTGTAGGATATTTCTCACTTGCATGCACTTAGACCAAGTTAACACTGAATCTAGACTGCAAGCTCTGACAAGCAAGGACTTCTCTTCTAGGGCCTGATTCATTAAGGATCTTAACTTGAGAAACTTCTTATTTCAGTCTGCTGGACAAAACCATGTTACAATGCAAGGGGTGCAAATTAGTATTCTGTTTTGCACATAAGTTAAATACTGACTGTTTTTTCATGTAGCACACAAGTATTTGTGTGCTACATGAAAAAACAGTCAGTATTTAACTTATGTGGAAAACAGAAAACGAATTTGCACCCCTTGCATTGTAACATGGTTTTGTCCAGCAGACTGAAATAAGAAGTTTCTCAAGTTAAGATCCTTAATGAATCAGGCCCGTAGTGTTTAATATACACTCACGGCTGGAGTGCTATTTAACGAAAATAAACTAATGTGAATTTTTTAAGAATTTATCACAAAATTACTCCATTTCCTATGAGCCTATGTAGATTATTTCAATATAAAAAATGTTTGTACAAATTTAATGTTTTTGCATTTAGTGAGTACTTTATGTACAGTATATTATTCTAATCTTATTTACTATTAAAAACCACTCAGCAATTGCTGAATATTCAGCTTCTGCATTTTACACAATTGGGAATATTGAAGATACAATATTGACAGACAAGAAAAGTTTGATTCAATGATACATAAATCCGTACTTTACAACGTGATAATACACAAATTACTGTTGTTAACATTAAAAAAAATAGGGAAACCCCAAGGTAACCACCTTAAATTAAACTGAAATATGACTAAATTACTTTATTAAAAGAATTCAATAACAACAGATTATAATGAAGAAATAACTATATTATCAATCACTATATTAAAGGAAGTAAAGAATTTCTTTATACACTACAATATATGTATAACTTGTATCAAAGTTACATTGCTGGGCATAATCCCTGCAAGACACGCTGATATAAGAGGCTGCAAATAACTGTCACAGTTTCCAGGCCACCCAGCAGGTCACATGTTCCAAGTCACCCAGCAGGTGCACAGAGAGAGTTCGCTAACTGTCAGTTTCCAAAGCAACCAGCAGGTACAAAGGTATATTGCCAACTGTCACATTTTCCAGAGGATAATGGTAATGCATTGTTGTAAATGGTGGGCAGACGTTTTGTGAACTAATTCCGAAACCGATTACAACGCCAATATTTTTCTGAAAATCTACAGACCAAGACCTTTAATTTGGTATATGATGTGCCCTGCTCAGACATTGGCATCATAGAAATAAGCCATTCATAAAAGTCGTACTTATGCTATTAATATATAGATATTAATTTAAATGGACAATAATCAAGAAGGGCCCTATTCACTAAGGCACGCCAAACGAATGTATTGTACTTTTTTTTAAAAAGACAGCATGTAAATCTGGCTTACGCACATCCGTATTCTACAACACGTGGGTCTGAAGAAACATCTCTTGATGAATAGGTCAGATCTGCACTAATAAACACAATACACTGCAGGATTCATACAATTCATTTGTGGAATATAAAGTCCCAGCAGAACGCACAGAAATAAAAATCAATTATTGTCACCTATCAATAATATGTCGTTAATTAAAAAACTTTAAAAAAAAAAAAAATAATGTCCATGAAATACATTTATCATGATGTTATTAATGTCTACTGTACATAAAATACATTGTTACAGTTGCTCCTGATTGCAAACACATGTTCTAGCTGTATACACAGCCGTCATCACTACTAATCAGCACTTGCACCTGACCTGTAGATGGTGCAAGTGATACGGCTGAAGATTTTTATAGATGCTCAAAGCTTAAATCGGACGGTGCTGTGTGCGATCGATCTTGGCACGCCCTTATGGTTCACTAACCACGCACATATACCCTTTGCACTTGAAGATGAATTGCATACACTTACAATCACTGGTGCATAGTCCATTACTTGCCATGCCCAGAGCAATTTAACGTAAAACCCGGATCTTGTCGGCATCTGCATTCCTTAATGAATCAGGCCCTAGATATTTATACTACATTTATTTTTGCAATGCTGATATTTTAAGCTGATCTATAAATGTTTGTCTTGGTGCAGAGTGTCCAGGAGTTTCTGTGTCGATGTAACTTGCTTTCCGAGACCAATTGACCCCACTGCGAGACTCCACTGGGCTTGTTAATGAAAAGACCAGAGCCTGTTCTCTCTCTGCCAGCGAATCTGAGATTTGGCAGCACAGACCAAAGAATAAACAAGACTAGCACACAACCTGTGACTCCGGACAAACAAAGGAATCATTATCTTGTCTTGTTTTATATGTGGATGTCATCAGCCGACAGAGGAACTCAACCTGAGACCGGATACAAGGAAACACCGGAGAGTTTTCTCCTACACTAGAGAATGTAAACAAAACCGGGCTATAAACATATAAGGAACCCGGATCAGTTTCGCAGCTGACTGGTCTTTGGATAAATATACACACATAGGAAAAGCTGCGATAATGACTTTATAATTATCCCAATTCATTAAATTGCAATTATTTTCCATAAATTAGGTAAATCATCTTACCCAATACAGCTTGCAGTGTAACTAAAATCTGTATAAATATTTTCATATATGTAATATCTAACATTGCCCTGAGAGCCACATTAAGTCACAATGTACAATCATCCAAGAGTTGTTCCCTGGGCAGTGTTATAAATTTGCGAAACTTCATCTCACATAACTAAATCGGATTTAAAAAATTCAACTGCCCTGTTAGCCGCAAAAGTGCAAATTTGGGACACTCATGTGAACTGAAGAGACGTAAAGATCCAACTATACAATTGAACTTTTATTTTACCATTACACATGTTCAGTTCCATGTACTAAAAATAAATAAATAGTGTTAAAATTGGCAGCAAATCCGCCAGGGGCGCTAGATGTCCAGGACTTATTGCAACAAAGAGACTGGTGCCCCTATTTGGGGTCTTAAAAAAACAGTGTGCCCCCATCCCAAAGTCTACCAATCCAAAGGTGAAAAGTACTGGTGCTCTTCCCAACAACCCCTTCCCAACTTTACCACCCCAGTGGTATAAAAAAAAAAAAAAAGAATAACAAAAAAAAAAGCACAATCAACTTCACCACTTTATTAAATATAAAATAAAATATTTCTCGA
Source organism: Mixophyes fleayi (assembly GCF_038048845.1). NCBI lineage: Eukaryota > Metazoa > Chordata > Amphibia > Anura > Limnodynastidae > Mixophyes > Mixophyes fleayi. The sequence continues at coordinate 8,192,021 of NC_134407.1, read as the reverse complement.
TCCATTGTAGTCTGAATGGGACCCATCAGCACCCCAAACATAACAGATTAAAAAAAAACAACACTAGAAAAGTCCGAAGCAAAAAGCCCATGTGAATTTCACGCGAAACGCGTAAGACAAAATTCTGCTGATGAAGCTGCAGAGCTCATTCTTAATGTATAAATGTATAAAATATAAAAGAGACAAATCAGCAAGTCATTGATGAATAAATGTTGTTATATAGAGTGTTAAAATAAATCTTTTAATCTTTTGAGTTTCAGT